>NC_086322.1:79973411-80334244 GCF_036172605.1 Pelobates fuscus
TATACACACGAGAACTTAATAGAGGAAAAGGTGTAAAACATACATGTTTAGAAAATAACATAAATGAAGATAATCTGGAATAACTGTAAATTTTCAATGAATATCTTTCCATTAGATTTTTTTTATCAAGACAAGCCTTTAGATGAATTATGTATCTACTGGTCCAGAGAGAGGTGATGATCTTCGCCACGGTCTAGTTCTGTGAATGTATATAAAATGGACATTTTCTGTTAGTCTACCTTCTATCGCAACTATGAGGATTGGTCATAAATGCATAGATCTCTCTGACATTAGCATTGACAAAGGGCCACGGGCCGAAACGTTTGCAACTTGTATGTTTGTCCTCAAATAAATATGATAGCACCTGGATGTGCACTTTAAATACCAGCTGCGCATTTCTCCAATTTTTCTGGTTTTAGTTTCAATAGGCAGTGGTCACAATATTTAAAGGAATACTCCAAGGGCTGCGATGGTTATGGTGTATGGAGTGTTCCTATCACTTCTATCTGATCAAGCAACATATAAACTCAGAGTATTTAGTTGTTTTCCGGTTTCATTTTTTTAATCTATATAAATGGAATGCAAAAAATTTCAGAACTCATATTGTACGATTTCTTTAAATGCATATATTTATTTTACTAACTCATCGAGTAGGATGATTTATAATAAGGCAGGGATGAAGTTCCCTAAAATAGATTACTACTAGACACGGCTGAGACACTGGAGAAATCTAGTCAATGGATTCTCTGTTTACATTGCCAGCAATTCTCTTTCTGGGGAATAGGGTAATCAGAATGGTTACCTAAGAGAAGTGAAGTATTAAAATCAACGTTTAAAAATACACAGTGTCTGGTTGTGCTGCATGGCTGGAGGGAATTATGCTATTATTGCAAGCAGTGTGGAGCAAAATAACATAATTCTAGTAGATAAAAGAACACTGTTGATGCTGGAGCAAGTGATGTTATGGGCTAATGGATTATATATTTCTAGAACAATTTATTTGATGCAAAGCATTAGCTGGAGCACACCGCATATTCTTTATAGTCTGCCACTTCATCAGCACACAGACACTCACTAATATCAACTCCAAATTTAGTACATATGGCTTCATTCCATTCCTATACAATGCCCCTGTGGGTAGGCTCTCTGAAGCAAACCATTTTCACAAACCTCCACTAAAATATTAGCAGAAGAGTTAGTCATCCCGGCCACATATATTCATGTTTATATGTCTTAATTCCTATAGCAGGAGTAGGTAGCCTTCATTACTCCAGATGTTTGGGCTACATTTCCTATAATGATATTACAGCCATAATGCTGGCAAAGCATCAGGCGAGATATAGTTCTCAACATCTGGCTTGTCGAAGGATGCCTGCCCCTCTCCTTTGGTCTCTGCAGCGGCGTACATACCGCGGTCCCAGGGGTCGCAGCTGCGACCGGGCCCGTCACTCGAGGGGGTCCGGCCGCCCTGCGGACCCCTGCAACCAGGTATCCGCCATCACCATTTGCGACCCTGGCCCGTATGGCAAACTGCCGGGGCCACTGGCCAAGGGGTCCATCGGGTGGCCCCTGCTGTCAGGGCCACCTGATGGATATGGATTGTAAGGGGGCCCAGTCAGCGCTGGGCGCTTTAACAGTGCGACCAGGCCCCCTGTGATGACATCACACAGAGCTGGGAGGAAGTGACTGCACGTCACTCCTCCCAGCTAACACACAGACCGCGCGGGAGGAAGGAGGAGGGAGTCAGAGTGGGAACTCTGACTCCCATCAACCTGAGCCACCACTGGACCCCAGGGAATGTCACCCTCCTGCACCTAAAAGGTAGGAAACAGGAGGTTGACTAAAATATGTTGTGTGTGTGTTTGTTTGTGTGTGTCTGTATGTATGTGTGTATGTGTCTTTGTATGTATGTGTGTCTGTATGTATGTGTCTTTGTATGTATGTCTTGTGTGTGTGTGTGTGTGTCTGTGTATATGTGTGTGTATGTGTCTTTGTATGTATGTGTGTATGTGTCTTTGTATGTATGTGTGTATGTGTCTTTGTATGTGTTGTGTGTATGTGTCTTCGTATGTATGTGTTGTATGTATGTGTGTCGTGTGTGTGTCTGTATGTGTGTGTTATGTATGTGTGTCTTGTGTCTGTCTGTATGTATGTGTGCATGTGTCTTTGTATGGGTCTCTGGATAGGTTTAAACCACTGGGTCTCTGGATAGCTTATCAGTGGTTTAAACCTAGAACCTCAGTTTGAAGTCTTATTAAAAACACTCAATGACAAAAAACACCATAGAATTAAAAATTAAAAAATTATTAAAAACACTCATTGACAGACACAAATTCTTAATGACAGACACACAATCTCACTGATTTGAAACACACACACAGGTCAGGCATTATCAAAAAGAAGCATGTCACTGTTTATTAGGCAAATAGTTCCTTTTTAAAAATCTATGGGTGACATTTCTCCATATAATATTTGCTATTGGTGTAGTTTAAAACCACTAAGAGACACTGGGGGGGCAGGGAGAGGAGGAAAGACCACTAATGGGCACTGGGGGAGGGGTTGGAGACTACTAAGGGACACTAGGGGGGTGGGGGAGTAGGTGAGACCACTAAGGGAAAGATGAGGGGGGGAGCACTATAGGAAGGGGGGGAGCAGGGGAGAGCACTAAGGGACAGGTGGGGAGGGGAGATCATTAAGGGACAGGGGAACAGGGAAGAGCACTAAGGGGCGGGGTAGATCACTAAGGGACAGGAGGGCAGCGCACTAAGGGACAGGAGGGACGGGGACAACACTAAGGGACAGGAGGGGAGGGTTCTAAGGGACAGGATGGGAGACCTCTAAGGGACAGGTGAAGTGGAAGAGATCATTAAGGGATGGGGGAGTGGAAGACACACAGAAGGGATGAAAGAGAAGCACAGAAGGGCTTGTAGGGGAGACAGAGACACACAGAGTGACTCAGGAGAGAGACACACACAGTCGCTTGTGAGGGAGACACACAGAGGGGCCTGGGGGAAAAGAGACATACCAAGGAGCTGGGAAGAGTAAGACACAAAGGGTCTTAGGGGAGTAAGACACGCAAAGGGGTTGGGAGGATGTAGGAGACATACAAGGGGTTTGTAAGAGATACACTAAAGGGAAGTGTAAGACACAAAAGTTAAAGAAAAAATATACAAAAAAATATATTAACAAAATAAATATAAAAATAAAGAGCTACTCCCCTCTCAGCCCCTACCCTACCCCACAAACCCTCTCTTTCAAATTAGACACATACACAATGCATCCTTACACATACACAGAAACACACATGCATAGAATGCATCCCTACTCACACACACCGAAACATACAATGCACCCTACACTCACACAGAAACACACCATTCTTCCCTTACACACACAGAAACACACAATGCATCCATTACACACACATAATGCATACCTCACAAACACACACACAAACAATGCACACCTTGCAGACATACACAGAAGCACACAGTGCATCCCTTACACACACACACACACACACACACACACACACACACACACACACACACACACTGCTTCTTAATGCATCTCTTAAACACACTCCATGTACTCCTTACAGGCAAACACACTGCATTGCATTACATACACAGAAAGACACCTTGCATCCCTTACACATACAAACACAGATTCACACAATGCATCCCTTACACACACACACACACACACACACACACACAGAAACACATAATGCATTATTTACACACACACACACACACACACACTACATCCTTTACACAAGCTGGTATCCCTATACATTACATTCCATAAGAACACACATTACATCCTCTACAATAACACAAAACACATCCCCTACACACATACACTCCACTCCAAGTGAGCGAACTCATGGCTTGTAGGCATCAGGCTTATGGGCAAGCCTTGAAGGCATACTCACGGTCAGGCCCTGAGGGACCAGACCGTGATCTGTGTAACGGGCCCCCCAAAAATGGAGCTGCTTCCTGTTTGTTGTATTTGTGAGCACTGCCTCCAGAGAGTTTTAACACCAGACCAGTGGAGCCAGACTGCAGCCTGAGCCCATCATCATCCTCTTGTCCTCGTCTGGTGTTAAGTAGGCAATCCAGTAAATTATTATGGGCACTAATCCCTAATTCACCTCACATTAAAGGGACACTATAGTCACCAGAATCTTCTACAGCTTAATGTAGTGGTGCTGGTGTCTATATCCTGTCCCTGCAGGCTTTTTAATGTAAACACACTGTCTTTTCAGAGAAAAGACACTGTGTGCAGCACTGGCATTGGCTCATAAGGCAGATCATATGGGTGGAGCATTGTGAATGGGGGTGCGGCAAATATTTGTTTTCTTAGGGCGGCAAAAATCCTTGCACTGGCCCAGCTGCCACCAAAAAAATATAATGATTGCTTAGGGCATTTATTTCAGTTTCGCTATTTTTGACCTTAAATTAGAAAATCACTTTGATTCTCACTTTAGTGAATAACCCTCACATATCTTGCATCTTTTAAAAAAAAAAAAAAAAAAAATATATATATATATATATATATATATATATATGTGTGTGTGTGAGGTTATACTTAATAGAAATATGAAAACTATAGTTGAACAAACACATAACAAAAATGTCAAAATGTGCCGTGGATATTTTTGACCAGACAAGTTAAAACAGGTTGTGACCCTAACAAGTTAAACATTTACCAACATACCCATTTTGAATGATGAAATACTTGGTTATTTATGTAAAAAGGTTTGAGTCATATGTGGCCAATACACACTGATAACTCCTTTGATATTTGTAGAAAAAGAAAGTTTGGTCTTTGTAGGTTTTGTGCACGTCAGGAATTTTACTGATATTAGTTAAATATTCTTTTTGTATTGGGAATAGAATGTACAGTATTTTAGCCAAACGTGGCAAAAAAAATCTGAAGCAAGGTAACCAAAATATATTAATGTGATATAAAAACAATAAAGCCTAAGTTGTTGCAATAGTAAAAATCTTGATTATGTCTCAAACACAATGGCATCTACCCAAAGGCAATATAAAACTGCTGGGTTGGCCAATGCGTTATTCTGCTGCTGATACAAAAATCGGAACAACTATATACATAAA
The DNA here is from genome assembly GCF_036172605.1 of Pelobates fuscus. Classification (NCBI taxonomy): domain Eukaryota; kingdom Metazoa; phylum Chordata; class Amphibia; order Anura; family Pelobatidae; genus Pelobates; species Pelobates fuscus. Next base: position 79,978,538 of record NC_086322.1, read on the forward strand.
TGTATAGGACATAGTTTAACCTTTTCATACATTAAAGGGATACTATAGTCAGCTTATTGAATTTGTTCTGGTGAGTAGAATCATTACCTTCAGGCTTTTTGCTGTAAACACTGTCTTTTCAGAGAAAATGCAATGTTTACATTACAGCCTAGTGATCACTTCACTGGCTACTCCTTAGATGGCTGCTAGAGATCCTTCCTGGGTCATGGCTGCCTAAAATGCATCCAAACATTCAGTATCTCCTCATTCTGCATGCACACTGAACTTTCCTCATAGAGATTCATTGACTCTGCCCCTGATCTGGCTTTTTGCCATTCTCAGCCAATCCTATGGGGAAGCATTGTGATTGGATGAGGCTACCACTTCTGATGATGTCAGTAGACTGCTTGTTTTTTGTGAGGCAAACAGCATACAGAGTTACAGCTTCAGGCTTGAATACAGTAAGAATTTGCTATATTTATGGAGGTATGAGGGGCCCAGGAATACATGTTTGTGTTCCTGACACAAACGTGTATTCACTATAGGGTCAGGAATACATGTTTGTGTTCCTGACCCTATAGTGATGATTTAACATGGCTGGTGACTTTATTCATCTTTTGTTATTTTTTTAAGATAGTCCAGCTTAACCACTTAAGGACGGAGGAAATTGTCTAAGTTCTGACCCAAAACAAAGCCTGGAATTGGACTATATAGCTGTTCAACACTTATTACATTTCATTATATTATATATCATTTTGTTCAGGAGAATATTTATATATGAAACATAATTTAATATGAATAAAATCTTAAGTATGAGAAAATAAGAAATGTTATTTTCCAAGTTCTGCATGGCATTTTAACTGTGAATGACATACTGTTTGCTTTTACTGCAATAAAACACACATATTTGCATGCAGTGATGTCCAATAAATACAACGATGCCCTCCATGTACTGGCTTCATAGAATTTTGGAAAGTTACAGGGTCAAACAAAGAGTTGACCATTTCAGTTTTTACACATACAAATTTGCCAGATTGGTTTGTTATCTTTGAGACCATATGGCAGCCCAGGAATGAGAATTCCCCCGATTGTGGGATACCATTTTCAAAAGTAGACAACCCAGGGTATTCACAATGCAGTATGTCTAGTCTCTTTTAATAGCCACTTAGTCACAAACCGTAACCAAAATTAGTGTTCATATTTGTTTTTGAATTTTTACACAAAAACTGCACTTTCACGATTGATATCATTATACATTTTACTAATTTGTGTTCAGCTATGTCTCATAAGTACAACAGTACACCCCGTACAGGTTTTATGGGATTTTGGAAAGTTACTAGCTCAAATATAGGGCATGCAATTAAATTATCTGGTATTTTAGGTACACACATTAGGAATCAAATTTATATATAATTGTATTCTAAGTGTATTTGGATATATTGCCATGGGAAAAAGAAAGTGCACCCTCTTTGAATTCTATTGAATTCTGTGATTTTACAAATCAGGACATAATTAACTGTTCCTTAGTAGGGCTTAAAATTAGGTAAATAAAACCTCAGATGAGCAATAACACATGACATATTACACCATGATATGATTTATTTAACAAAAAATAAAACCAAAATGGAGAAGCCATGTGTGAAACACTAAGTACCACTTATGATCAATAGCTTATGGAAGCACCTTTAGCAGCAATAACTTGAAGTAATTGTTTTCTGTATAACTGTATCAGTCACTCACATCCTTGTGGAGGAATTTTGTCCCACTCTTATTTACAACGTTGCTTCAGTTCATTGAGGCTTACTGGCATTTCTTTATGCACAGGTCTCTTAAGGTTTTCCCACAGCATTTCATTTAGGTTTGAGGTCTGGACTTTGGCTGGGCCGTTGAAACGCCTTGATTCTTTTCTTTTTCAGCCATTCTGTTGTAGATTTGCTGGTGTGCTTGAGGTGTTTGTGCTGATGTGCTGTGTTTGGTTTTCGCCAAAGGTGGCACTGTGCATTATGGGCAAACCTTTCGTCACTTAGGTCTTGTCTGTCCAGAGGACATTGTTCCAGAAGTCTTGTGGTTTGTTCAGATGCAACTTTTGCAAACCTAAGCCGTGCTGCCATGTTCCAACAAACCACACTTGTTCAGTCTTTTTCTACTTGTACTGCTATGAACTTTAACATTTCTCTGAGCATTGCACAGTCTGACCGTGGGGTGAATTTACTGGGATGTCCACTCCTGGAAAGATTGGCAGCTGTCTTGAATGTTTTCCACTTTTGAATAATCTTATTCACTGTAGAATGACGGACTTTAGATTGTTTGGAAATGGCCTTATAACCCTTCTCAGTTTGATAGGCAGCAACAATTGCTTCTCTAAGATCATTAGTGATGTCTTTCCTCCTTGGCATTATGTTAACACACACTTGAATTCTCCATACCAGCAAACTGCTAAAAACCTGCTAATGCAATTAGTTATAAATTGGGGGATCTGCCTGACAAACCAGGCAGTACCCCTGCAGGCAATCAGTCAAGCTGATCCAAATCATGTGATCGCGGTGTCATTGCAATCACATGACTCTGATCTGTGGGAATGGCTGCAGGGGGACTGCCTCAGTTGTCAAGCAATCCCCCTGATTTCCACGGAGGTTAAGTATACTTGCTTCCGGTAGGGCCGGATGATTAGGGTGTGCTATGCCATCCTAATGGCATTAAGCCCTCCTTTTGTAGGGTGGCATAGCACACCATAATGTCAGGGAATAGTTAATGTGACACTAGGGTCATCAAAACAACTCTTACTGAATTATGTAGTTTTGATGTATAGATCATGCCCCTGCAGTCACAACTCCCTGCATGTGACTTGCAAAACCTTTCTAAACACTTCCTGTAAAGAGAGATGTAATGTTTAAACTTTTTTTTATTGCACATTCTGTTTAATTTAGATTTTCTTGTCTCCTGCTCTGTAAATAACCCTCTAGTTCATGCAGGAGCCTCCTGTGCTATTTAGTATGATAACTAAATAGGGAGACTGTACTCGCCTCAACAAAAACAAGACTTACAGGGCTATTTAATAAAAATGTGAATTCAAAGTGTGGCTATTTTGACCTTAAAGGAACACTATAGTCATCAGGACAACTACAGCATAATGTAGTTGTTCTGGTGACTATATAGTCAGTCCCTGCAGGCCTTTTAATGTAAACACTGCATTTTCTTTGTTTTTATCTCCCTATTTATTTATTCATTCTATTCATTCGTCTTAGAATTAATATTTAGAATTCATGTTTTTACATGTTGCTCATATATGTTTTTTTAATTTTTCCATATTTAGTGTACTGGAGCCCTGTAATGTTTTTGTGGGCATGGACATCATTGAACTGATTCCCAAGCTCTATATTACATCCACACACCTTTTACATCTAACCCATTATTGTCAGAAATATGTTGAGCCCGGGATGTAATATCTAGTTTAGGTTTGTCCATGTTAATAAAGTTTGCTTGTGTTCCAGTAGTGGAATGCATGCATGGCCCTCCAAGTTTGACATGAGGACACATATGCGTTGCCTTCTACTTTACCCCTCCTATCCAGACCTGGAGAATTTCATCATCCCAGCAGCATTTTGGATGTCGGAACCCAGACCTTGCAGACTGGTGTTTGGGATACAATAGGAGGACTGCGAGGTGGACCTTTCTTGGACGAAATTCTACTTTTACATGTCTTCATCAAATGTGCATATATGTTTGTGAGTGCTTTATTTTTATTTTTTTTATTCTTTATTTTATTGTGCGAGAAGGTACATATTAGAGCCAAACGCCACAACAGCATACATAGATGTAGATAGGTTAGACTGTGGCAAGAGTAAGTGGCCCTTTTTTTTTTTTAAACAAACTTAGTAAAAAACGATAAGGTTCAATTGAGTGTTTTAGTATGAGTGTGTAGCATGAGTGTGTTACAAGGTTGTGGCATGTGTTGAACAGACTAGGTACAAGTTGTGAAATAGTGTCCTGCTCGGCTGTCCTATAATGTAGGCAAGATTGCAACACAGTTAACATAGCGTCTAGTGTAGTATAATAGCGCAGTTTATAACTTTATGGTGTGTTTTGTGGGAAACACTTTTGAGGTGAGTCATGGCAGTGTCACTAGTGTTACAAGCTAGGTCGTCTGATTGTGTAGATTAACAGGTTTAAGCATGCTATCAGTTAGTATGCATTGTAAAGCATAAGACATAGGGATAGTTCTCATAATGTATACCCAGGCACGATCTGTGTGTGGTAGAGCAGGTCAGTCCATGTGGGGTCAGCCGATGCCTGTGTTGGAGGGTGCAGGTATTGATACACAAGATTCCTAGTTGGTCAGGATCAGCTACCCGCCAAGTAGCTCCTGGTGGCGAAAGCAGAGGAGGTATATGGCAGAGGGGTTGTTGCTGGGGAAGGAGCTGAAAACGCTCTTCAGGTTAGGTATTAGCCCCAGGGTCAGTCTGCGCCAGTCGAGTTTTCGTCATTGTTTGTGGCTGTCTCTGTTAGTCCCAGGTTGTGGCTAGGAAGGGGCCAGAGTAGGATGCCGCCGGATCACGTGGCTACCATTGCGGTCTGTGTGCCGTCATTTGATGCTTGAGGGAGTGGATAAGGCCTCTCGCCATCGCATGCCACTGGGCTTTTTCCTCCACTCCGTCTCCCCCAGGGCTACGTCTAGTTTGGGGTTGTCGCCACTGGCCTGTCCCGCCACTCGCTCAGTCGTTGGCTTCCCTGGTGTGTGAGGCCGCTTTGCTTGTGGGGTTCGTCGTGTTGTAGACCGCTGCCATCTTAGGTAAGTGGGGTGTCGTTGCTTCCTCCCGCCTGCGACCACCTGACAGGGGCCACACTTATATGTCCATGCTTGTGAGCATGCTGTGTTGATGACCCCCGACGGTCCAAAGGGGTGGGGGAGGTTCTGCATCTGCATGACTTCGGGACTGGAGGACCGGCCGTGTCCCCAGCCCCGCATTAACTGCTAAGCCGCAGGTCGGACCTGCCTTGGCTGGTGCCTCTGGAGAGACCATAGTGCCCCAGTCCTGTTCCCACCGGCGGCTCCATGGGGTGGGTAGATGTGGAGCCTGTTTAGCCTGGCTGGATTGCGACAAGGAAGCCTTAAAATAAGCAATTTGGGGGAGCTCTGGTTGCTTGCGACCTCTCTGCATGGCGGTCAAGCTCCGCCCCCGTGAGTGCCTTCTTTTTAATAGTGTTATTTTTTAGTTTTTAATAAATATACTGTGCCATGATATTATTTCTTATTAGTTTTTTCCCTTATATATTTATTTTCCTGTCCTCCATCTAATCGGAATGTATTAATTTGCACTAGAATTTGTTCCTATTGATTTGTCTTTTATGTGATACTTTGCAGGTGGCTGGGAAGATAGGCCCTGTGCTGCAGGGAGGGCACTGACACAAAGGTGAATGGTATAAAATGGCTGATAAAGGGCAGTCAGAATTATCAGACATTGCAGTGAAACCTTAGGCGTTTATTCAGTAAACAGCGAATTTTGGTAAATTAAAATCAAAATGTCGCATTTTTACAATGTTGCCAAGATGCAATTTTTACAATTCAGTTATTTTGGCATAAAATGTTAAATTCCACTGCCAATTTTCAACGATCCCCAGCTTTGTAAATAGCCCCGTATGTCAGCTGTTTTGCCCTTAATTTTGCAAGTTTGGTTTTACTCTAACAATTATTGTTTAGTATAAATCTCATGAGGAAATCAATAATTACTAAGCTGGGGATGTTCATCTGATCTGCATAATTCAAAAGAAATATCTGAATTTTTATCATGCAAATGAAATTGGTTTTGAAGTTCAAAACATTTGTCAATTAAAGGCACACAGGCATTTCAGTTTGTCTGCTTAATTCTGGCTGTGAACTGCAATACATTATTTGTTACACTGGCTGTTACAGTGTTAAAAATTAACTATAAATAAAAATCCCTTGCAGCTCACAGGACACACTAGGCCTTCAACTCCCCTGGTGCTTTGCCAACATTGTGACTGTAAGTGTATTCTGGGAAATGTAGTCCAGGACATCTAGAGTGCCGAAAATTGCCTTACCCTGCTCCAGGTGAAACCCGAACTGTCTCTCTCCATTTCCCTTACTGCAGACCAAAGAAAACCAAGGATCGCTGGAACCCCTGCAACAGAAGGAGAGTTCCCCTCCAGTTAATTAGTGGAGATTATTATTAAATATAAGGCAGAGATTCCAAGGAGTCCCTACTAACCATATTTTCATGTTCCTGTCTGGCAGGTGTGAGTTAGTAATCATTAGTGGGGACCCAAGGACCTCTTATTAACCAGCCTCCTTTATATCTCACATGAAGGAATGCAGGTTAACACAGCAGCCCAGTTTTCAGTGGGGGAACTATATAGAGAGAACAGTGAAGACCATTGTGCAGGTCCTTTAGTTAATAAATATATTAGATGCTAATAAATATGAAGGCAAGTGGCAAGGAGGGGAGTATATAATCATTACGAAACCACGGACATTAGGAAAAAAAAAACAAAAGGGAAAACGAAATCCACAGAAAACAGGGCCACTTCAAGACAAATTTGGGTTAGGAACAAGGGGAGATGAAAGATGAACTGATAGTGTAGTATATTTAACAGCTAGTAAATGTTGAAAGTGCCCACTCAAATGATATGGAGTTTTTAGACAAGCTCCAGCAGTAAAAGCATGTAGCGGTACAATCAGATGTAGTTGGTGGTATAGGGACTTCAGTGACTCTCAATGATGTATATCAAAAGATAAACAATGAAAAATACATTAGTGCAGAGTTGCCAGTATTAAAATGAATACGTGCTTCTTAGAGAATAGGAAATACATTCACAAAAAATAACCTTTAATTCACACTCTAATTTCAGGATATATTCACTTCTCAGGTTGTAGATGGAAGCCCATATGGTGGAACAAAATCCACATATTTGTTTGCTGAGATAGGTGATCTTAAGTAGCTCTGTAAACTTTAAAACTGTATTTTTGTGTGTGCACTATTCCTTAACAGGCATTTTGTATACATTTTGGTCTCTTTGGCAGCCCCACTGTTGAGAAATGCATGATCCAGGAGTGCCCTCAATTCCCTTTTTTTCTATACATGTTTGGAGTCCAGACGAGATTTCTTTTCGAGTGCCCCGCCCCCAGCCTCAGATGCCCATTTGGACCACAAGAAAGTATAGTATAGCAATATCACTTTAATAATCATTTTTATTTGATATTGAGAAAATATATGATCTGAATTGTGAGTATATACATCAATGCACTATTACTTTATTTGTTTAGTTTTTAGACTGCATTTTTTGAATTGTGTTTATCACATTAAGTTTGCATTATATATTCACAATGCTCTTACAACAAATTGATTAAATACACTTTAGTTTATTTAGCACTCACACTGTTTAATTTGTCCCCCATGTTAAAATTAGTGTAGGACCCACTGGGGTACTGTGAAGTAGTGGTGAGCTTAACACATTATAGCCATATGGTGGAACTGAATCCCTACATTTGTTTGCTGAGATAGGTGATTTTAAAGGAGCACTATAGTGCCAGGAAAACAAACTAATTTTCCTGGCACTATAGGGTTATTAGGTCCCCCCCGTCCCCCACCCCCTCTCAGGGCCTCTCTCCCACTGGGCTGAAGGGGCTAAAATTCCTTCAGCCACTTACCTTAATCCAGTGCCGGGCTCCCTCAGAACTGGTGACCTCTCTTCCCCCTGCCGACATGTGCACATGCATTGAAACACCCAGAGAAAAGCATTACTCAATGCTTTCCTATGGACGTCCAGCATGTCCTCAATGCGATTTTCGCATTGAGGATTGTGGAAGCAGCCTCTAGTGGCTGTCAGGTAGACAGCCACTAGAGGCTGGATTAACCCTCAATGTAAACATAGCATTTTCTCTGAAACTGCTATGTTTACAGCTGCAGGGTTGAAACTAGGGGGACCTGGCACCAAGACCACTTCATTGAGCTGAAGTGGTCTCGGTGCCTGTAGTGATCCTTTAAGTAGCCTTGTAAACTGTATTTGTTTGTGAGTGCTGTTCCTTAATCTGTATATTACTGCAGAGTTAACCCACGATTCATCACCTAATGGCTCCTAGTTCTTCGGGTGCAAAATTACTGACTCCTTAAACACTCCCCCAACTTCAGAGTCCCAAAAAGTGGGGCATCGGCAGGAGGGGAGTGATGAGGATGGGCCATTGATGCTATTGCCTCACTATCTCTGCCCAAAGCGAGCGATCCCAAATTACTGACAAGTCATGAATACCTACGAGGCTGCCTTTCAATCAAGCAGACCATCCCACTGGCAGCAGACCATGCAGGGAGCACTGTTTCAGGTCTCTCTGCAGGGTGCTTGTGCCCTGATTGTAGCACAAACACGTCTAATGATTCACTCATGTTACACTTTTTGGGGATAGTACCCAGTATAGGTGTCTATATGTAATACATAGCCATCTTACCACGTTTGCAGTTTGCTTTACATATCTTCCCTTTTTTTGCAATGCACGTAATGTCCTTTTGCATAAGTCTGCCTTTTTTCTTTTTCTTACGATCTTGATTTTTTAAATTATTTTTTCAACAGAAAACTTGCTGTGCGTAGCATTATACAGTGCATCTTGCTATTACCAGAAAAATGTGGCCATATGTCATATCAAAACACCAGCTCAAGACTAGGGGGTATTTATTTATTAGACAGTGAGTTGCGTTAAGCTGATTGAATTGCAGAATTTAGATAAGAGCTCGTAAAAATCTTCACATTGGATGAAAAGTAAATACTTACCAACCTGCCTGTTATGCCCTAAATTTTGACGGTTGGATGCTGTAACAAACGTTGTTATTGTAGATACCCGTTCGTCCGTTTCCTCCCGAACTGCTAGAGGCTGAGTGACTATAGCTCGCAGTTCAGGTGTTGATTCGAATGTTCTCCAGAAGAAATACAGCATCCAAGTAAATTCACCAAGCAAATCAGATACCCAAACATCAGCCTAGACTAGATGAAGGGTACAACAGGAATGAATTTATTCAGGCCAACTGGCCGGTTTATATGCAGTTACAAATGTACGGGATTTACATTGACATATTCCAAGGGCATTCTCCACTGGACAATGACAAAATACATTCTACAGTTACATTGGCTCTCAGGTCAAGGACACGCCTACATAAAATAATATAATCATTCCCCTATGTCAGGGAGATAATTGAGTCAAGCACTATACTAAACTCAGTTATCTCCAAACAAACAAACACACATTTTCACAAAACCCCTAAAGTACCCCAAACCTCATGGAAACCCCATATCCCCTGATAGCCCTGATCTGGGGGACCAACATATTAAAAAATCACCCAGATCGGTTCCATGGAAGTCTTAATTTGATCGACCGCACACGAGGCTCCTGCCAAGAAAGAGTTCCATGAAAGCGGTCGGTCTCTTTCGGGAAGTCTAAAAACCGAACAAATCCACAAATGGTTCCCCTGGCTCATAGGTAACATTTGTTCCCCTAGTTTGTGGGAACAAACCTACCGAATAGCGCTCTCCTTGCTGGTCGGTGAAAAGAAGTAGACGTTCGCGAAATTGACCGTCGTTCGGGAAGTCAAGTGTCCCATTTTAGTTCCAGTCCAAGTCCTGCTGCCCCTTTTTGTGCCGCCGTTTTCTCCCGCGCGTGGTATTCAGTGGACACCACGTACTGCGAACTGCGGCCACACAAAAAAAGAACAATTAGTCTGCGGTCTTCTTTGTAGTTAATGAGCCAGGGGGCTGGTCGGCGTTCGGTAGTTTTGTCTACCAAACAAAGAAAAATCTAAATTACCGAACACAAAGTGTAGTTTCTTCACAGGTGCCATCTCCCCACGATGCACAGTTTAGTAAATAGGCCAGAAATTACATTTGTTAGAGAGGAGTTTGCAGGCATGTCAGAACAAGCTTTATGTACCTGCTCTAATTATGTCTCATACTAAAGGTGAGTATAACACATTTATAACTAACTTTATCATAAGAGACATCTGTCAATGCTGCTCCTGAACCCCCAAGCCCTGTGCATAAGAAACTCTTTGATCACCTAACATGTTGTTCCATTTATTTTTTTGTTGACTTTTTTCTTAATTGTAAACTATTGCTATTCTACACAAAGGAAAAACATTGATGGGCTTAATACTAGTCCACTACATCTGGAGTGCCAAAGGTTGCCTTCCTCTAGTTCATACACTAAACTGGGAATTGTAGAAAATGGACAGGCAATTGCTAATTTTAGGGTCGAAGAGCTAAAACTAAAAAATACTACAGTTCTGTCACTATTTTTCCACATTGGGTATTTTGGCCTTAAATCTGCAATGTACTGATATTACAAAATCCTCTGTTTAGTGAAGAAATACGATATTTGCATCAGCAGCAGAAAGAAGTATTTTTAAAGAAAGAATTTATGGGCACACATTCTTAATTTTCTTGCTTATCCTGCTAGAACACTTTGTTCATGTTTTGCCTGGCCAGTGATGGTTAAAGGTTGGTCGAGTAACATGGGGGAATGTAGTTTACTAGTATCGGAAGCATAAATTGACTATCACTGTTTAGCAAACCAGCAGCTTAAAACAACAAAATACCTTGCTTAAACAATGATATAAGCTCTGCTGCAAAAAAACACTGTCCTGGGAGATATTGAAAAAGGGGGGACAATGTAGGGACGGATCGTCAAGATAATCCAGAATGCTTACCAATAAACTATAACACAACAATAACAGACAAAACATCACTTTATAGACCATGTATGCATCTAATTTGTGTATTTGTGAATTTGTAAGCTTGAGTTTCTTTGTTATTGTGGAAATTCTGTTTCAATGTGATCTTACTTGTTAAGAAAATATGGATAACTATGTCTTAAAGATAATTTTCTATTATTTCTTATCATCTGTCATTAACAAACAGGCAGTCTGCACAGCCTACCCCTCACTCAAATATATAAATAAACTAAGTTATCCTTCCCCCTACACATACATACAGGTACTTGTATGACACCTACCCTCCTATGATCTTCAAGCTTTTACAGCAATTTAATTCATGCCCTGTCATGCATAGTATATAGATATAATGATATAATATATATTTTGAAATATTTTCTGGAACATGCAAAACTGGAACAATGCACCACCAAATTGGCTATAAAATGAAATAACGAAAATGAACACCCATTTATAATGGCATAGTAAAACGGGAATAATGAATATTCCAATCAACTAGTAATGGAAGATGATCATACTTAAGGTGCAGGAAATAAAGTGACGCTTTAATTAATATTGAAATTAGAGATTGATTATCAGAATATGAGGCTCTCTATTAGAGATGCTGGAAACAGATTGGGGGAAGGGAGATAACAGGTATTGTGATCAAGGATCAATCGTCATGTTGGGTAGCAACATTAATCTGAAAAAAATGTGAGTTTGAGCTGAGGAAACAACTATGAATGTAGGTGTAAAGGAAACAAAAACGGACTATTTTGACTTGGAGTAATGGAAGGAGCCAATGACCATGTTCAAGTCCGAAGAAAGGTGAGGAAAAGAGTATAAAGGGATAGAGTAAGGAAATGGAAAGTAGTCTAAGAGTATGACAGAGAGGGAATTGAAGAAATAGGCCAAAAAGTCGTGGGTATCTGAAAGTGTTTTGAAGTATCTTTGATTAAAGCAGATAACCTAAGCATCTTAACCCCTTAAGTACACATAACGGAACTATTCTGTCATGATTCCCTTTTATTACAGAAGTCGTGTCCTTAAGGGGTTAACTGCCTTTTGCATCATACGAAGAACTGAATTCATGTTCGGAATCTGGGGAGCTCTTTACAAATCCCATATGGGTCTATAAGTAAAGAGAGAAATGTAGTTAGTAGTTTGGTCTCTGCCATGGATAGGCAATCTTTGGCACTCCAGATGTTGTGGACTACATATCTCCTGATGCTGTGGCAGCATTATGGCTGTAAGAGCATGATGGGAGATGTAGTCCACAACTTCAAGAGTGCTGAAGGTTGCCTTCCCCTGGTCTCTACTCTAGTCAGTTAATCAAAAGTTTAGACAGATCCAGCAGACTAGTTCATAGCTCCCAACATTTCGAATGGACAATGAGGGACAGTTTAATCTTAGGGGCTGAGTCAGGTTTGGGCCTGTTCTGAGAGATTTTATGTGATTTACTAATAACAATTTATGCAACTAAAAAGTCATCAAGAACAATGTATCTTATATACAGACTGCTTTCTAAAGACAGTTATTGTAGTTCATAGACACATTACTGTGAGTATTAGTGCTGTGGAGCTCTGTTCTACACCGCGTCACAAAATCAATATGGAGCTAACAGAAAAGAGAGATAGTAGGGTAGAAAAGAGGGGCAGAGATATTTGAGCCATATATAGGACTGCCCCTCCTAAATAGGGACACTTGGGAAGTATGCTGGTCACTGGAAAAGCTGACCAACCAAAGGGGTGATTGAGTGCCACAATGGAGCCAGCAATGGACAAAATTAACATACGAGTCTCTAGGTCCACAGTTTTCATGTCTACATCTATTGTTAGTCTCTACAAGTGGAGTTATGTAGCACTACAAAACATTGTATAAGCCTATTTCTTGTGACTGATACAAATGGTAAATGAGGCAGTGACCTCTCAAATGTCGTTGGGTGTATGTCCCTCTCAAAAGACGACATGTAAAAAAGGACATAAACTACAGTTCTACGACTAAAATGAAATATATCAATGCGATGTTGTCATGATCTGCTCTGCTCTGATGTCTGGACTTGGCTTCTGGTATCCAGTACTCTTTTTGCTATTCTTGCTTAGTTTTCCTTTGTTTTTTGGTTTTCTAGTCTATGTCTGGTTTTCTGGGTTCATTCCTATAGTTCGTCCCTGGATTTCCCAGTCTCCAGGTTTCCTTTAAATGTTTGTTTTATGTTGCCACACCCGTTTGTTTTGTTCTTGGTCTCTGCCTGGAAGCTGTTTGGAGCGTTCGGAGTCCGCTCCTTAAGAGGGGGGTTATGTCATGATCTGCTCTGCTCTGTTCTGATGTCTGGACTTGGCTTCTGGTATCCAATACTCTTTTTGCTATTCTTGCTTAGTTTTCTTGGTTTTTGGTTTTCTATTCGATGTCTGGTTTTCTTTATGCTGGGATTTCTGGGTTCATTCCTATAGTTCGTCTCTGGATTTCCCAGTCTCCAGGTTTCCTTTAAATGTTTGTTTTATTTGCCACACCGTTTGTTTTCCATCATTCCTTTCTGTTTCAGAGTCCTGCAGGCAGCTGCTCAAAGCTTCTGCCCTTTCTTGCAGGTAAGTGCTATATATGTCTACTTAGGATGTTTTAGCATACATTAGGCAGTGTAGGACCTGCCAGATATGGGGTACATTGGCGTTGTTGGCAGGCTTGTGCAATGTATGATCATATAGTGTGACTAAATCCCCATGATTTCCATATGTAGTACTTAGTTATTTCTCCTCTTGTTTTGCCTATGTTATCTTGTCTTGTTTCAGTTTGTATACCCAGTCCATGTACAGTCCTGTCCAGTCATGCCCATGTCATGTTCATGTTTTCCTCATGTCTTGTGCATATGTTCTGGGTTTAGCTTTCTATCCTTCTCTGGTTCTGGGTTCTATTAGTTCTGTCTTGTTTTCATGTTTGGTGTCTATCTCTAGTCTTTCCTTGTTTCTAGTACTGGATACAATATTGCTGCAGAGCCTCCCTATTCAGCTCCTGGGAGGTCTGCTTAATTTCCAAGCTCCTAGTTCCTGTTATCCGCTTAAGCTGAATCAGGGTCTTGGTATGTGACTGCACAAACGCTGGTGCTCAACACCAGGGGGCGTGCGGTTACCCTGCACCAGACCCTGCTAATCCACACTGAAGACTCCGACTTAACATCAGGCATATTGGGTCCCGGTCCACGTGCCGCCGCCTGGACACTGTGTCTGGGTTCCGGGCACCGGACTACCACCCTGACATATGGCCATAGGCACAATGGAGTTCGTGGAGTGGACCCTGCAGCTTTCCGGATCTGTTCTGTCTGTATCCTGTTCAGTCTGGATTATGCAGCATTCAAGGGTACCTGTATCTGCAGGTTTCATCTTGCCCTGTTTTCCGGACTATGCAGCTTTCAAGGGTACCTGTATCTGCATGTTTCATCTTGTTCTGCTCTTGTTCCTGTTTTCCCGGCATGCAAGAGATTCTGTATCTGGACCAGTCTGCTGGAGATGACTTCCTCATTCCTGTTTTCTGTTTTGGAGGGGGTCGATCTGCTAAGCTGTACGTTGGTCACTTCGGGAGTTCTCTTGTGATGCCTAGTTCCTGTTTGCTGACATTCTCCTTTTCTGGCGGTGATCTCCATTCGTTCCTGGTGGTTCCTTGCAGGAGGCCTTTCGGTTGGGGGATCCTTGCCTTCGTGGAAGTCAAGAGGACTTAGTTGCAGGATCCGCTTTTGTTCTTGGTCTCTGCCTGGAAGCTGTTTGGAGCGTTCGGAGTCCGCTCCTTAAGAGGGGGGTTATGTCATGATCTGCTCTGCTCTGTTCTGATGTCTGGACTTGGCTTCTGGTATCCAATACTCTTTTTGCTATTCTTGCTTAGTTTTCTTGGTTTTTGGTTTTCTATTCGATGTCTGGTTTTCTTTATGCTGGGATTTCTGGGTTCATTCCTATAGTTCGTCCCTGGATTTCCCAGTCTCCAGGTTTCCTTTAAATGTTTGTTTTATGTTGCCACACCCGTTTGTTTTCCATCATTCCTTTCTGTTTCAGAGTCCTGCAGGCAGCTGCTCAAAGCTTCTGCCCTTTCTTGCAGGTAAGTGCTATATATGTCTACTTAGGATGTTTTAGCATACATTAGGCAGTGTAGGACCTGCCAGATATGGGGTACATTGGCGTTGTTGGCAGGCTTGTGCAATGTATGATCATATAGTGTGACTAAATCCCCATGATTTTCATATGTAGTACTTTGTTATTTCTCCTCTTGTTTTGCCTATGTTATCTTGTCTTGTTTCAGTTTGTATACCCAGTCCATGTACAGTCCTGTCCAGTCATGCCCATGTCATGTTCATGTTTTCCTCATGTCTTGTGCATATGTTCTGGGTTTAGCTTTCTATCCTTCTCTGGTTCTGGGTTCTATTAGTTCTGTCTTGTTTTCATGTTTGGTGTCTATCTCTAGTCTTTCCTTGTTTCTAGTACTGGATACAATATTGCTGCAGAGCCTCCCTATTCAGCTCCTGGGAGGTCTGCTTAATTTCCAAGCTCCTAGTTCCTGTTATCCGCTTAAGCTGAATCAGGGTCTTGGTATGTGGCTGCACAAACGCTGGTGCTCAACACCAGGGGGCGTGCGGTTACCCTGCACCAGACCCTGCTAATCCACACTGAAGACTCCGACTTAACATCAGGCATATTGGGTCCCGGTCCACGTGCCGCCGCCTGGACACTGTGTCTGGGTTCCGGGCACCGGACTACCACCCTGACATATGGCCATAGGCACAATGGAGTTCGTGGAGTGGACCCTGCAGCTTTCCTGATCTGTTCTGTCTGTATCCTGTTCAGTCTGGATTATGCAGCATTCAAGGGTACCTGTATCTGCAGGTTTCATCTTGCCCTGCTTTTCTGGACTATGCAGCTTTCAAGGGTACCTGTATCTGCATGTTTCATCTTGTTCTGCTCTTGTTCCTGTTTTCCCGGCATGCAAGAGATTCTGTATCTGGACCAGTCTGCTGGAGATGACTTCCTCATTCCTGTTTTCTGTTTTGGAGGGGGTCGATCTGCTAAGCTGTACGTTGGTCGCTTCGGGAGTTCTCTTGTGATGCCTAGTTCCTGTTTGCTGACATTCTCCTTTTCTGGCGGTGATCTCCATTCGTTCCTGGTGGTTCCTTGCAGGAGGCCTTTCGGTTGGGGGATCCTTGCCTTCGTGGAAGTCAAGAGGACTTAGTTGCAGGATCCGCTTTTGTTCTTGGTCTCTGCCTGGAAGCTGTTTGGAGCGTTCGGAGTCCGCTCCTTAAGAGGGGGGTTATGTCATGATCTGCTCTGCTCTGTTCTGATGTCTGGACTTGGCTTCTGGTATCCAATACTCTTTTTGCTATTCTTGCTTAGTTTTCTTGGTTTTTGGTTTTCTATTCGATGTCTGGTTTTCTTTATGCTGGGATTTCTGGGTTCATTCCTATAGTTCGTCTCTGGATTTCCCAGTCTCCAGGTTTCCTTTAAATGTTTGTTTTATTTGCCACACCCGTTTGTTTCCATCTTTCATTATGTTTCAGTGTTCCTGCAGGCAGCTGCTCAAATCTTCTGCCCTTTCTTTCAGGTAAGTGCTATATATGTCTACTTAGGATGTTTTAGCATACATTAGGCAGTGTAGGACCTGCCAGATATGGGGTACATTGGCGTTGTTGGCAGGCTTGTGCAATGTATGATCATATAGTGTGACTAAATCCCCATGATTTCCATATGTAGTACTTAGTTATTTCTCCTCTTGTTTTGCCTATGTTATCTTGTCTTGTTTCAGTTTGTATACCCAGTCCATGTACAGTCCTGTCCAGTCATGCCCATGTCATGTTCATGTTTTCCTCATGTCTTGTGCATATGTTCTGGGTTTAGCTTTCTATCCTTCTCTGGTTCTGGGTTCTATTAGTTCTGTCTTGTTTTCATGTTTGGTGTCTATCTCTAGTCTTTCCTTGTTTCTAGTACTGGATACAATATTGCTGCAGAGCCTCCCTATTCAGCTCCTGGGAGGTCTGCTTAATTTCCAAGCTCCTAGTTCCTGTTATCCGCTTAAGCTGAATCAGGGTCTTGGTATGTGGCTGCACAAACGCTGGTGCTCAACACCAGGGGGCGTGCGGTTACCCTGCACCAGACCCTGCTAATCCACCTCCACGCTGAAGACTCCCAGTTAACATCAGACATATTGGGTCCCGGTCCACGCACCGCCGCCTAGTCACACTATATGATCATACATTGCATAAGCCTGCCAACAACGCCAATGTACCCCATATCTGATGTATACTAAAACATCCACAGATTCAGAACACATATATAGTACTTACCTGCGAGAAAGGACAGAAGCAGTGAGCAGCTGCCTGCAGGAACTCTGACACATAATGAATGACTGAAAGAAACGGGTGTGGCAAATAAAACAAACATTTAAAGGAAACCTGGAGACTGGGAAATCCAGGGACGAACTATAGGAATGAACCCAGAAATCCCAGCATAAAGAAAACCAGACATAGAATAGAAAACCAAAAACCAAGAAAAACCAAACAAGAATTGAAACAAAAGTACTGGATACCAGAAGCCAAGTCCAGACATCAGAACAGAGCAGAGCAGATCATGACACTGGTGTGATCTCCATATATTGTGACGGTATTAGGATCTAGGTCCTTATATTACCCTTAGCGAGCTGAAAGGGGTGGTTAGGGACTCGCTGTTACCTGATTCTGCTTCCAAGTCTGCTAAGTCCTCGGAAGATGGCAGTATGCTTTTATTCTCTCAGTGGAGAAGAATGACACTACAGGCATGGTGCTTTTGTGTTTCTTTGGTCCCCCATCTCAGGAGCTTTAATGACCAAAGGGTAGGTAGATGGAACGAAAGACTAACTGATTTTGCCTGCTATAAATCATCAGGAGTGACAGGGTTTCAAGAAGAAGAGTCCATCTTGAGCAATGATCAAGTTCCGCCCTCACAAATAATAATTTAATGGTAATACCTGTAAAATTTCTAAAATAAAATATTATTTACAGATTTATCCTACATACATTTTTATTCAATATGTCATAAGAGTTGGTATATTTGCTCATTCCTAATAAACTTTATTGCCCATTAATGTGGTAGATGTTTATTTTGTGTGAAAATTGCAAACTTTCTAAAAGAAAAAAAAGCGGTACAAAGTAACACAAAAATTGTCAAAATTTTAAATTCGCATTATTTTCTTGTGACTTGTTTCTACTGCTGTGGTTTAGGATACTCCCTTGTATTTGATTATTTATTAGTTACACATTTTTCAAACTGTTTAACACTTGAGATTTTTGCATGCATTAGTTTCTAAATCAGTGATGGCTTATCTTGGCACCTAAATATATTTCTAAAAAATACATTTCCTGTGCTGCTAAGCCCGCCCTTGGCCTGACGGAGCACCATTGGAAATGTTGTTAAGATACATCTGAGTATCACTGGTGGAGATGGATTTCTCCTAATCTTTTTAAGAATTATATATTTCTACTTTCCATAAAACATATTGAGCATTTTGTAAGAGTCTATTGCACTGTGAGAGAGAGACTGTCTGCCTGTGTCTGTGTGTGTGCTTGAGTGCTTGCCTGTAACTGAGTGTGTATGACTGTCTGCCTGTAATTGAGTGTGTGACTGTCTGTTTGTAACTGAGTGTGTGTTTGTGTGACTGTCTGCCTGTAACAAAGCATGTGTGACTGTCTGCCGCTGTAACTGTGTGTGTGTGTGTGTGCGTGTGACTATCTGCCTGTAAATGAGCGTGTGTCACTGTCTGCTTGTAACTGTGTGTGTGACTGTCTGCCTGTAACTGTGTGTGTCTGTGTTGTGCGTGTTACTGTCTGCCTGTAAATGAGCGTGTATCACTGTCTGCCTGTAACTGAGTGTGTGTTTGTGGGACTCTCTGCCTGTAACAAAGCATGTGTGACTGTCTGCCTCTGTAACTGTGTGTGTGTGTGTGTGCGTGTGACTATCTGCCTGTAAATGAGCGTGTGTCACTGTCTACTTGTAACTGTGTGTGTGTCTGTCTGCCTGTAACTGTGTGTGTGTGTGTGTGTGTGTGTGTGTGACTGTCTGCCTGTAAATGAGCGTGTTTCACTGTCTGCTTGTAACTGTGTGTCTGACTGTCTGCCTGTAACTGAGTGTGTGTTTGTGTGACTGTCTGCCTGTAACAAAGCATGTGTGACTGTCCTCTGTAACTGTGTGTGTGTGCGTGTGACTATCTGCCTGTAAATGAGCGTGTGTCACTGTCTGCTTGTAACTGTGTGTGTGACTGTCTGCCTGTAACAAAGCATGTGTGACTGTCTGCCTCTGTAACTGTGTGTGTGTGTGCGTGTGACTATCTGCCTGTAAATGAGCGTGTGTCACTGTCTGCTTGTAACTGTGTGTGTGACTGTCTGCCTGTAACTGTGTGTGTCTGTGTTGTGCGTGTTACTGTCTGCCTGTAAATGAGCGTGTATCACTGTCTGCTTGTAACTGTGTGTCTGACTGTCTGCCTGTAACTGAGTGTGTGTATGTGTGTGTGACTGTCTGATGTAACTGTGTGTCACAGTATTATGTGACATACTTAGTCTTCCCCTCTGAAATGCAGAGGAGGTAGTATGGCACCTCTGGCCTGCACTTCTGCCAAGGTCTTATTCTTTACACAGATGACTGGTTTCTTTACTAGTCTTTAACTATGACCTTATTTTATTTGCCAGCATTATTGTCGAGTCAGCAATCAACAGGATTTCCTACATTCCTTTCATATCATAATGAAATTTACAAATAGCATAATTACTTATGCAAAACAAACGCGTAATGCATATTTGCATGTTTAATTTAATTTGGTATCCTTCAATCCGATTATGTCTTTCTGTCCAGCTGATAACAGTATATACAGACAAATGCTTAGATTTAGCCAATAAATGACATGCAGCCAACATCTTAGAGTAGACTGTGTATTACTCTAGCATTTTTACATCGCTTCTCACAACATTGTTTAACGTTTTACGAAATACTTTTGTGCAACTATACAACACTGTTCTCCGAACACCAAATATTACAGCCATGATTTGATTAACCATATGTGACATATGGCAGACAGCAAGACGTTAGACAAGAGTCCCATCACCATGAAGATGCCTGGTTTCATTCACAATATTGTACTCCTTATACTAAATGTGAGAATGGGTCAATCTGGTCACCTGCCTGGCACCCTATTGAGTTTCAATCCTTCTCTATCTGCAAGAGCATAAAACTAATGGAAAAATGTTCCCATACAAATCTGGCACAGCTGTGATCCATAAGTTAAGTGTCTTGGATTTTAACTTTCACATAGTCAATTAACATTTCACTCTAACATGTATATAAACAAGAAAACATTTATTGTTCCATGCTAAGGTTCTTTTTTAATTGCTAATTATAACACACTCAGGGTAATTGACTAAATACCGGATTTTGTCAAATGGCCAAAATCAAGTTAAAATGTCCCAAACCGACCAGAATGACAATTTTCATATTTACTAATGCAAAATCCGGTTGGAATAAGGTCGGTGCAACCAGATCTGTAGTAATCGGCCAGATGCATTCTCTTTCCAGACGAAAATCGGTGCTTTTGCATCCGAACCATATACAAAAAGCCTCTGGGGAACACTCTAGCCACCATATTACTACAAGTAGGGTTAGAACCTCCCTTATGCCCACACTTGCCTTGTCACAGGTGGGGGCTTATCTACTAAAAAGTTAGCAGTCAGTGGCTGATCATTGTAATAAAAAAATATAGCGACTTGGCAACAATTGCTAAAATGTCACTACCCATGAACATCTTTACGTGAATAATAGGATCTCTGCTTTAAGTGAATATTAGCCTTCAGGTGCTGGAGGCTATTCAATTAATTAAATAAGGATGATATCCTAATATCCTCACTTGTACCCCAACAGTGGTCAGTGGGTGGGTGCTACTAATTTTATACTGAGGGGGACCTAGTATCAACCCATCAACATGAGGTTCTTATGTGTCCCCCACTCCCACCCATGGCAGCAGATGGAGGTACTAATAGAATATTCAAGGATGGGTGGATATCCCATTGTCCACCCACCTCGGGTGGCTGGGGGTCTCCAAACACATTATTCAAATAAAATAACCCTACTACACCCACTAACCCTAATAATTGTAATGGGGCAATAACTAATACTTGTTATTAAATTATACCATCATAAGTCTTAATTCGTCTAAATCTTCTTTTCTTCAGCCCCACAAAAGGGGACACTAGTACAAAAGGGCAAATTCAAATCTATAATAGGCAGCGCAATTGCAAATAATAAAAACACACAATTTGAAAAAAAATAAAAACAAAAACAAATCAAAAGCCCAAATACAGCCAAAACAAGAGCCATCTTTGCATCGCAAGGTTCTGCGCAGAATGAGCTTCATAAAGGCTTTCCCACACTTTGAATTTTAATTAGTTGACTTGAATATTTCCAGACAAGCCTTGTAACGCACCGTTTCACTTACAAGAGGATAAAACCCAGTTTAGGCGATAATCCCCTTTCCAGATGCACAGGCAGCTACTGCAAACACCATTCTCCCGACTGGAACCACACGAACACTGGAACAGCTGAACAAGAAAAGCAGACATCGGCTTACACTCTTGGCAGTCAGCATACAATCCCATTCCCCCAAAGACCGAGACGACACATCGCTTTGAGGGTTAAGCAAGAACTCTGGACTGGGACACCCAGTCTGGCTTTTATTACAAACAAGTACATACAGGACACTCCCAGGGGGAGGATGAATTTAACCAATCACATGGATGTACCTCCCACACATTTCCTCCCCTTAGATTAGCACTTAACATAATTATACCGTACACCCTTTTCCCCAATTCCTGGATGTACCCCAAATACATATGCTACACCTCCAAAACAGGAATCCCCTGATAGCCCTTATTCAGGGGGACAACATATCCAAGAATCAGGTCATTCGGATGAATGGTTCGGGAGATATGAGGTTCCAAAGATTTGACCGACCGCATGGGTAAAGTATCCGAAAACAGTTCCATGCATTTTGGCCCTGCGGTCGGTCACAAACAAGTGAATGAAACAGACGAATTACTTGGGTTATAGAGACTAAGGGGGATTCGCATGAATCCCCTAGTTCGTATGTTTCTTTCTACCGAACGGCGGGTCATTCGGTAGTTTCTATACAAATTTCTGGGAGTATGGAGGTCTCAGCGGTGTTTGCCTAGTCAAGTGTCCGATTTCAGTTCCAGACACTCGACGGCAAAACACCGCTGTTCGGTAGTTTAAGATGGCCGCCGCCACGTGTTCGTTTCCCGAATGGCGGCCACCCAGAGGACAAAGAATACATTACATGGATTGCCAATTACCTGTTTGCAACATTGTTGCAAACTGTAATTGGAGGCACACTTATTCCTGGGTGGTCTGGTTGTTCGGTAGTTTCACTCAATATAATGAATGGAGTGATTCTACCGAACAATCAGATGAATGCTGCATACATATCACCCAGGTTAAACTTAACACATGAATACATATACAATATACAGGCAGTACAATAGAATATGCTTCACAGTCTTAAAGGGACAGTAGTCCCAAAATGTCCATCGCTGATTTTAAAGGGCCAGTAGCAGCAATATAAATTATTACATGCCCAAATATAGTGTTTATAGAGCAATATGTCCATGGGCCGTAGTCGCAGGGCAGGAGGCTAGCAGCCAGGCCTCTCCAGTTCACAGTGGCGAAGCTGGTTTCGCCACAAGCCTTAAAGTCAAACTTGCCTGTCAGAGTGTTCTAAATGGCCAGCTTACAAACCAACCAATCAGAGCGCTCTGATGAGAATTCAAATCCTACAGAAATGTAAAGGATTACAAAGCACACTGTTGCCCCATAGTACTACTTCCATAATTCAAGCACCGAATGGTGTTCAGAAATACCATCCAGGCGCATGACTTGGGTCCAAGGGTCCTGGACAGCAGAATCACTCAAATCTATTGATCAGGGCTTCCCAAACTTTTATGGGCCAAGACCCACTTTTGAAAATTTAAATTTTTCAAGACCCACTTGCTTTTAATGCATATTTTAAAAATGAACACCATGGCAATCCGCTTTAGAGGTATACAATTGGCACACCATGGCAATCAGTTTTAGAGGCATACAATTGGCACATCATGGCAACTTTAGGTGCATAAAATCGGCACACCACAGCAATCAGCTTTAGAAGCATAAAATTGGTATATCATGGAAGTTTTAGAGGCAGAAACTTGGCACTTCGTAGTAATCCGTTTTAGAGGCATACAACCGCTTACTCACAGACTCAGTCAGAATCAGAAGTTCTATGTCCCGCTCTTTCATCCTGGCACCTCACGTTGATTATCCCAGTGGTGGAACTAATGTAGAGAGGGCCCTGGTGCAAGCATGTTTTCTGGGCCCCCATCTTGTGCAAGTGTGGCCAAAAGGTAGATCCCCATCTGTTGGAGAACTTCAACAATGCTATGCCAGCTGGGGATCTACCATTTGCCCGCCAAAGCAGGGTTATATTTGTGAGCAGTGTTCGAGCGTTTGTAAGCATGTTTTCGTATAAAGTATATGTGTGCATGTATGGGTGTATTTGTATGTACTGTTGCCATTGGAATGTAGTGGTGTACTTGTGTGCAATGTTTGGAGTTACAGTGTGGGTTACAGTGTAGGGAGGGGGGCAGGGAGAGAAGTGGGGCAGGGAGAGAAGGGTTTACAGTGTGTGAAGGGGGTTAGGGAGAGGAGGGGTTACAGTGTGGGGCAGAGTGAAAAAGGGTTACAGTGGGGGAGGTGGGAAATGGATACAGTGGGGAGGCAGGGTGAGAAGGAGTTTCAGTGTGGGGAGCGGGGCAAGGAGAGAATAGGTTACAGTGTGGAGAAGGGGGCAGGGAGAGAAGGGGTTATTACAGTGTGGGGAGGGGAGCAGGGAGAGAAAGAGTTACAGTGTAGGGAGGGGGTCAGGGAGACAAGGGGTTACAGTGTGGGGGGCAGGGAGATAAGGTTTTCAGTGTGGGGAGCAAGGAGAGAAGGGGTTACAGTGTGAGGGGGCAGGGAGAGAAGAGGTGACAGTGTGGGGGGCACGGGGAGAAGGGGTTACAGTGTGAAGAGGGGGGCAGGGAGAGAAGTTGTTACAGTGTGGGGGGGCATGGAGTGGAGGGGTTACAGTGTGGGGAGGGGCCAAGGAGAGAAGGGGTACATTGTGGGGTGGCAGGGTGTGGGGGCTGTGTCCTACCTTTATTAAATTCCATGGTGTTCCAGTGTCTCTCCCTGGTGGTCCGGGGGGTAACTCTGCGGTCTGCAGCTCTGCCGGGTGCAGAGCTGAAGACCGTGTTATAGAAGCCTTGCAAGCTCCCAGAGTGCTGCCATGGTAATGCTCTGGATGCTTGCGAGACTTCTATCACACGGTCTGCAGCTCTGCACCCAGCAGAGCAGCAGACTGGAGGTGCTGGGCAGACTGATTGGAGGGAGCCTGGCTGCAGGGCCGTCTTTAATGCGGGGCAAAAGGGGCAGCTTCCCCGGGCCCATTTATTCCTGGGGGGCCCAAAGCATCTGCCCCTTGAGCCCCGCGGACCCTGTAATTTTTCACCGGACCCCTTCTCAGACAAACCACGGCCAGACTCCTATCATTATATTTCCCGCGGGCCCTTTAATCATGAGGGCCGCGGCCGGGCCCCTAACAATGTGTTTCCCCGCGGCTGGGCCCCTCTCCCTTGCGGATCATCGCTGGGATCGCATTGCCTGCTGGGAGGAGTGAGTACAGGTCACTTCCTCCCGGCCAGCTAATAGAGAGCCCGGTGGGAAGGAGGAGGAAGAGGAGGAGGTGGCAGACACGAGGTATTCTAAAGAAGGTTGACACCCATCACCTTAGGTCAGCCAGCTCCCCCTGGACCCCAGTGCACTGCAGCAAAAGTAAGAAAACATAAATTACTATTTATATATGTACATGTGTATGTGAGATTGTGCATATCTGTGTGTGTATGTGTACCTGTGTGTTTGTGTACCCATGTGCCAGAGTGTATGTGTGTTTGTGTGTCAGAGTGTATGTGTATCTGTCTGTTATAGTGTATGTGTGTTCAGGGCCGCCATCAGGGGGTGACAACCATAATGGTATCGCACGCTGATGGGGCCCATCGGGTGGCCCACTCACTTAGTGTCAGGATCGGGACAGGGATCCAACACGCAGAGTACTAACAGTAGAAAGGTACGTATACCGGGCCTTAGAATGGCCGGACTAACGTACAGAGAATAGTCAGAGACAAGCCGAGGTCGAGGGAACGAGAAGACAGGTAAGCGAGAGACAAGCCGGGTCAGAGGGATAACAGAGATAAGCAGAATAGTACAACAAGCCGGGTCAGAACCAAAGAGAAAACTAGAATACAAGAGCACTGAGTGACTAGACAAGCTAGAACCACGACAGGGCAATGAGCTGACGAGTGAAGCAAGCTTAAATACCCTGAGTCCGGAGAGTAGACACGCCTCAGCTGAGTGCTGATAGGATAAAGCCAATAGAGTGGCAGGTCGCTCGGGATAGCGTCAAGACGTCACGTATCGAGCGTCATGTTAGAAAAGGAAGCGGATCCCTTGCGGCCAGCGTTAGAAAGACTGGATGGACCGCGAGGAACGGGAGATATGGCGTGTCTAGACGGATAAACAACTAAGTCTCTACCCTTCTCAAAGGTAGAGACCTCAGGTACCCTGACAGTACCCCCCCTCTCAGATACGCCCACCGGGCGGAAGGAACCGGGACGAGATGGGAAGCGGGAGTGAAATGCCCTGCGGAGGCGAGGAGCATGGACGTCCTCCTGAGGTACCCAACTCCTCTCCTCAGGACCATATCCCTTCCAGTTGACCAGATACTGTAATTTTCCCCGGGACAATCGGGAATTGATAATGGAGTTGACCTCGTACTCCTCCTGACCGTCCATCTGAACAGAACGAGGTGAGGAAACCGCAGAGGAGAATCTGTTGCAAATCAGTGGTTTCAGCAACGACACATGAAAGGAGTTGGGAATGCGTAAGGCCGACGGCAGAGCTAGGCGATACGCAACCGGGTTGATACGAGACAAAACCCTGTAAGGACCTATGTACCGAGGCGCAAATTTCATAGAGGGAACTTTTAAACGAATGTTCTTAGTACTCAGCCATACTCTATCCCCAGGGACAAAAACTGGAGCCGCCCTTCTGTGTTTATCAGCGTGTTTTTTGAACAACATAGAATTATGCAGGAGAATCTGACGAGTCTGATCCCACAACTTCTTCAGATTGGCGACATGATCATCAACCGACGGTACTCCTTGGGAAGAAGAGACCGAAGGAAAAATGGAGGGATGAAAGCCATAATTCATGAAGAAGGGGCTGGAACGAGTAGAATCACAAACGAGATTATTGTGTGCGAACTCTGCCCAAGGAATCAAACCGACCCAATCATCCTGGTGTTCGGAAACAAAGCAGCGCAGATATTGTTCAATCTTTTGATTAGTACGCTCAGCGGCTCCGTTAGACTGAGGGTGATATGCAGAGGAAAAGTTCAATTTGATGCCTAATTGAGAACAAAAGGATCTCCAGAATCGTGAGACAAATTGAGAGCCTCTATCAGAAACGATTTCAGAAGGTATCCCATGTAAGCGAAAAACTTCTCTCGCAAAAATCTCCGCCAATTCAGGAGATGAGGGGAGTTTAGGCAACGGTACAAAATGAGCCATCTTAGTGAATCTATCCACCACCGTGAGAATAACAGTCTGTCTCTTGGAGGCAGGTAAATCCACAATAAAGTCCATGGCCAAACAGGACCATGGTTTCTCAGGAATGTCCAAGGGGAGCAACAAACCACAGGGAGATGCGTGAGGCTGTTTAGTCCTGGTACAAGTCTCGCAAGCCCTGACGAACTCCTTAATATCCTTTCGTAAGGAAGGCCACCAGAAATCCTTGGAGATCAGGGAATAAGTCTTGCGAATGCCAGGATGACCAGCCACCTTGCTTTCGTGGAAACACTGTAAGAGCTCCAGTTGGAGTTCAGGAGGAACAAATTTTCTTCCCTCAGGAGTCTGTCCAGGTGCTAGATGCTGTAAGTTCAAGATCTGGGCAAGCAACGGGGAATGGATTTTGAGACTTGTGTTAGCAATAATGTTGCATTGGGGTACAATAGAGGACAGAACCGGTTCAGAAGAAGCCAATGGTTCATATTGGCGAGATAGAGCATCGGCTTTAGAATTCTTTGAACCAGGCCTATAAGTAAGAACGTAGTTGAAATGGGTGAGGAATAACGACCAACGAGCTTGCCTGGAAGACAATCGCTTGGCCTCTCCAATATAGGACAAGTTCTTGTGATCCGTTAAAATAGTAACAGGATGTAATGTCCCTTCCAATAAATGTCTCCATTCTTTTAAAGCTTTGATAACAGCTAGTAGTTCTCTGTCCCCAATGTCATATCTGCTCTCTGCACCAGACAATTTTTTAGAAAAAAATCCACATGGATGTAATGGTTTATCCACACCTAGCCTTTGGGATAGGATAGCACCTACGCCAGTCTCTGAGGCGTCTACCTCAAGTAGGAAAGGAAGAGTGGTATTAGGGTGAACCAAAATTGGGGCGGAAGCAAAACGCTCCTTGAGAGTTTTAAAAGCAAGGAGAGCTTCCGTAGACCAATTCTTAGTATCAACCCCCTGTTTGGTCATATTGGTGATGGGCGCAATAATAGAAGAATAACCCTTAATAAAGCGCCTATAGTAATTGGAGAACCCAATAAATCTCTGAACGGCCTTGAGACCCTTGGGTAGAGGCCAATCCAGAATGGACTGGAGCTTATCCGGGTCCATCTTAAATCCCTCCCCAGAGATCACATAACCGAGGAAATTTACTTGGGATTGATCGAAACTACATTTCTCCAATTTGCAGTACAGCCCATGTTGAAGAAGTTTGTGCAAAACCCTTCTGACCTGATCGTGGTGAGTCTCAATCTCTCTAGAATGTATGAGTATATCGTCCAGGTATACAATAACACACTCCTGCTGAAATTCCCTAAGAACCTCATTTATCAGATCCTGGAATACAGCCGGTGCATTACATAACCCAAAAGGCATTACAGTATATTCATAATGACCGTAACGAGTATTGAACGCCGTCATCCACTCGTGTCCCTGCTGGACTCTCACCAAGTTGTACGCCCCTCTGAGGTCTAACTTAGTGAAAATGTTAGAACCCTTTAAACGATCAAAGAGTTCAGTAATCAAAGGAATGGGATAAGCATTCTGTCAGGGTACCTGAGGCCTCTACCTCTAAGGGAGGTAGAGACTTGGTGGTGTATCCGTCCAGGCGAGCTGTCCTCTCCGTTCCTCGCGGTTCATCCAGTCACTTAAACACCGGCCGCGAGGAATCCACGTCCTTTTCTAGCAGGACGCTCAATACGTGACGTCATGACGCTAGCACGAGCTATCTGTCACTCAAGTGTCCGATATCCAATCGGTACTTTTCAGAGGCGTGATTTCCATCCAGAACCAGGGTATTTAAGCTTACTCCTTACTTCAGCTCATTGCCCTGTCGTGGTTCTAGCTTGTCTAGTCACTCAGTGCTCTGGTATTCTAGTTTGCTCTTTTGGTTTTGACTCGGCTCGTTGTACTACCCTGTTTCTCTGTTATCCCTTGACCCGGCTTGTCTCTCGCTTATCTGTCTTCTCGTTCCCTCGACCTCGGCTTGTCTCTGACTATTCTTTACTCTCGGTACGTTAGTCCGGCCATTCTAAGGCCCGGTATACGTACCTTTCCACTCTTTGTACTCTGCGTGTTGGATCCCTGTCCCGATCCTGACATTACGACAGGGCCACAAATTCCGCCTCAGTATCTAGATTTAAAGGCAGTATTTGACAAAAAGAAAGCCGATACCTTACCCCCACACAGGTCCTTTGATTGCAAAATTAACCTACTCCCTGGTACCATGCCTCCCAGAGGTCATGTATACCCATTATCTATAAAGGAGAACTCAGTCCTAGAGGAATATATTCACGAGAATTTAGACAAGGGATTCATCAGGAGGTCCTCCTCCCCTGCCGGGGCTGGATTTTTTTTTGTTAAAAAGAAAGATGGTTCTTTGAGACCTTGTATTGATTATCGAGGCCTGAATAAGATAACCATTAAAAATGCCTACCCGATTCCCTTGATCACCGAACTCTTCGATCGTTTGAAGGGCTCTACAATTTTCACCAAGTTAGACCTCAGAGGGGCATATAACTTGGTGAGAATCCAGCAAGGACATGAGTGGATGACGGCATTCAATACTCGATATGGCCACTATGAATATACCGTCATGCCTTTTGGGTTATGCAATGCACCAGCAGTATTCCAAGATCTGATTAATGAGGTTCTTAGGGAATTTCAGCAAGAGTGCGTCATTGTATACCTAGATGATATACTCATTCATTCTAGTGACATTGAGATTCATCACAAACAAGTCAGGAGGGTTTTGCACAAGCTTCTCCAGCATGGCTTGTACTGCAAGTTGGAGAAATGTAGCTTTGATCAAACCCAGGTAACCTTTCTCGGCTATGTGATCTCTGGGGAGGGATTTAAGATGGATCCGGATAAGCTCCAATCCATTCTAGAGTGGCCTTTACCCACAGGTCTTAAAGCCATACAGAGATTTATTGGTTTTTCCAATTATTATAGGCGCTTTATTAAGGGCTATTCTTCCATTATTGCACCTATCACTAACATGACCAAACAGGGGGCTGACACTAAGAATTGGACTACTGAAGCTCTCCTTGCGTTCAAGACTCTCAAGGAGCTTTTCGCTTCCGCTCCAATTTTAGTTCACCCTGACACTTCTCTGCCATTTTTGCTCGAGGTAGACGCATCAGAGACTGGTTTAGGTGCTGTTCTATCCCAAAGGTTGGGTGTTGATAAACCATTACATCCATGTGGATTTTTCTCTAAAAAATTGACCGGTACTGAAAGCAGGTATGACATTGGTGACAGAGAATTACTAGCGGTTATCAAGGCTTTGAAAGAATGGAGACATTTATTGGAAGGTACATTACATCCTGTTACCATCCTGACAGACCACAAAAACTTGTCTTATATCGGAGAGGCCAAGCGTCTGTCCTCCAGGCAGGCTCGTTGGTCGTTGTTTCTTACCCATTTCAATTACGTTCTGACTTACAGACCTGGGTCAAAGAATTCTAAAGCCGATGCGCTATCTCGCCAATATGAACCCTCTGCTTCAGTTGAACCACTTTTGTCTTCCATTGTACCCAAATGCAATATTATTGCTAATACCAGTCTCAAAATTCATTCCCCGCTACTTGACCAGATCTTGAAGTCACAACATCTAGCTCCCGGAAACACTCCTGAGGGAAGAAACTTTGTTCCTCCTGAACTTCAACTGGAGCTCTTACAATGTTTTCATGAAAGTAAAATAGCTGGTCATCCTGGTATTCGCAAGACGTACTCTCTGATATCCAAGGATTTCTGGTGGTCTTCACTTCGTAAGGATATTGAGGAGTTCGTCGCAGCTTGTGAGACTTGTGCCAAGACTAAACTATCTCATGCATCCCCATGTGGCCTGTTACACCCCTTGGACATTCCTGAGAAACCTTGGTCCTGTTTGTCCATTGACTTTATCGTTGATTTGCCTGCTTCCAAAAGACAGACTGTTATTCTCACGGTGGTGGATAGATTTACCAAGATGGCTCATTTCGTGCCATTACCTAAACTTCCGACTTCCCCTGAATTGGCGGAGATTTTTGCGAGAGAAGTTTTTCGCCTACATGGGATCCCTTCAGAGATTGTTTCTGATAGAGGTTCTCAATTTGTCTCACGTTTCTGGAGATCCTTTTGTTCTCAAATGGGCATCAAATTGAACTTCTCCTCTGCCTATCACCCTCAGTCTAACGGAGCTGCTGAACGTACTAATCAAAAGATCGAACAGTATCTGCGTTGCTTTGTTTCCGAACACCAGGACGATTGGGTCGGTCTGATTCCTTGGGCGGAGTTCGCACACAATAACCTTGTTTGCGATTCAACTCGCTCTAGCCCTTTCTTCATGAACTATGGCTTTCATCCTTCGATTTTTCCTTCGGTTTCCTCTTCTCAGGGGATACCGTCGGTTGATGATCATGTCGCCAACCTGAAGAAATTATGGGATCAAACTCGACAAATTCTATTACATAGTTCCTCACTGTTCAAGAAACACGCGGACAAACATAGAAGAGCGGCTCCTGTTTTTGTTCCTGGGGATAGGGTATGGTTGAGTACTAAGAATATCCGCCTAAAAGTTCCGTCCATGAAATTTGCTCCTCGTTACATAGGTCCTTACAGGGTTCTCACTCGTATCAATCCGGTTGCGTATCGCCTTGCTCTGCCACCTGCCTTACGCATTCCTAACTCTTTTCATGTCTCCTTGTTGAAACCCCTCATTTGCAACAAATTCTCCTCTAAGGTCTCCTCGCCTCGTCCTGTTCAGGTGGAGGGTCGGGAGGAGTACGAGGTCAGCTCCATCATTGACTCCAGAATTTCAAGGGGAAAATTGCAATATCTGGTCAACTGGAGGGGATATGGTCCTGAGGAGAGGAGTTGGGTACCTCAGGAGGACGTCCATGCTTCTCGCCTTCGCAGAGCATTTCACCTTCGCTTCCCATCTCGCCCCGGTTCATTCCGCCCGGTGGGCGTATCTGAGAGGGGGGGTACTGTCAGGGTACCTGAGGCCTCTACCTCTAAGGGAGGTAGAGACTTGGTGGTGTATCCGTCCAGGCGAGCTGTCCTCTCCGTTCCTCGCGGTTCATCCAGTCACTTAAACACCGGCCGCGAGGAATCCACGTCCTTTTCTAGCAGGACGCTCAATACGTGACGTCATGACGCTAGCACGAGCTATCTGTCACTCAAGTGTCCGATATCCAATCGGTACTTTTCAGAGGCGTGATTTCCATCCAGAACCAGGGTATTTAAGCTTACTCCTTACTTCAGCTCATTGCCCTGTCGTGGTTCTAGCTTGTCTAGTCACTCAGTGCTCTGGTATTCTAGTTTGCTCTTTTGGTTTTGACTCGGCTCGTTGTACTACCCTGTTTCTCTGTTATCCCTTGACCCGGCTTGTCTCTCGCTTATCTGTCTTCTCGTTCCCTCGACCTCGGCTTGTCTCTGACTATTCTTTACTCTCGGTACGTTAGTCCGGCCATTCTAAGGCCCGGTATACGTACCTTTCCACTCTTTGTACTCTGCGTGTTGGATCCCTGTCCCGATCCTGACACATTCCTAATGGTTATCTTGTTCAAACCTCGATAATCAATACAAGGCCTAAGAGAACCATCCTTCTTTTTAACAAAAAAAAATCCAGCCCCGGCAGGGGAGGAGGATCTCCTAATGAATCCCTTGTCTAAATTCTCGTGAATATACTCCTCTAGAACTGAATTCTCCTTAGTAGATAACGGGTATACATGACCCCTGGGAGGCATGGTAGCAGGGAGTAGGTTAATCTTGCAATCAAAGGATCTGTGTGGAGGTAAGGTATCGGCTCTCTTTTTATCAAATACTGCCTTTAAATCCAGGTACTGAGGCGGTATTTGTATCTCTGTAGGATTAGAGGAGCTAGCCGACGTGTTTGCCAGGCAAAGAGGCGAGACCCTCCGCAAACACTTCTCTTGGCAATTCTGACCCCATGAAACTATCTCCCCTAATTCCCAATTAATGATAGGGTTATGTCTCTTTAACCAGGAGTACCCCAGGACTATGGGAATAGAAGGAGAGGAAATGATCAACAGGGATAGATCTTCCTCATGCAAAATGCCAACAGTTAAATTCACAGGTATGGTCTCACGGAAAATAACAGGCTCAAGTAACGGTCTACCATCTATGGCCTCAACGGCCAGGGGTGTCTCCCTTAACTGGGATGGGATAGTATGCTTGTTAACAAAAACTTGATCGATAAAGCTCTCAGCGGCTCCAGAATCGATCAAAGCCATGGTTTTTACTACTCCCTTCTCCCAAGTCAAAGAAACGGGTAACAGAAGCCTGTGATCTTTATAATTGTGAACAGAGGACAAAATAGATACACCCAAGGCCTGTCCTCTAGAGAAACTTAGGTGCGAGCGTTTCCCGAACGATTGGGACAATTTAGGCGTAAATGACCTCTGACTCCACAGTACATACATAAACCCTCCCTTCTCCTGTACTGTCTCTCCTCCTCTGTGAGGTGAGTATTACCTATCTGCATAGGCTCAGGGAAACGTGAGGTTTCGATCTCAGAATTTCGAAATGCAGGAGCTAGTTTAAAGGAGGGTCTACGAGTCCTATCTCGAGTGTTCTGTCTCTCTCTTAAGCGTTCATCAATGCGAGAGATAAAAGAAATTAAATCCTCCAAACTCTCAGGGAGCTCTCTAGTAGCGACCTCGTCAAGGATTACATCTGATAGCCCATTTAAAAATACATCTATATAAGCCTGTTCGTTCCACTTAACTTCTGCCGCCAAGGATCTGAACTCTAGTGCATAATCCACAAGTGTTCGATTCTCCTGTCTAAGGCGCAACAGTAATCTAGCTGCATTGACCTTCCTACCAGGGGGGTCAAAAGTTCTTTTAAAAGCAGCTACAAAGGCATTATAGTTATAGACTAACGGGTTATCATTCTCCCATAAAGGATTAGCCCATCTCAGAGCCTTCTCAATGAGTAACGTAACAATGAATCCAATCTTCGCTCTATCTGTAGGATAGGAGCGGGGTTGTAATTCGAAATGGATGCTGATCTGGTTCAAAAAACCACGACACTTCTCAGGAGAACCGCCATAACGTACTGGTGGAGTAATACGAGAAGAAGCACCTACAGTAGCCACTTCTAGACCTGAACTTACAGGAGAGATCGAAGGAGTACGTGTCTCCTCTGGTGGGTTACTAGCACGAGACAAAAGCGCCTGTAGTGCTAGGGCCATCTGATCCATCCTGTGTTCCATGGCGTCAAACCTGGGGTCGGAAGAACCAAGCTGACTGTTAGTACCTGCAGGATCCATTGGCCCTGTCGTAATGTCAGGATCGGGACAGGGATCCAACACGCAGAGTACTAACAGTAGAAAGGTACGTATACCGGGCCTTAGAATGGCCGGACTAACGTACAGAGAATAGTCAGAGACAAGCCGAGGTCGAGGGAACGAGAAGACAGGTAAGCGAGAGACAAGCCGGGTCAGAGGGATAACAGAGATAAGCAGAATAGTACAACAAGCCGGGTCAGAACCAAAGAGAAAACTAGAATACAAGAGCACTGAGTGACTAGACAAGCTAGAACCACGACAGGGCAATGAGCTGACGAGTGAAGCAAGCTTAACCCCTTAAGGACCAAACTTCTGGAATAAAATGGAATCATGACGTGTCACACACGTCATGTGTCCTTAAGGGGTTAAATACCCTGAGTCCGGAGAGTAGACACGCCTCAGCTGAGTGCTGATAGGATAAAGCCAATAGAGTGGCAGGTCGCTCGGGATAGCGTCAAGACGTCACGTATCGAGCGTCATGTTAGAAAAGGAAGCGGATCCCTTGCGGCCAGCGTTAGAAAGACTGGATGGACCGCGAGGAACGGGAGATATGGCGTGTCTAGACGGATAAACAACTAAGTCTCTACCCTTCTCAAAGGTAGAGACCTCAGGTACCCTGACACTTAGGGCCACCCGATGGGCCCTGTATCTTCAATAGCGCGACCGGGCCCCTTTAAAAAAATCTCAGCCGCAAAGTACTGCTGGGAGGAAGTGGCCGTCACTTCCTCCCAGCTCCCTCCCCTCCGCGCCACGCGGGAGGGAAGAAAGAAAACCGCCGCTGAAGCCACGCCGACTCCCATCAGCCACAGCCTTCCACCTGCAATAAAAGGTAAGAAAAATTAGCTGTATTTGTGTATGTTAGTATGTATCTATGTCAGTATGTCTGCATGTATGTCAGAATGTCTGTGTGTATGTCAGTATGTCTGTGTGTATGTTAGTATGTCTGTGTGTATGTCAGTATGTCTCTGTGTATGTCAGAATGTCTGTGTATGTTAGTATGTCTGTGTGTATGTCAGTATGTCTCTGTGTATGTCAGAATGTCTGTGTGTATGTTAGTATGTCTGTGTGTATGTCAGTATGTCTGTGTGTATGTCAGAATGTATGTGTGTATGTTAGTATGTCTGTGTGTATGTTAGTATGTCTGTATGTATGTCAGAATGTCGGTGTGTATGTCAGTATGTATGTCAGTATATCTGTGTATATGTCAGTATGTATGTCAGAGTGTCTGTGTGTCTGACAGAATGTATGTGTGTATGTCAGTATGTCTGTGTGTATGTCAGAATGTCTGTGTGTATGTCAGAATGTCTGTGTGTATGTTAGTATGTCTGTGTGTATGTCAGAATGTCTGTGTGTATGTCAGAATGTCTGTGTGTATGTCAGTATGTATTTCAGAATGTCTGTGTGTATGTCAGTATGTCTGTGTGTATGTCAGTATGTATGTCAGAATGTCTGTGTGTATGTCAGTATGTATGTCAGTATGTCTGTGTATATGTCAGTATGTATGTCAGAATGTCTGTGTGTCTGACATAATGTCTGTGTGTATGTCAGTATGTCTGTGTGTATGTCAGAATGTCTGTGTGTATGTCAGAATGTCTGTGTGTATGTCAGAATGTCTGTGTGTATGTCAGTATGTCTGTAGGTATGTCAGAATGTCTGTGTGTATGTCAGAATGTCTGTGTGTATGTTAGTATGTCTGTGTGTATGTCAGTATGTCTGTGTGTATGTCAGAATGTCTGTGTGTATGTCAGAATGTCTGTGTGTATGCTAGTATGTCTGTGTGAATGTCAGTATGTCTGTGTGTATGTCAGTATGTCTGTGTGTATGTCAGAATGTCTCTGTGTATGTCAGAATGTCTGTGTGTATGTCAGAATGTCTGTATGTATGTTAGTATGTCTGTGTGTATGTCAGTATGTCTGTGTGTATGTCAGAATGTCTGTGTACATGTCAGAATGTCTGTGTGTATGTTAGTATGGCTGTGTGTATGTCAGTATGTCTGTGTGTATGTCAGAATGTCTGTGTGTATGTCAGTATGTCTGTGTGTATGTCAGTATGTATGTCAGAATTTCTGTGTGTATGTCAGAATGTCTGTGTGTGTGTCAGAATGTCTGTATGTATGTTAGTATGTCTGTATGTATGTCAGAATGTCTGTATGTATGTTAGTATGTCTGTATGTATGTCAGAATGTCTGTTTGTATGTCAGTATGTATGTATGTATGTATGTCAGTATGTATGTATGTGTGTCAGTATGTATGTGTGTATTTATGAATGTATGTATGTATGTCTGTCAGTGTGTCTGTATATATGCGTGTATGCAAGTATGCCATTATGAATGTATTTCTGTGTATGTATGTGTGTATGGATGTCAGTGTCTGTATGAATGTATGTTTGTCAGTATGTCTGTATGTATGTATGCCAGTATGAATGAATGTATATCTGTGTGTATGTATGTAATGTCAGTGTATGTATGTGTAAGTCTACATGCATGTGTGTCTGTATGTATGTTAGTATGTGTCTATCTGTCACTATGTATGCCTGTGTGTCTGTATAGGTGTGTATGTCTCAGTATGTGTGTGTCAGTACGTATGCCTGTATGCGTGTATGTCTGTTTCAGTATGTGTGTCTGTTAGTATGTATCTTTGTGTGTGTGTGTGTGTGTCTGTGTCCTTTTGTATCAGTGTGTGTTTTTGTGTCTGTGTGTATTCCTGTGGGCGGGATTTGGAGGCGGACCCTGTGGGCGGGATTGGAGGTGGGCCCCAGGGGGCCCAGACCCTGAGCTGAGTTAGGGGCCCCAAAATTTCTGGTGGCGGCCCTGAATGTGTTTGTGTGTCTGTGTGTCACAGTGTATGTGTACCTATGTGTCTGTGTTTGTATGTATTTGTGTATCAGAGTATATGTGTACCTGTGTGTCAGAATGTATGTGTATCTGTGTGTCAGAGTACATGTGTACATTTGTGTATCTGTGTGTCTGTGTTTGTGTAACTGTGTGTCTGTGTTTGTGTGTTTGTGTACCCGTGTGTCTGTTTGTGTACCCGTGTGTCTGTGTATCTGTGTGTCTGTGTTTGTGTGTCTGTGTATCTGTGTGGCTTTGTTTGTGTATCTGTGTGTCTGTGTATGTGTATCTGTATGTCAGTGTATGTGTATCTGTGTTTCAGTGTATGTGTATCTCTATGTCGGTGTATGTGTATCTGTGTGTCAGAGTGTCTGTGTACGTGTGTCATAGTGTATGTTTACCTGTGTGTCAGAGTATATGTGTACCTGTGTTTGTATGTACCTATGTGTCCATGTTTGTATGTACTTGTGTGTCAGTGTGTATATGTATGTCTTTGTATCTGTGTATGTATGTGTACATGTGTGTTTATATACCTGTATGTATGTGTACCTGTGCGTCAGTATATTTGCTTTTGCATGTGTATTTATGTGTCAGTGTTTTTTGCTCCTGTGTATCTGTGTGTTTCTGAGTGTGTGTGCATACCTGTGCATGTGGCAGTGCATACATCCCAGTATTTTAATGCCAACACTGCACACAAATACACCCCTGCATGTTCAACACTGTACACATACACTCATGTCACCCTCCACACAATGCCACCCCTTTCACTCAACAAAACTCACATTAAAGGGACACTATAGTCACCCAGGCCACTTCAGCTCAATGTCCACTTCAGCTCAGGTTTTAACCCTTCTGATGCAAACATAGCAGTTTCAGAGAAACTGCTATGTTTACATTTGGGTTAATTCAGCCTCTAGTGGTGTCTTCCGGACAGCCACTAGCGGCGCATCTGCAACACTGGAGGCATATTATGCCTCCATTACGCAGAGCATCCATAGGAAAGCATTGAGAAATGCTTTCCTATGGACACTTTGAATGCGCGCGCGGCACTTGCCGCGCATGCGCATTTGGCTCCGCTGATGTCGGACATGGGAGCTGACGTCGGCGGGGGAGGAGAGGTCACCAGTGCAGAGGGAGCCCGGCGCTGGATTAAGGTAAGTAACTGAAGGGGTTTTAACCACTTCAGCGCCACGGGAAGGGGACCCTGAGTGTGGGGGCACCCTCAGGGCACTATAGTGTCAGGAAAACTGCTTTGTTTTCCTGACACTATAGTGATCCTTTAACTCCCCCAATGCTGTCACACTCACCTTCTCTCGCACTGTCACAAATACCCTTCCATGCTTTCACACTCATCCTCCATCACTCTGTCACACTCACCCCCTTTCACCCTGCCACACTCACCCAATCACATTAACCCCTCCAACTCTGTCACACTCATCCCCCCTATCATGCTGTACACACCCTGTCACATGAATCAATCCCTAATCGTGTCACACTTCTGCCTCTAACCATGCCACATTCACCCCAGCCCTTTAACACTCACCCATCAACCATACCACACCACTGTGTCAATTTAATGCCCCCAAGCCCGTCATACTCACTGCCCAACTTTGTCTCATTCACACCACCCTAGCACAGTAACCCCTTTAAGATGGCAGGGTCCAGGGGGCCCAAGCAAATGCTTGCCCCGGGTCCAATCAATATTAAAGACAGCCCTGCCTGGCGGCAAACAGGGCAAATCTGCCTGCTTGTCTCTTAGGTCCCCGGTGGCCCTGGAAACGCTGCTCTAGATATCTTACACAGGTGGCAAAATAGCACTAATTCTATCTTACACACTTTCAAAACTGCCTCACACTGGCTGCAAGACTAACTTCACAGTTATCACAGCATAAATGTTCTTTATATTTCAAGCAGCAGAGTCCAATTTACTAAAGGAGCCATGATACAAATGTGCCTAACTAAAACATAATTATTTTTTGTTACCAGCATTTATAAAGCACCAACATATTCTGCAGCGCTGTATTTGTGGGGAAAAAAAGAGGATGTGGGAGCATCGTCTGACAGAACCCAGTTAAGCACACTATAGTGGTTCTAGTGCTTGGAAATCTGTAGAACCACATCTATCACAAAATTCTACAGCCTCTTACCCTATAGTGCTGATACATACAAGTGTCTGACTACATGAAGCTGTCGAGCAGTCACTACTCATCCATTACAGTACTATTTATAATGCCTTTCAAAGGAAAAGCTAGAAGTGTGACCTGCCAAATCAGACATATAAGTGAAGAATGCCAGACTTGGGTGGAGGAGATGTCTGTTTACGTGTACGCCCAATTTTATTTTATATTTCGTATGTTTATGATTTATAATCGCTTTGTTTGTTCTGAGTTTTGCTATTACATTTCTATCTTGTATATGGATTACTAATTTGCTCTAATGAGTTCACATATTTTGATGAGTAGCAAATTAACACCTCCCATAGATCAGCCAAGGCTTACTTATATGTGAAGGTGAAAGAGTACACACCTGTGGGTATATTTAGCTATTTAATTTGTCAAGAGAAATAAAATGCAAAGTACCTCTTTGTGTGCATAAATTGCCATCGTGTGCCTGCACCACCCTACATTTTCGGCTGCACCCAACATAATTATAGTTCAGAGCTGGGTAGGACAGATGCTGTCAGCTACCTTCTGCTACGTGTAAAATGATGACACTGAAAAGAATGTGAGGTACAAAAATATTACAAATATTGTCCCAGTTCATGTTTTGTTTTTTTCTTGGAAACATTAAAGTTACTGGTCATTTTAGGTCAGTCTGTGATTAGTGGTGTACCAATGGGAAGGGCTGTAGAAGAGCCACATGTTAAGAGGTAAAACAGATTTTTTTTTTATGATACAGAATATTTGTTCCTCAAAAAGAAGATAAAGACTCCACAAAAGACACATTGAAAGACAACACAGGATGACAGAAATATGCTTTGACATGTAAAAGACAAGGAGAGATCACAACATCTTCCAAGCAAACAGTAGTCCTTTGTTCACCATGGTACCCACCCCATGTCCCATCTTTTTTATCTCAACAGGAGAACATTATGGAGTAATGCCTGATAATACGCTGTTGGCAAAACCTAGTGTTAAAACAGAGAGCAAAGGGACCAATAGTGCAATATTCAAGCAATTATACAATTGGATCCTCTTCTCTCTGCTTCCTTCCCTATATATTGGCAATATTTACCTGACACCGAGACTGCTGACCTTCACCAATTCCATCCATAGCAGAGCTGGTATAGCTCTATCAATTGTGAGTGTTCCCTTGGCATCTTCCTATATTTAACGGTATTGCACTATTATGTGTTGTTTCTTTCATTCTATGTTAAGATACACTGTATACAAGATCTCTCCAGTACTTGTATGTATCTTTTTATTTTAGTTTAACCCATTATCACCAAGCGCAGTTCACTATCCTTATTGTGTGTGTTTACCTAATGATAGATACCTGCCTACTGCAAATCATAACTATTTCATTTGAGTAGGGCCTTCTTTACATCTAAAAATAAAACCAGTGCTGCTGCTCCCACCACTTAGGCAGAGCATGTGGGATGGACAGGAGGCCTCTCATCATCTGGTGAATTAAAACTGAGAAAAATATGTTTCTGTTACCTAGCTGCCAGTGTCTCTTAATTTAGTAATGTAGAATTGTTTCTTTGTTTTTAATGTAGCAGCAGTTTACTGCACAAGTGAACACTTCCCCCTGCACTGAGTGGGGCTGGTCTTTTATTTTAAAATCTTTATAGCAAAAAAAAAAAAATATGTTTTATAAAATTTTGTTGGTGCTGCTGGTGATCATCCTTTTGTTTACCCACCAAAACAAATAAAAAATAAATACTAAAGTTATATCACTATTGCTGCTGCTCCTCACTTTTTAAAATGTCTTTAGTTGAAGTAATTTTGCCCCGCCTGAATGAGTCTTGCAGTGTGGTGTGGCTATGCTTGATACATCCGTGGATGCAGTTGGGAACCGATAGGGAACTGTTTTTTCTTAGGAAAAAGATGTGAGTAGGAATGGGCAGGGGCAATTGACAACCACATTACAATTTGTTCCTATTTCAGTGGGGGGGAAGGGAGGGATCTATAGGCATTCTCCTACCTAGTCACTAACACCTTTACCTGTTCTCAATTCTTAATTGGGTATTTAACTTGTATACAAACACTATTCCAGTACATTTAGCCATTATACTGTTATATGCAATATGTTTGCTATCTATAAATAATAATAATAATACTAATAACATTTTATCATAACAAGCTGCAATATAATAATAATACCCCCCTATAATATTTTTTTACCCCTATTGCACTATAAAAACGATAAAAACGGGGCGGAGCTAAGCGGCCATGCTGAGCGGTCGCACTGGAGACGAGCTCCGTGCAAAACCGCTCTCAAATAGCCAAATACAGGGCAAAATCTTGCCAAATCTCACTATATCGACGGATGGGCGACCCGGTGAGGGGAGCCCACACACTGCAGACCCAAGGGCCAAGCATTCCGACTGAAATCGGAGGTCCCCACCCGGGGATAGGCCTGAGGCCTACCAGAGGCTTGCCCAGCCAAAGGGAGAGACTGAAGCCACTGACCTGGGGGGCTCCCCTGCATACTTCCTCCCCCCCCCCCCGCCGGAGAGGGATATCCCGGCATCTAAAGCCTGAAGACGCAACGACAAAGACACAGAGGGGACTGCCCTATTAAGCCAGCACAGAGACAGCAGGTAGCGGGTCACTGGGAAACAGCTAAGATGGCCGCCCAGCGGAAGCCCCAACAGTGAGGCACGCAGGCCAAGCCGGCCATGAACCCCCTGGAGGACTTCGACCGCCTCTGTGCGGGCTTTTGGGCACTGCTGAGCGACCGAGGAATGGCTCGCCATCTGGCAATGAAACTAGTGGCCACATGGGTCCATCCGGTAACCAGAAGGCGCCATTACAGGCGTCCACTACAAACACCCAGAAGAGCAACAAGACCCCGCAAACGCCATCGAGCCCCAGGGCGGGAGGCGGCGACATATGGTATGGGCGAACGTAAGGACCCCTGCACACGAAAGAACACGACTGCTAAACAGGCCTCCCACACAAGTTACTCACCAGCCCCAAGAGCCAACGTCCAGCGCAGCACACATCCATCACTCCTCAGCACTGCCGCAAACCGGAGAGTTGACTCTTCGCCCAGCGCACACCGACGAGATACAGAGGCGCAGGACTTCCGCACACCGGGGAAATCGCTCCAAAAACTGAACTCCCATCCATACCTGGGAAGTATCCAGCACTCTAAGGGCATAGGCTGAACCTTCAAGGACACCCCACAGGCTTAACAGCCAAACTTTTCCTGGCGACATGTGCTTGGCTCCTGGACCTCCCCTATATCGTATCGCAGTACGCAAGTAAACACCAACTGACATTACTTTGTGCCCACTTATGTTTGCTTTACAATATTGATTTGACATTATAATTTTGCTACAACTATATGCATGCCACGAATGTCTAGCTGTACAACCAACAGTTCATGCACTCGCATTATTTATGCCGCTGGCAGGAACTAGATGATCCTAGGACTGCACCTATATTCCGAACCCCTCTCAGAGAGAGACGGCAGTGGCACACTCAAAGGACTCTGTATTGCTCTCTATGCACTTAGCTTCCAGCTAACGGGTTTTAAATTATGGTTATTGTGCCCTTAGAAGTGATACCCCTGAGTTCAACCAAGTCGTATCAGCAAGTTCTTATTTGTTTGTTTTTCTTGTACTTAAGTTCAGTTTAATCGTAGGTAACCATGCATGCCCTATTAACGCTCCACGCTCCACGCTCACTCACCTAAACTTCCACAACTTCTATTTTAGCTAAGCCTCGGATCTCTCATCCCACAAAAATGGCAGTTTGTGACTCCATATTAGTGCCTCATATGCTATAACGTTTACCTGCCACATAAGATTAACTCTAGATAAAATTTAACATGTTCATAGATTTACGTTAACTTACCTGTGTAATCCTTCTTAGATAAGCTGTTGATACTGGTGAAACTATTGTTACTCTTAATAATGATACCCAAGCATAATCAACATAATCTAACGTTGCTCATTTATCAATAACTTTATCAAATGCATGTTTAGCGTAGAATATATAAAACGACTACTAGTATTACAAAGCTTGTAAGCGTACACTTAATCGAAAAGCTTGTTTTAAACCTTAACGAACACTCGACATGTACTAGCCTAAAACCTAAACGTTGTTCATTTGTTGTGCCTTTCAAACTCTCTAAGCAAAGTTCATCATTACGGTTTATCTCC
Source organism: Pelobates fuscus (assembly GCF_036172605.1). Classification (NCBI taxonomy): domain Eukaryota; kingdom Metazoa; phylum Chordata; class Amphibia; order Anura; family Pelobatidae; genus Pelobates; species Pelobates fuscus. Next base: position 80,021,390 of record NC_086322.1, read on the forward strand.
TTACTTTTAAAAAAAATTGTGTGCAAGATCTCATGTCTACCCCTATGTTCGAATTGTACCTAACGAGCTAAAGGATTGCCTTTGGGGTACCTCATAAGCAATTGTTATCACTATGCGCACTTCAAAATAAAGAATTAAAAAAAAAAAAAAAAAAACGATAAAAACAAGAACAAAACATTATTCTAATTAAAAAAACAAAGGATATAAAGTATAAAACAATAGCTGAAAATAAGAATTTATTTAGATTTTTAGGGAATGCTACTATAACTGGGACATCAGAAGATATCTCTGATTAACGATCACATATTCTCATTTGAATTTGAATTTGAATATCAAAAGAAATACTATTGTTTTAATAGCGCATATACTGAAAATGTATATACCTGTGTGTGTACAGTAAATTCTGTTGTATTCCATATATTCATCATCATTGACAATTAAAGGGCACATGATGGAAATATTCCATCATGTTAACCTTTTATTTCTGAAGCTGTGTCCTTAAGGGGTTAATGATACATCTGAATTGTACGTAAATGTTCACTTTAGTTTGACAGCGATAAAATAAGGTCACATCCTAACCTCCCCCTTTTCAAGGCGACCACCAGTTCATCCTAGCATCAGGAAGAGATAATGAAGTATGAGATTGGAACATTGAATGGCAATTTCAGTGGCTGCTTTAATTTAGCAGATAGGCGGGTGTCTTGTTTTTGTTTCAACTAGAAATAGCTAAGTGATGGGTGCAAACTTCCTGTAGGGTGGGTCCTCCTCAACCGAAGCCTTTATTTGTAACTTATTTTGATTTAAATTCAGAAAAAATATAACCGCATGGACAGAAACAAGCAATTTGATGATATGTTAGTTAATTAGAAAATATAATTCATTTTACAAAGAAGGCCAATTAGACAGTTTTATATGAGTCTATAAATCATTCATGACAAGCTCTACCACGATGCTAAATAAATGTAATACTGAGAAACAGATTAAAATAATTTGTGGCAACGTGTGTTTTTTTATTCCAAGTTTTGATTGTAGAGTATCCCTATTGTAATACAATTAGTTATCACTTGGTTCCAGAAATTGTAACATCTTTACACCAGTAAGTATATACACATGAGATATTTAGGAAATGACATAAAAGCACATTGGTTATTCTTCTCAAGGTTGTCCTAGACGTAACTACGGAAGATACAGTACAATACCGCAGGATTTATCATGTGCACCATCCACACAATGCTTGTCTTAGTTGTTTCAAATTAAGAATCATTTAAATACGGATCCAAATTAGTATTAACTAGAGTTTCTATAGTGTGTTCTATTATTCTGTTTAGTGTGAGAAAGTTTTATATGTTCCGCTGGATATGAAATTTTTCTCATAGGCAGCGCCTCCCCCAGCCATACGCCTCCCTCCCGGACACGAGCCAAAGATCCCCCATTCTCCTCTCACAGTGCGAGGATCAGTAGGGAAAAGCTGTGAGGCCGATCTGATTGGGTCCCCCCACCCCATTCCACTATCCAGGGGAATAGAAGATAAAGGCGGGAGACCGGAGTATTGAAGGGAGAAGGAGAAGGAAAGAGAGAAAGAAGAGACATTAGAGAAAAAAATTCAATAAATACATTTTAGGGGGAAGGGTATGGGGGGTGTTCAGTAGTAGTACAGTGTTTTCTCCCCGCCCTGTTTAGCTCCCCCCCCCCCACGCAGTCCGCAATCCTCAGCTCCGAACAAGAGAGCGTCGTTGGCAGGAAGAGGTTAGTCATCATCTATTCACAAATATTGAGGCAAATAAAGTGTTAAATGCTATATTGTGTTCTTTATAATATTTTGGACAAGGTCTGAAATGATAACATAGAAGCATACAGGAGGAGTAACAAACATTGTAATTAAAATGATCAAAAGCATTTGCTTGTGTATGTCCTGGTGACACTTTTGTGAATGCAGCTTCCTAAATTTGCTGTCAGAATGCAAATAGAACCTTTCTATGGGGCATAATGTTCACATATAACAAGTACAGTTAAAGATAAACGTACTGTTTTAAATTTCATTTTGCAAGCTAGCTGTCAATTTTCTGTAGCTCACGGTTTTATGAATAGACACTTTTTACAAAATAGGTAAATTAGAGAAAATTCTAAATCATTCTGAGAATAAAACATCAACAAGTAAAATAATCGCACAGCTGTAGTGTGGGAATGTTCTCAAGTATTGCAGAATAATATCTGGAGTGAATAAACGATATAATCTCTTGTTCTAACCTCAAGAGTTTCACATTTACTATGTTTTCTACTGAAAGGGAGAAAGGGCATGTCATGCCTTCATCACATTATCACTAACTAGAAGGATTAAAATAAAAATTAAATAATCTTCCCACACTGTTACTTTCCTCCTTACTACCATATCCTGTAGACAATATGGTTAACAAATACATGCCGTTTTACATACCGCTATCATTTGGAAAATTATGCTTCATACCCTGCCTCTCCCCATAAGTATTCGGTATGCAAGGTGTAAACTAAAAAAAATAAAACAGAACTATTAATAAAATACCAAGCTCACTTATCTGTTAGATTACCTGTTGAAATTTTGCTGAAAAGAACACTCCAAACACCTAAATCACTTTAGCTTGCTGAAGTGTGCTTTATGTGTGTTTAGTGTGCCCTCTTTGTTAAAGGGACACTGTAGGCACCCAGACCACTTCAGCTAATTGAAGTGGTCTGGGTCCTCAAAAGTTCCAAGGAGCTCTGTATTCTTTATGTTTGATGCTTTACATTTAATGTTTTATTTTTGGCAGTTTTTGGTTTTTAGTTCTACGTCGCCCAACCAAGTGCACAATAGTCTGTGGCATACTATGCTATGCTAGGTGGCTCTTAAGTTGCATATATATATATGACCCATTATTTTGACCTGTGGGGGTATTTATAAGCCAGATGCAGCCCTGGCTTATCAAGCCACATTTTCTGTGCCAATAAGAGCGTGGCCATGCCAGTTCACCCTACTAAGTCTTAGCCTACAGTATCAAGAGATAGTTTTCCATAGACCACATCATCGTTCGAGGTAGTTCTTTCTTATTTACAAATAGTAACTCTGAGGCCACTGCCTGAAACCTACTCTGATGATGGTGGAGGTTGTGTTAAGTGATATCCTTGGCACAGGAGTTCCCTTTTAGCTAAACCTTTGTGTTTAATAATAGCTTCTCTTTATACACACAATCCTGTCATACATTTATTACAGTACTGAGTGTATGCTTGCATTAACTTTAGGGGTGCCGAGTCATTCAGTGGCATTTTTAGCTACTGGACACTAATATGTCCAAGAATACCTTGAAGATTTTCTTTGCTATTTTACCGGGGTATGGCCCAAGCATTCAGCCTACTCACTACCATGATGCACATGAGGTGTGACATTAATGGCTTGTGCAACTGAGAATTGCCTCTTTTATGTTTTATGTTTAAATGTTACTACGTGCCTAAGTCGTGATAGCCACCCACTAAGTATACTCGCCTGAATTGCTTGATTTTTATTTTTGATTCTGATTTTGTTATTTATTTCATATAACAGCGCAGTAACCTTGACATTCTCTGCAATTCTCTACTATCATATAATGCCAACCATAATATCTAAACACGCTCTGAATGCCTGACCTGTTTTGCCTATTGTCCACGTTAGCCCACCTCATGAAGTATTAGGCTGGAGATTTTCTCTATTATCACAAAATGTGCAGTTACACCACATGCTGGTACCTGCTGTTGTGGCATGGCTAGCAGGTTTGTAACTTTATGCACAAATAAAATAAAGAATATATATATATATATATATATATATATATATAAAACCTTAGAAAAATAAAAAGCTTGCTACAAAAGGTGAAAATTAATCCAGACACATACACATCACCAGGCAAGCCACGGGGGGCTATGGAAACAAGTAGAAAGTAGCCTTACATAGCAAGGTATTGCTCCACAGTTTGGTAACTTGATGGGGGCATTCACTGCACTTCCATCAATAGATCAACATCTGATAGCTTCTACAATGTCAATGAGACCACTCTAGAAGGTTGGAGACAGGGACCTAAGACTGTTCTGACAGCAGAGAGTGCATCAATCCTCAGGTTTGGTGAAACTTAGACCCTGTGTGTATTCAAAATAACAGGTAGAACATTTATCAGTGATGCATAATGCTAATTGATTAATTAAACACACATTAGATGGGCCCTGCAGTTCTGAAAGGACTCAATATGATTCCCCATGACCTATACTCATAATATGATTTGATTGTATAATTTGTTTATTTTTTTTAATTCCAGAATAAGTATGTAGTTGTGCTTATAAAACAAAAGTATCTGCCACAATAAATCTGCAGCAAATACACAATATTCAAAAAGGAAATGTCTTCTAAAAATGATAAATATTTAATCAAAGAAAATAAGCCGTTGCTCTGAATGCTTTACTGTTTAGTCATGCATATCTATCTTTTTTGCTGGAACGTCAACGTTCTACTGCATATCCATGCACTAAATGCCATTTGACCTTGGATCCTGTATCATTCCAAAATCCAGCACCAGCTAACACCCATCCGATAAAGAGAGAATTTATTAGGCAAGTCATAATTGAAACATTTACCAGCCCTGCACTTTAATATCCACCCAGTAATCATTATCTGCATGCTCCTAACCTTATTGGTTGTTTGTTTTGTCTAATTATTTATATCTTGTTTTATAACTAGTGTGAGGAATGTCAGTGATGCACTTTCTTTAATGACAATTAAGGTAGGTTAAAATGGTAATAAACAAAGGATGATTGAAAAAGAAAAAAGAGAGAAATAATACCTAAGAAGATAAATGGAATATGAAGGATTGAAGAAATATTACTCCCTACCAGTGAAAAGACACTTTATTTGAAGAAAGAAAAAGTAAGATATTTGGGGCCCCAGAACAGAGAAAGGAAGGAGAACAGAATGAAAATGAATAAGAGAGCCAAGAGATTATCTTCCTCTAAGAAACAGATATGAAAAATTAATGAGTTCGGACCAAGAGGAGTCATGTGATAGAAAGGGACAGATTGGAGAAATGGGAAAATACAGGAGAACAATAACAACATTCAAAAGGAGAATAGGAAATAGGGCCGGACAATTTGCTAAATAAAGGCAGAAATGAAAAACGTTAGACACAATGGGAATTTTTAATTTGACCCACATATGTTTGAGTAAAAATCCGTTAGCAGTCCTAAAAAGGACTAAAATGTGCCCCTACTGCCAAATTGAACAAGTTTGAGACCTATATACATCTCAATAGGTTCAAAAGAAAACTCGTTGAAACATTTTTTTTATGCCGTATTCGATATATACAAATAATAATACAAGTATACACAACCAGAAAACTAAGGCACAGGCCCAAGCTTTTTTTTCCCCAAATATCAAATCTCAGATGAGATGATCTCCTTTGAAAAAACTGAAAAGTGAAATTTAAAAAATTGGATTTAAATTGGACCCAATTTAAACCCAAAAGATTTAAATTGGACCCAATAAAGGAAAACACAAACCAAAGAAAAGTGAAAAATCAGCAATAAAGGAATTGGAAGATAATCTGGAGATAGTAATCAAATGAGAGGAGTAGTCCTTTTATCAAAGGAATATTATATAAAAAAAATCCTTATTTTTTCTTTTTAAAGGGACACTACTGTCACCAACACAACTACAGCTTGAGTATAACCGCTGCTATTGGTGAGTATAATCATTGCCTTCAGGCATTTTCATGCAAACACTGCCTTTTCAGAAAAAGATGACCACTGGAGGTGCTTCCTGGCTCAGTGTTGCACAGTAGGCAGCACTGCCGGTCAGCGTCTCCATGCACTGCAAGGGGACGCTGAATTTTCCTCATAGAGATGCATTGATTCAATGCATTTCTATGAGGAGGTGATGATTGGCCAAAACGGCGTTTGGCCCCGCCCCCTTGCTGATTTTAGCCAATGCCTGTGGGAAAGCATTGGATTAGCTAAAAATCTGCAATTCTGATGATGTTACCAAGGGGGTGGAGCCAGCGCTGGCGGACCCGCGCGGCGCTGGCGGACCCGCGCGGCGCTGGAAATAAGGTGAGTTTTATTCACTTTTAAGTGGGCTAAGGGGGGGCACAAGCCACCTAAACGGTGGGTTTTGCACTATAGGGTCAGGGATACATGTTTGTGTTCCTGACCCTATAGTGTTCCTTTAAGTGATAACTCCGCATATGATCTTTTTAAACAGGACCTGACAATTTAGATCAAGAGGAAGTTTTAAAAAAAAATTAGAGAATGGAAATCAGATAGGTATAATAACAGAAAAAGAATATAATTACCTAAATGTCAATTACTCAAGAATACATATGTTTACTTCCTTCCAAAGATCAATAAAGATATCCAAAATCCAAAAGTGACTGATCATTTCGGAGATAAATTTGCTGTGAAGCAAACTGTCGGAGTATATTGACCAGCAACACCCTCATCTCCTTGTAAAAACTTTCCCACCCATCTCAAAGATACCCTTAATGTTTTTCAAATTTTAAACAAAGATATTTGAAAAAAGGGATTTTTTTTAATAACTAGCACAGACGTTTCATTATACAGCAAAAGGGATGTGAGGCAGTCGAACGCCTCTATAAATCATATTTATATCCTAGGGAACAAAGCAATTTTATTTTAGAGGCCAATTTGTGCATGGCACACTGAAAATATTTTCATACTATCTAACCCAGACAAGGCGTAATATACTTGGTTCCCTATAGGATATATTGATGATATATTTTTTACCTGAAGGGGAGATGTCGAAGCTCTCAGTATATTCTTAGATTTTTTTAAAACAAAAATGATAGGGGTATATTTTTAAATATATATATTAGAGGCAAAATGTGATCAGTTTCTTGCACTTAACTATCTATATGTAGTTCGACATTATTAAAACAAAAATATTTTTTTAAGAAACAAACAGTTTTATAGATATTAATAGCTGCCACTACAAATCTTGATTAAGGGGAATACCAAAGTGTCAGTTTACAAGAATAATAAGAAGTTATAAAGTTAAAGAAATAGCAGAAATACAAATTTAAAAACAAATTACTTTTGAAGAGAAAGATTATTCTGAAGAAACCTTAATCACACAAGAAAAGAGGCTCTTTCTTTATAAAAGAATGAATTGTTGTAATTTAGAAATAAACACCAAGTTGATATGAACTCTGCCCCTTATATATGCAATTTTAACAATAGCAGTCAACAAGTGATGAATATCGTATTCAAATTTAGTCTTTAACATAATACTGCCAGGTAAACCGCAGGTAATTTAAAGAGCAGCAAGGAATTCAGGATTACAACTAGTAACTAGTGATGTCGCGAACACAAAATTTTCGGTTTGCGAACGGCGAACGCGAACTTCCGCAAACGTTCGCGAACTGGCGAACCGCCATAGACTTCTATGGGCAGGCGAAGTTTAAAACCCACAGGGACTCTTTCTGGCCACAATAGTGATGGAAAAGTTGTTTCAAGGGGACTAACACCTGGACTGTGGCATGCCGGAGGGGGATCCATGGCAAAACTCTCATGGAAAATTACACAGTTGATGCAGAGTCTGGTTTTAATCCATAAAGGGCATAAATCACCTAACATTCCTAAATCACAATGGATATGGATTGACACCTGACATATGACATATTGACACCTTGACATATGGATTGACACCTGTCCTCAGAGACCCTGATACACACTGACACAGAGCAGAATAGGGACTGTTCCCCCTACATAGGGTCACTTGGCAGATATGGACTGACACCTCCTCAGGGACCCTGATACACACTGACACAGAGCAGAATAGGGACTGTTCCCCCTACATAGGGTCAATTGGCAGATATGGATTGACACCTGTCCTCAGAGACCCTGATACACACTGACACAGAGCAGAATAGGGACTATTCCCCATACATAGGGTCACTTGGCAGATATGGATTGACACCTGTCCTCAGGGACCCTGATACACACTGACACAGAGCAGAATAGGGACTGTTCTCCCTACATAGGGTCACTTGGCAGATATGGATTGACACCTGTCCTCAGAGACCCTGATACACACTGACACAGAGCAGAGTAGGGAATATTCACTAAATGCCAAACATTGTTATACAGGGGAATATTCAGTAAATAAGGATAAAGGGGGGACCTACTGTCCTCCCCCCCGGCCCCACACCTGCACGGTGGGTGGGGGCCATAAATCACAATGGGGGGACCTACTGTCCTCCCGCCCGCCCCCACCCGTGAGCGGTGGGTGGGGGCCATAAAAATAATGAGGGGGGGACCTACTGTATGATGTTGTATCGATCAGGTAGTGTAAGGGTTACGCCCACTTCACAGTGACAGACCAAGCTCCCCGTTTAACGCACCGCAAACAACCGCAACCAGTCCATTTGCACAACCGCAAACTCCCCATTTGCACAAGGTTAGATACCAAGCTAGCCATGTCCGTTCCTTGTCCTCACTGATGTAATTGAAGGTCTCTTCCTCCACCCAGCCATGTACAACACCAAGGGTCCCTGAAAGTATGCTAATAAACTGAAAAAAGAAAAAATCTCCCAAGAAGGAGATCTAAAACTGGCATAGGAAAAGGTTAGACAACTATAATAAAGTGATACCTACAAATCCTAGTGAGCATAGGTGTATAATAGAGGGAGAAAGGGAAAGCAGAGTAATGCTTCCTAATACCGTGGTTAGTACCCTTTGTTAAAGTAAATTGAGTAATGGACAAAAGTCTTTATTGTATCAATTATAAATAACAAAGGGATACTATACTCATTCCCCTATAGTGGCTAATTGTGTAATAATGGTAATACTATTACCTATTATATAATATTGGCAGGGGCAAGGAAATTCCCTCTAAATAGATGGGTATAGGCAGTAGAGTATGGAGACCGGAGTGATAAAGTGTCAATAAGGTGATATAAAGTTAAATGTATCACAGACACACAGCCACCCTTTCTCTTAGCTAGTTTCCAGAAACTGGATAGGTAGAAGGGCTATAAAGACTCAGAGAGGTCTAAGAAGAATCCTCTAAACTAGCCCTAATCTCCTTAAACACCTTCAAGGGTGTTCTAAGCTAAAGCTCAATCTAAACGTTTAGATGACTGCCTGATTTCCCATCACAGATGCTGGCTAGGAATAACACTGTGCAAGACAAAGAGTGGGTCTAAGTGCCCATAGTGCAGTAAAGTGTCCCTAGTGAAGTGAAAAAGAGAATAACGAGCTGGCGCCCTATCAGGGGACGTGTATATGGCATCGATTTTAGGAACCGGGAGATGGAAAAAGATGCTTGGTTGGTCCTCCTACTTCAAATTTGGGGCACTGCGCGTGCAATCTAATGTGCCACCAGATAGGAGTGGTGTGTTAAGTAGTACTATTCCTATGAGTTTAATCCCTGTTATGTGCCTTTTTTTTGGTTTTGGTTTTTGAAGCCACAGTGCAGCACCAGAGGCCCGAAAAATTAGGCATGTACACATGCCTGAAAAATTAGGTATTGTTGCAGCCGTTGCTCTAGCAACGGCCAGAAAAATTGATGTTTGTTTCCCAGGCAGAAAGTGCCCTAAAACATTGCGGCTTGAACCATAGTTGGTGGCGGATAAGTCACGCAAGTCAACCGGCATTCAGAGCTAAAATACAACAGCGTGTGGACCATTTTTAGCCCAAGGCAGCTCATCTCATCAGGCCTTTTTTAGTCGAATGTATCGCCCACTGTCAGTCCCTTTGGGATCCATCCCTCATTCATCTTAATAAAGGTGAGGTAATCTAGACTTTTTTGACCTAGGTGACTTCTCTTCTCAGTGACAATACCTCCTGCTGCACTGAAGGTCCTTTCTGACAGAACACTTGAAGTGGGGCAGGCCAGAAGTTCTATTGCAAATTGGGATAGCTCAGGCTACAGGTCAAGCCTGCACACCCAGTAGTCAAGGGGTTCATCGCTCCTCATAGTGTCGATATCTGCAGTTAAGGCGAGGTAGTCTGCTACCTGTCGGTCGAGTCGTTCTCTGAGGGTGGATCCCGAAGGGCTGTGGCGATGCGTAGGACTTAAAAAGTCTGCATGTCCTCCATCAACAACACGTCTTTAAAGCGTCCTGTCCTTGCCGGCGTGGTCGTGGGAGGAGGAGGATGACTTTCACCTCTTCCCCTGTTAGATTCCCGTTGTTCTTGACATCACCCTTATACGCTGTGTAAAGCATACTTTTAAATTTATTTTGCAAATGCTGCATCCTTTCCGACTTGTTGTAATTTGGTAACATTTCAGCCACTTTCTGCTTATACCGGCGGTCTAGTAGCGTGGACACCCAGTACAGGTCGTTCTCCTTCAGCCTTTTTATACGAGGGTCCCTCAACAGGCACGACAGCATGAAAGACCCCATTTGCACAAGGTTGGATGCCGAGCTACTCATTTCCCGTTCCTCCTCCTCAGTGATCTCAATGAAGGTATGTTCTTCCCCCCAGCCACGTACAACACCACGGGTACCAGATAGGTGACAACGAGCACCCTGGGGTGCCTGTTGTGGTTGGTCTTCCTCCTCCTCCTCAAAGCCACATTCCTCCTCTGACTCCTTTTCCTCACAATCCTCTTCCAGCGTTGCCGCAGGTCCAGCAAGCGATGATGATAAGGCTGTTTCTGGTGGTGATGGTGACCACAACTCTTCCTCTTCCTCTTCACGCTCATATACGGCCTGATCCAGCACTCTTCGCAGGGCACGCTCCAGGAAGAAAAGTGCGCCATGGCCGTGTAGGAACGCCTGAAATGGCCACACGCCTTCCTGGCCTGCTTCAGGACGCCCTGTAAGCCTGTGTACTTATGCACGGCACATGTGTCAACTTGCCCAACTTCAATCCCTCCAACAAATTTGTTCCGTTGTCACAAACCACTTTGCCGATATCCAGTTGCTGTGGAGTCAGCCACTTTTCCACCTGTGCATTCAGGGCGGAAAGGAGTGCTTGTCCGGTGTGACTCTCTGCTTTCAAGCAAGACAAACCCAAGACGGTGTGACACTGCCGTATCCGGGATGTGGAATAGTACCTGGGGAGCTGGGGGTGCCGTTGATGTCGAGTAAGACGCAGAAGCAGAAGAGGACTCAGCCGAGGAGGTTATGGAATAGGATGGAGTAGGAGGAGTAGAGGAGGTGGCAGCAGGCCTGCCTGCAAGTCGTGGCAGTGTCACCAACTCCTCTGCAGAGCCACGCATTCCATGCTTGGCAGCCGTCAGCAGGTTTACCCACTGCGCAGTGTAGGTGATATACCTGCCCTGACCATGCTTTGCAGACCAGGTATCAGTGGTCAGATGGACCCTTGCCCCAACACTGTGTGCCAGACATGCCATTACTTCCTTTTGCACAATCGAGTACAGGTTGGGGATTGCCTTTTGTGCAAAGAAATTTCGGCCGGGTACCTTCCACTGCGGTATCCCAATAGCCACACATTTTTTGAACGCCTCAGACTCCACCAGCTTATATGGTAAAAGCTGGCGGGCTTATAATTCAGACAAGCCAGCTGTCAGACGCTGGGCAAGGGGGTGACTTTCTGACATTGGCTTCTTACGCTCAAACATGTCCTTGACAGACACCTGACTGTGGGCAGATGAGCGGGAACTGCTCAAGGCGAGAGACAGAGTGGCGGATGGTTGAGAGGGAGCAAGGAGGACAGCAGTGGTTGTCGTGGCTAAAGATGCTGGACCAGGAGGAGGATGGCGGCTTTGAGTTTGTGTGCTGCTTGTACTCATGTGTTGATCCCATAGGCGTTTGTGATGTGCGATCATGTGCCTACGCAAAGCAGTTGTACCTAGGTGGGTGTTGGACTTCCCACGACTCAGTTTCTTTTGGCACAGGTTGCAAATGGCGTCGCTGTTGTCAGAGGCAGACACACAAAAAAAGCCACACTGCTGAGCTCTGCAATGACGGCATTCTGGTGGTGAACACAGCATGCGTTGATTGGCGTGCTGTCTGGCTGACCCCGGGTGCCGATGCATGCTGTCTGACTGTGCCACTAGCTCCTTGCGACGACCTCCCCCTGCTTCCAACTCGTCTCCTCCTCTTCTCTGTCTCCCCATCTGAACTTTCGCCCTGTTCTTCTTCTTGCCGAGCGGGCACCCACGGGACATCCATGAACGCATCGTCATCATCCACTGCTTCACTTGTATCTGACAACTCAGCAAAGGAAGCAGCAGCGGGTACAACATCATCATCATCACACTGTACGTCCATGTGTGTAATGCTGCCTGACTGAGACATATCCCTGCTATTATTATTATTATTATTATTATTGCCATTTATATAGCGCCAACAGATTCCGTAGCGCTTTACAATATTTTCAGAGGGGGGATGTAACAATAAATAAGACAATTACAAGAAAACTTACAGGAATAATAGGTTGAAGAGGACCCTGCTCAAATGAGCTTACAGTCTATCGGAGGTGGGGTATTAGAAACATTAGGATAGGAAATATCAAGTAGGAGTGAAGCAGAGCTGGAGGAGAGAGCAAAGCACTATCCCATAGGAGAGCAAGAGACAGGTATGTAAGGGAGAGATTACTCTGGGAGGCCATACGCTTTCCTGAAGAGATGGGTTTTAAGGCCCTTCTTAAATGATTGAAGACTAGGGGAGAGTCTGATGGCAGTAGGCAAGTTATTCCATAGGAGAGGAGCCGCCCGTGAGAGGTCCTGCAAGCGCGAGTTGGCCGTACGGGTGCGAGCAGCGGTCAGGAGGTGGTTGCGGGCAGAGCGGAGGGTACGAGGAGGGGCATACCTCTGGATCAGTGAAGAGATATAAGAGGGGCTGGAATTGTTCAGTGCTTTAAATGTATGGGTTAGCATTTTGAATTGACTCCTATAGGATACAGGGATCCAATGTAAGGACTGGCAGAGGGGCGAGGTGTGAGAGGACCGACTGGATAAGAAAATCAGTCTAGCTGCAGCATTCATTACAGACTGTAGCGGGGCAGTACGGCTTTTGGGGAGACCAATCAGGAGAGGGTTACAGTAATCCATGCGGGAAATTACTAGAGCATGGACAAGCTCCTTGGTAGCATCTTGCATAAGAAAGGGGCGGATGCGGGCTATGTTTTTGAGTTGGAACCTACAGGACTTGGCAACAAACTGGATGTGAGACTCAAAGGTGAGACCAGAGTCAAGTATGACGCCAAGACAGCGCGCTTGTAGGGATGGATGGATATCACTGACTTGAAGGGAGAGTGAGAGAGGAGGATCAGTATTAGGAGGAGGAAAGACAAGAAGTTCAGTTTTGGAGAGGTTAAGTTTGAGAAAGCGTGACGACATCCAGTCAGAGATGGAAGAGAGGCAAGCAGTGACACGTTGCAGGACGGCCGGGGAGAGGTCCGGTGAGGAGAGGTATATCTGAGTGTCATCAGCGTACAGGTGGTAGTTGAATCCAAAAGAGGCAATACGTTTTCCAAGAGATGCAGTATAAAGAGAAAATAGAAGGGGACCAAGGACAGAGCCTTGGGGAACTCCAACCGAGACAGGGCGAGGGGAGGAGATATCCTTGGAAAAGGAGACACTAAATGAGCGTTGGGAGAGATAGGAGGAAAACCAAGAGAGGACAGAGTCACAGAGACCGAGTGATTGAAGAGTTTGAAGGAGGAGAGCATGATCAACTGTGTCAAAGGCAGCAGAGAGGTCAAGGAGAATTAATATGGAGTAGTGACCTTTGGATTTAGCGGAGATTAGGTCATAAGTCACTTTGATAAGAGCGGTCTCAGTAGAGTGGAGAGGGCGGAAGCCAGACTGAAGAGGGTCAAGGAGAGAGTTGGAATTAAGGAAGTGAGACACACGGGTAAAGACAAGTCTTTCCAAAAGCTTTGATGAGTAAGGGAGCAGGGATATGGGACGATAGTTAGAGGGGGAGGACGGGTCAAGAGATGTTTTTTTCAGGATAGGTATTACAGTGGCATGTTTAAGGTCAGCAGGAACAGTGCCAGAAGAGAGAGAGCAGTTAAAGATGTGTGTTAGGATAGGCACAAGACAAGGGGAGAGAGATCTGATGAGGTGAGATGGGACAGGATCAAGTGGGCAAGTGGTGGGGCGAGAGGAATGGAGAAGTGCAGCCACCTCTTGTTCAGTAGCTGGGGAGAAAGTCTGAAGGGTAGGGAAAGCATGATTTATGTGTGGTTGAGAAAGAGAACGGCAAGGAGGGGAGAATTGTTTCCTTAGCTGTTCAATCTTGTCAGTAAAGTAATATGCAAAGCTATCAGCTGTAAGGTTAGTTTGGGGGGTGGCCACAGCAGGGCGGAGAAGGGAATTAAAAGTGTCAAAGAGACGTCTGGGATTGCGGGAGCATGAACTAATGAGAGAGGAAAAGTAGGACTGTTTGGCGAGGGCAAGGGCTGCGCTGTATAAAAGCAACATGAATCTATAATGAAGATAGTCTGCCTGGGTGCGGGACTTCCTCCAGGAGCGTTCAGCACAGCGGGAGCAACTCTGCAGATAGCGTGTTGATTTATTATACCAAGGTTGGGGTCGTGTTCTCCTCGAGGTGCATGTTTGGAGTGGGGCTGCAGTGTTCAAGGCAGATGTGAGGGTAGTGTTATATGTGGAGATGGCCAGTGAGGGACAGGAGAGGGAAGGGATGGATAGCAGTTGTGAATCAATGTCAGCCGACAGCTGCTGGAGGTCAATAGAGTTAAGGTTCCTCCTGAGCTGAGGGGGGTTAGGCTGAGGTTGTTGGGTGAGGGGGTAATTGAGAGCAAACGATAAGAGGTGGTGATCAGAGAGAGGAAATGGAGTATTGCAGATATTAGATAATGTACATGAATAGGAGAAAATAAGGTCGAGGGTATTGCCAGCTACATGAGTAGGAGAATTAGCCCACTGCAATAGTCCAAGGGAGGAAGTAATTGAAAGTAGTTTAGAGGCTGCTGGGGTTAAAGGTGGGTTAATGGGAATATTGAAGTCTCCAAGAATTAGGGATGGAATATTAGAAGAGAGGAAGTAGGGTAGCCAGGCAGCAAAGTGGTCAAGGAAGAGGAGAGGGGAACCAGGGGGATGATAGATGACTGCAATGTTAGCAGAGAAGGGTTTGAAAAGGCGAATTGAATGAATTTCGAATGATGGGAAAGAGAGGGAAGGGGGGGTGGGCAGGGTTTTAAAGGAGCAGTGGGGTGAGAGAAGAAAACCTACATCCTCTGGCAATAATGGTTGCGCATCACTCATTTCTTCAAACGGATGTGTAAATAACTCCTCTGACAGATAAAGTGAAGCGGCTGTGGTGCTAGTGTTGGTGGTGGCGGCAGGCGGGTGAGTGGTATCTTGAGAGGAGCCCAAAGCTAAGCTGGAGGAGGATGGTGCGTCAAGGTTCCGAGCGGAAGCTGTAGAAGATTGGGTGTCCTGTGTTAGCCAGTCAACTATGTCCTCAGAACTTTTCAAGTTCAGGGTACGTGGCCTCTGAAAATTGGGCATTATTCTAGGGCAAAAGGGAATCACAGCACCACGACCACGACGGCCCCTGCGGGGTGGCCTGACTCTGCCTATCATTTTTTGGGGGGATTAGTGGTACTATGCGTGCAAGCTACTGTGAGACCAGATATGAGTGGCAATGTGCACTGGCAGAGGTTGGCAGAGTACACGCTGTAGACCTGACACCCGCTTGAAGACAACTAACTGCTATTCAATCTATAACAGTGAAAAAAGTTTTTTTGGTTTTAAATGCACACTATTGTGACACCAGATATGAGTGGCAATGTACACTTGCAGAGGTTGGCAGAGTACACGCTGAAGGCCTGACACACCCGCTTGAAGGACACTGACTGCTATTAGCTTACAGTGAAAAACTTTTTTTCTTTTTAAAGGCACGCTATTGTGACACCAGATATGAGTGGCAAAGTACACTGGCAGAGGTTGGCAGAGTACACGCTGAAGGCCTGACACCCGCTTGAAGGACACTGACTGCTATTAGCTTACAGTGAAAAACTTTTTTTCTTTTTAAAGGCATGCTATTGTGACACCAGATATGAGTGGCAAAGTACACTGGCAGAGGTTGCAGAGTACACGCTGAAGGCCTGACCCACCCGCTTGAAGGACACTGACTGCTATTAGCTTACAGTGAAAAACTTTTTTCTTTTTAAAGGCATGCTATTGTGACACCAGATATGAGTGGCAAAGTACACTGGCAGAGGTTGCAGAGTACACGCTGAAGGCTTGACACACCCGCCTGAAGGACACTGACTGCTATTAGCTTACAGTGAAAAATGTTTTTTCTTTTTAAAGGCACGCTATTGTGACACCAGATATGAGTGGCAATGTACACTGGCAGAGGTTGCAGAGTACACGCTGAAGGCCTGACACACCCGCTTGAAGGACACTGACTGCTATTAGCTTACAGTGAAAACATTTTTTTCTTTTTAAAGGCACGCTATTGTGACACCAGATATGAGTGGCAAAGTACACTGGCAGAGGTTGCAGAGTACACGCTGAAGGCCTGACACACCCGCTTGAAGGACACTGACTGCTATTAGCTTACAGTGAAAAACTTTTTTCTCTTTAAAGGCACGCTATTGTGACACCATATATGAGTGGCAAAGTGGACTGGCAGAGGTTGGCAGAGTACACGCTGAAGGCCTGATACCCGCTTGAAGGACACTAACTGCTATTAGCTTACAGTGAAAAACTTGTTTTCTTTTTAAAGGCACGCTATTGTGACACCAGATATGAATGGCAAAGTGGACTGGCAGAGGTTGGCAGAGTACACGCTGAAGGCCTGACACACCCGCTTGAAGGACACTGACTGCTATTAGCTTACAGTGAAAAACTGTTTTTCTTTTTAAAGGCACGCTATTGTGACACCAGATATGAGTGGCAAAGTACACTGGCAGAGGTTGGCAGAGTACACGCTGAAGGCCTGACACACCCGCTTGAAGGACACTGACTGCTATTAGCTTACAGTGAAAAATTGTTTTCTTTTTAAAGGCACGCTATTGTGACACCAGATATGAGTGGCAAAGTACACTGGCAGAGGTTGGCAGAGTACACGCTGAAGGCCTGACACCCGCTTGAAGGACACTAACTGCTATTAGCTTACAGTGAAAAACTGTTTTTCTTTTTAAAGGCACACTATTGTGACACCAGATATGAGTGGCAAAGTACACTGGCAGAGGTTGGCAGAGTACACGCTGAAGGCCTGACACACCCGCTTGAAGGACACTGACTGCTATTAGCTTACAGTGAAAACATTTTTTTCTTTTTAAAGGCACGCTATTGTGACACCAGATATGAGTGGCAAAGTACACTGGCAGAGGTTGGCAGAGTACACGCTGAAGGCCTGACACCCGCTTGAAGGACACTGACTGCTATTAGCTTACAGTGAAAAACTTTTTTTGGTTTTAAAGGCACGCTATTGTGACACCAGATATGAGTGGCAAAGTACACTGGCAGAGGTTGCAGAGTACACGCTGAAGGCCTGACACACCCGCTTGAAGGACACTGACTGCTATTAGCTTACAGTGAAAAAGTTTTTTTCTTTTTAAAGGCACGCTATTGTGACACCAGATATGAGTGGCAAAGTACACTGGCAGAGGTTGCAGAGTACACGCTGAAGGCCTGACACACCCGCTTGAAGGACACTGACTGCTATTAGCTTACAGTGAAAAACTTTTTTTCTTTTTAAAGGCACGCTATTGTGACACCATATATGAGTGGCAAAGTGGACTGGCAGAGGTTGGCAGAGTACACGCTGAAGGCCTGACACCCGCTTGAAGGACACTAACTGCTATTAGCTTACAGTGAAAAACTTTTTTTCTTTTTAAAGGCACGCTATTGTGACACCAGATATGAGTGGCAAAGTGGACTGGCAGAGGTTGGCAGAGTACACGCTGAAGGCCTGACACCCGCTTGAAGGACACTGACTGCTATTAGCTTAAAGTGAAAAACTTTTTTTCTTTTTAAAGGCACGCTATTGTGACACCAGATATGAGTGGCAAAGTACACTGGCAGAGGTTGGCAGAGTACACGCTGAAGGCCTGACACACCCGCTTGAAGGACACTGACTGCTATTAGCTTACAGTGAAAAACTGTTTTTCTTTTTAAAGGCACGCTATTGTGACACCAGATATGAATGGCAAAGTACACTGGCAGAGGTTGGCAGAGTACACGCTGAAGGCCTGACACACCCGCTTGAAGGACACTGACTGCTATTAGCTTACAGTGAAAAACTGTTTTTCTTTTTAAAGGCACGCTATTGTGACACCAGATATGAGTGGCAAAGTACACTGGCAGAGGTTGGCAGAGTACACGCTGAAGGCCTGACACACCCGCTTGAAGGACACTGACTGCTATTAGCTTACAGTGAAAACATTTTTTTCTTTTTAAAGGCACGCTATTGTGACACCAGATATGAGTGGCAAAGTACACTGGCAGAGGTTGGCAGAGTACACGCTGAAGGCCTGACACCCGCTTGAAGGACACTGACTGCTATTAGCTTACAGTGAAAAACGTTTTTTGGTTTTAAATGCACGCTATTGTGACACCAGATATGAGTGGCAATGTGCACTTGCAGAGGTTGGCAGAGTACACGCTGAAGGCCTGACACCCAGACGCTTGCAGACAACTAACTGCTATTCAATCTATTACAGTGAAAAAAAAATGTTTTTAAATGCAAGCTATTGTGACACCAGATATGAGTGGTGGCACTGGGCAAGTGGGCACAGTATCCACTGTGAGCCTGACACAGAAGCTGGCAGGCAGGCAACTGCAATTACATTACACAGAAATAAAAAAAAGCAGACTGATGTTCTAGCCCTAAAAAGGTCTTTTTGGGGTGCTGTCCTTACAGCAGAGATCAGATGAGTCCTTCAGGACTGTAGTGGACACTGAATACCCTAGCCTAGCTATCCATTTCCCTATCAAATGAGCAGCAGCTACACTTTCCCTCCTCTATCTAAGAATGCAGCTTCAGAATTAATCTAAAATGGATGCTGTACAGGAGGTGGGAGGGTCTGGAAGGGAGGGTCTGCTGATAATTTGCTGGAATGTGTCTGCTGAGGCACAGGGTCAAAGTTTACTCAATGATGACGAATAGGGGGCGGATCGAACCGCGCATGTGTTCGCCCACCATGGCGAACGCGAACACGCTATGTTCGCCAGGAACTATTCGCCAGCGAACAGTTCGGTACATCACTACTAGTAACAAACTACCTTCGAGACCCCCCTAAGAAGCATTTTTTTTTTTAAACTTGTAAAAAAGGATTCTATAGATGTGAAACAAGCTTGGCATGTAGATATACAGAAAGCAAAAAAGAACAAATAAAATAATTCCAACGGACGAAGATACGTACTAAGAGATTTGACTACTTGCCATTTCAGAAATGTTGTCTATTTATGAACTTGTACTTGTGGACTCCATTATGTAGGTCTCACAACAAGACAGGTGCATACAAGAATAGAAAAGAGCATCAGAAACATTAAAAATTGAATTCTTTCTTCCCCCCTTTCTCTCCCTCCCCATTCCTCTTCTCCTTCTTTTTCCCCTAAGTGGATATTTTGCCAAATGTTATATTTCATTGAATACACAGTATTATGCTCAGGGGATTTATAGCTATACCCATTAGGATCAGGGCCAGATTAAGAGCTCAGTGGGCCTGGCGCTGACAATTATGATGGGGCCTAATTACAGAATCTTATCGACCAAAAACACTGAAACAATCATACCCCCCAAGCATCATGTATCTGATGGAGATGGTGTTGGACTCAAAGGATGCAGCTATACGAAAACACATACTCTATGCTAATCTCTCTCTAATTTATGCTTTCATCTTTCAAGTAAATCCATACCCCCTAACAGCAGTGTCCAGTGAAGCAGGAAGTCAAAGGGAAGGGTAAAAGGGTGTGCCACTGACACAATTCACGTGACCGGACCTGCCAAAAGGGGTGAACATGCCCAAAAAGGGGGCATGTGAGTCCAAAGAATTGGAAGGCCGGTCTGGCATGAATGCTGTATAACTAAGGTTATACTATGCAGGCAGCACCCAGAGCTTGACATAAATGCATCAAATGATGCGCCTACTCCACGCTTTTTGCAGTAAACATTGTCTTTTCAGAGAAAATAACTCTGATGGCCACTCCTGGCTAGATGGCTGCTAGAGGTGCCTCCTCGGGCAGTACTGCCTAGTGTGCAGCACTGCCATTCAGTGTCTTCACCCTCTGCATGCAGACACTGAAATTTCCTCATAGAGATGCATTGAATCAATTTATCTTTATGAGTAGATTCTGATTGGCCAGGGCTATGACTTGTGCTGGCTCTGCCCCTGATCTGCCTAGTTGGCAGTCTCAGCCAAATCCTATAGGGAAGCATTGTAATTGGCTCAGACCACCACTTCTGATGATGTCAGCAGACAGAGTCAGTTCAGAGGCAGACAGGGACAGAGCCAGCAGCTGCAGACTTGAATACAAGTAAGAGTTTACTATATTTAGGGAGGCAAGAGGGGGCCAGGGGGGATAAATGGTGGTTTTAACATAATAAGGAAATAAGAAATACATGATTTTAAAGGACCTTAAAAGGACCACTATAGTGCCAGGAAAACATACTTGTGCACTTTCCTGGCACTATAGTGCCCTGAGGGTGCCCCCACCCTCAGGGTCCCACTCCCGCCCGGCTCTGGAAAGGGGAAAAGGGGTAAAACTTACCTTTTTCCAGCGCTGGGCGGGGAGCTCTCTGCCTCCGATCTCCTCCGTTCCGCCCCGTCGGCTGAATGCGCACGTGCGGCAAGAGCTGCGCGCGCATTCAGCTGGTCGCATAGGAAAACATTTACAATGCTTTCCTATGGACGCTTGCGTGCTCTCACTGTGATTTTCACAGTGAGAATCACGCAAGCGCCTCTAGCGGCTGTCAATGAGACAGCCACTAGAGGATTTGGGGGAAGGCTTAACCCATTTATAAACATAGCAGTTTCTCTGAAACTGCTATGTTTATAAAAAAATGGGTTAACCCTAGCTGGACCTGGCACCCAGACCACTTCATTAAGCTGAAGTGGTCTGGGTGCCTAGAGTGGTCCTTTAAGCAAGAGTATGTGAAGAGTAGTTAGGGTTGCCACCTTTCTTGGAAAAAAATACCAGCCTTATACACTTGTATAATTAGTTATGCATGACATCACATGGAGTGACATAAGAGAAAATTCTGTAAAATCACCAACAAACTACTCAGTTTGATTCTGCTGTATAGATGGATTGATCCCAGTGTCTCCCTTTCTCCCAGTGTCTCAGTCTCGCAAGTCACCCACTCTCTCAGTGTCCCTATGTATCACATAGTCAGTGTCCCAATGTCAAACTGTCCCCTAGTCTCCCAGTGTCTCAGTGTCCCCATTTCTCCCAGTGTCCCCATGTCTCACTGTGTCCCCATGTCACTGAGAGTACCGGGGACATTAAGACACTTGGGGACACTGGGAGACATGGGGCACTGAGACACTTGGGGACACTGGGAGACATGGGGACACAGTCACTGGGAGACTAGGGGAAACTGGGAACCATGGGGACACTGAGACACTAGGGACACTGAGACACTTGGGAGACTAGGGGACACTGGGAGACTAGGGGACACCGTGTCCCTAGTGTCTCCGTGTCCCAATGTCCCTATGTGTCTCAGTGTTCCCATTTCTCTCAGTGTCCCCAGGTCTCCCTGCTGCCTTTCCCCCCATCCCTCACTTACCTGAGCTGTAGAGCTGCTGTCTCTGTGCTGAGCTGTAGAGCTGCTCCCCCACGGATCAGAGAGTAGTAGAGAGAGGCAGGGAGGGATATGCTGTTACTACTGGGTGGTGCTGGTATTGCAGAGTAATTTCCGTTTATACTGAGAAAAATACCAACATTTGTATTGCCGATATTACTGCAGTACTGGCACTGACCAGGCAGCCTCAAATACCAGCTATGCCAGTAAAATACCAGTCAGGTGACAAACCTAAGAGTAGTGTGTAAAAAAAAAAAAAAATTACTTTTTTTATTTTTATTTTTTAAATGGGCCTATTCCATGGGCCTGGGCCTGGGCCTGGAGCTGCAGCTCCATCAGCCCCTCTGTTAATCCAGCCCTGATTAGGATATCCACATAGCTCTTATTAGCTGTGATGTGAAGCAATCTGAGTGCCCCATTTTCACTTTTTTTATTTTCACTTTTTTTAAAATCAGCTTTAGCTTTTTACTCAAATGTTCTAATTCAAGTTGAGAGGCAGTAAATAACTCACAGTATTTCACAATTCTCTTCTCAGCCCTATGTTTAATGTTTTATGCTAGACTAATAATAAGAATTCTCATTTTAGCGCATGACATTGATTACTCTCAATTTCAGTCAGTTACTACTGTTAATTTTGTCTTAGTTTTTAAATGACTGTGGGATGGTTGCTTACAAATATACAGCTTTTATAGATAACCACCATTTCTGTGTCTTAGGATATACGTGTTACTGCATGCAGTGGCGTACTAAGGGGGGGGCGGGGGGTGCGGTCCGCCCCGGGTGCCACCATTTAGGGGGGTGCCACCAGGTAAGGGGGTGCCTCCAGGGCTTGTGACTCTGTGAGCTGTGTGGCTGCACAGGGCGCCGGGAGCCACACAGCTCACACACGCAGGGGCTGGGAATTCAGCAGTACAGTGTACTGCACGGAGAAATGGGGGCGGAGCCAAACCGGATGCGGGGGCGGAGCTACAGCCAGCCTCCATTTGCTGCCTTTCACTGCAGCACACTGAGGGGATGCAGGAAGGAGGCCCTGCTTCCCCAACTCCAACACACCAGGGACTCACTGACTGGACTCCTCCACCAGTAAGTAAGAGAGAGAGAGAGAGAGAGAGTGTGTGTGTGTGTGTGTGTGAAACTGCTTGTGACTGTGTGTGTGAAACTGCTTGTGACTGTCTGTGTGTGTGAATCCCTCCCTTTGACTGTCTGTGACTGTGTGTGAATGTCTGCCTGTGACTATCTGTGACTGTGTGTGAATGTCTGCCTGTGACCAGTGGCGAATCTGATCCGTGCCCCCCCCTACCCTGACCCTCTCCCCCCTGACTGTGGGTCCTTCCCCCCCGACACATACATACAGACACAAACACATTCACACACCCCCGACAGACACATACATACACACATGCAGACACATACATACAGAGACACAGACACACACATACATACACAGCCATACATACAGATACACACATACAGAGACAGACACACACATACACACATACAGAGATACACACATACAGAGACACAGACACAAACATTCATAAACACATACACACACACATACAGAGACAAAGACACAGACAAACACACACAGAGACACACACATACATACAAACACAGATTCACAGACATACATACGGATACACACACACACACACCCCCGACAGACACATACGTACACACATGCAGACACATACATACAGAGACACAGATACACACATACATACACAGCCATACATACAGATACACACATACAGAGACAGATACACACATACAGAGACAGATACACACATACAGAGACACACAGATACACACATACAGAGACACACAGATACACACATACAGAGACACACACATACACACATACAGAGACACAGACATACAATCATACACACATACAGAGACACAGACACAAACATACATAAACACATACACACACATACAGAGACAAAGACACAGACAAACATACACACAGAGACACACACATACACACAAACACAGACATACATACGGATACACACACACAGAGAGACAGACACACATACATACACACATACAGAGACACAAAATGTTTCCTACCATGTGTGATTTCCCTGGGGTCCAGTGGTGGCTCAGCCTGATGGGAGTCAGAGTTCTCACTCTGACTCCCTAATCCTTTCTGTTTCCTCCCGCGCAGGCTCTCAGTATGCTGGGAGGAGTGATGTGCGGTCACTTCCTCCCAGCGTGTGATGATCTCATCACAGGGGGTCCGGTCGCGCTCTTAAAGCGCTCAGTGCAGACCGGGCCCCCTTACAATCCATGTCCATCGGGTGGCCCCTTAACATGCGGCCCCGGCGGTTTGCCGTGCGGGCCGGGGCCGCAAAGCATGAAATCATGGCAGCTGCTACCCGGTCGCGGGGGGCCACAGGGCGGCTGGGCCCCCTGCAGTGCCGGGCCCGGTCGCAGCTGCGACCGCGGTACGTACGCCACTGCCTGTGACTATCTGTGACTGTGTGTGAATGTCTGCCTGTGACTATATGTGACTGTGTGTGTGAATGTCTGCCTGTGACTATCTGTGACTGTGTGTGAATCCCTGCCTTTGACTGTCTGTGACTGTGTGTGAATGTCTGCCTGTGACTGTCTGTGACTGTGTGAGAATGTCTGCCTGTGACTGTCTGTGACTGTGTGTGAATGTCTGCCTGTGTCTGTGAATGTGTTTGAATGTCTGCCTGCGACTGTGTGTGTGAATGTCTGCCTGTGACTATATGTGACTGTGTGTGTGAATGTCTGCCTGTGACTATCTGTGACTGTGTGTGTGAATGTCTGCCTGTGACTATCTGTGACTGTGTGTGTGAATGTCTGCCTGTGACTATCTGTGACTGTGTGTGAATGCCTGCCTGTGACTATCTGTGACTGTGTGTGAATGTCTGCCTGTGGCTATCTGTGACTGTGTGTGAATGTCTGCCTGTGGCTGTCTACCTGTGACTGCGTCTGTGACTGTCTGCCTGTGACTGTGTGTGTGAATGTCTGCCTGTGACTATCTGTGACTGTGTGTGTGTGAATGTCTGCCTGTAACTATCTGTGACTGTGTGTGTGAATGTCTGCCTGTGACTATCTGTGACTGTGTGTGAATGTCTGCCTGTGACTATCTGTGACTGTGTGTGAATGCCTGCCTGTGACTATCTGTGACTGTGTGTGAATGTCTGCCTGCGGCTGTCTACCTGTGACTGCGTCTGTGACTGTCTGCCTGTGCCTGTGTGTATGAATGTCTGCCTGTGACAGTTTACCTGGGACTGAGTATGACTGTCTGCCTGTGACTGTGCATGAGACTGACTTTTGGTGACTGTGTGTGTGACTGTCTGCCTGTGCCTGTATGTATGAATGTCTGCCTGTGATTGTCTACCTGGGACTGTCTGCATGTCACTGAGTGTGTGTGACTGTGTTCTGCCTGTAACTATGTTACAGTCTGCCTGTAATTGTGTGTGTGTGAGACTGTGTGTGTGTGACTGTTTGCCTGTAGCTGTGTGTGTGTGACTGTCGGACTGTAACTGTGTGTGTTACTGTCTGCCTGCAGCTGTGCGTTTGACAGTGTGCAAGTGACTATGTGTTTGGTATGGTGTGCATGTGGCTGTATTTGACAGTATATGCGTATAACTGTGTACATCTGACTGTATCTGACTGTCTTCGCCCTGCAGTGAGTCGGCACATAACATCATCGGCGTCATATTACAGGATGTGCAAGGGACGTGTGCATGAAGAGAACAGAGATCCCAGCAGCAACCACTGACTACCAGGGACTGAGGATCCACTCTAGCCCTCCCAGAGCAAGGTAGGGAGGCTGGGTGGACCTCTTAATTATTAAATGTGTGCATGTATGTGATGTTTGCGTGTGTATATCTAATTATGTGTGTATATAAATGTGTATGTGTTTGGTACATAGCTCCCTTATTTGGTGTCCTTAAATATTGCAATCCCACATAAGGATAACAAATAAGGGCGTTATCTACTAAACAACTGAAATTAGGAAAAGGTTGTTTTTTTTTAATTCATCTTTTGGCTGTTTAGTTGATAATTCTCTAAATTGGTGTCCTTATGTGAGATTTCCATATTTAAAGATACCAAATTAGGGTTCTGTTTAGCAGATAGCTCCCTTATCCTTATTTGGTGTCCCTAAATATGGCAATCCCACATAAGGATAGCAAATAAGGGAGTTATCTGATAAACAAAGATCAACGTTAAGGAAGTCAGCTAGCCCACGAACAAGAAATCTGGGTGGCTAATGTGAATTATATGCAAATTTGTTGACTGATGCCAACGTGCACTGCATGCTGCCAATGGCAGCACATTACCCCATCCCTTAGTGAAAAGCTTTAGTGCCCCCCCCCCCCCCCCCCAGTTTGGATTGTGGTATCTTACCCCCTATATATTGTTCCTATGTGTCTATGTATCTGCATGTGTGTCAGTGTGTATTTAGGTGTGTGTATGTGTATATGTGCATACATCTCAGAATCTCGCCAACACTACACACAAATACAACCCTGCATTTCAACGTCACCATTATATATAACCACACCACTGCCTTCAAAAACCACACTACATAAAAATGCATGCCTGCATTCAAACGCCAACACCCCATACAGACACACATCCTACATTCACTCAAACATACTCCATACAAAAACATGCTTACATTTAAAAGCATAAACACTGCTTAGTACTAAATACATAAAAAAAAAAAATGTGGTTGCTTTTTACATTTTAAAGTTGGGGGGTGGAGGGGGGGTGCCAAAAATAGGACCCGCCCCGGGTGCCAAATGCTCTAGGTACACCCCTGACTGCATGCTATTTAAATAGCCATTTCATCGTTCATTACTGACAGACCATTTGTCATAAACCTGTGGTATTGATATCGGAGAAACTGACGGAAGCCAAGCACAGAGAGATGGACACAGGTTTCTTCAGGAAGGAAGAGATTCTTTATTGGATCACCGATCGGGACTCAGAGGGACTAATGTCACCAAAATACAGCAAGTTCTGAGCCCCGGACAATAGTGCAGGCTCCTTATATAGGCACATAACTCCTCCCATATTAAGCTCCACCCGAACATTCTCTTGACCAATCAATACAAATAAGAATTAACTTCCTGCTTGACCGCATGGCTTGTCCAGCACAATGGAGGAGGGGAATACTACATCCTGTATTCTTGCACATGCTCCGTACACTACTGATCGTATCTTGCCTCGTGCAACCAACTGATCGATACGTCAGCATATGCACGTACACATGCCACGTGGTAATCTCGGCCTACTAAATTTATTTTTACCGAGATTCCACCACATTCCCCCCTTTGATGCCTCTTGATATTTCACAATTACTTGAGGCATCACTTAACCTTAGTTTGCATACACCGCAAGTTACCTTGAACCAGACCAGACTTATCTTATGATGTGAATCTTCAACACTTATCTTCCTGCATTGGTTCTCCCTGATCTAGAGCCTTATATTTATAAATTGCCATTATCTGTGCAGCAGCCTTCCTCTCTGCTATATTTTCTATCAGGCTTTGCACAGACCTAACTACTAAGGGTATAAGACACGGCAGGAGTAGACACAACATTAAAATCAGTAGGACTTCACCTACCACTGCCTTAAGCCCTCCAAACCACTCATACCAGCTACCAAACCAACTGCTTGGATTATACCCTTTCCATACCTGAGTAGGCACATGCGCTAGTTTAACCATATGGCTAGTAATCTCAGCTATTGCTTGCCCTTCGTCATCTATTTGAAGACAGCAATTGCTCAGGTTAAACTTCCCACATACACCTCCCTCTACTGCCAATAGGTAATCCAAGGCTAATCTATTTTGGTATACTACTGTCCTCATCCTGGTATTATGCTTCGCTAGAAGATTGAGCGCTTGTGATGTCTCGTTAGTAATGATCTCAACCACCGCCTGTAATCTTATAATACGGTTGAGCATATAAATAGGGGTTCTATAACCAAAAGTACCATCCTCTGCCCACGTGGCTGGCCCATAATAATCTATAATACGCTGGGGAGGCCATTCATTATCTTCCCAGGCGCCTATCTCTATGGGTCCCCTTTTCTTCCTATGATTCACATCATACACTTTAACACCTAAAGTCTCACCTGTTTCAATAGGTAACAAGAAGAAGGATGGTTTGAGCATACCCAACACACATGCCCCTTCCCAGTCCTGTGGCAACTCTGAATAGGCTTTCTTACCACAGATCCAGTACAAATTTGCTGGGGCTCTCCAGGTAGATGTGATGGATAGGTCAAACCACACATCCTTTAAATTGGCGTATCTAGCAAATGGGTTAGATGGTTCTGAGACATTTGAAGCCGACCACCAAGTTGTATTCTTTGTATCATCATCATAAGCTTTTTGCCCTAGACAAGTTAATTCTCCTACAGAAGTATTATACATCATTCCTTTCCTTGCTATGCAAACATAACCTATGATGAAGGTCTTTAATCTCCACTCAGATTTACCTCTAACACTCATATGATAATCGGCTTGTGTAGATATTAATTGGTCAATTGCCTCAGAACCGGACATTACCTCCTTTGCTTCCCAAGGCCATTGGTCTCCCATGTTAGTACCTCCACACACATAGCAGTTGGTAACATTAAGACTACCGGCAATACTTTCAGCTAAATCAATAAACAGGTTTTTAGCATTATGGGGGATCTTATTATCTATGCTCATCTCTTCATAAAAGGAATGGTATACTTGATGAGTCTGGGAGGATACCGTATCAGTCTCTATCCCTATAAACAATACTGTCCCAGGATCTAAACCCGTCCCATATATTTGAAACCCAAATAAATTACCATATTTATCTAAGAACTTGTCGGGGTTATTTATAAGTATATGGACTGGATTGCATTCCATAGACTTACAATATGGGCTGGTAGGCAACTTAGTCACAATCATGTCCTTGTCTACTGTCTGTCCCCAAGTTGCCCACCCCACACAAGACCAATATGGGCAAAAGTTATAATCTCTATTTGGGCATCTAGGACTTACATATTTATTTTTACTACTGGGACAAATATATTTATCGTTAGACCCATACGTCCTCTCCCATCTAAGATCCCCACATACATTCCACGGCTTTCTACCACTTGATATCGCCTTACATGCATCAAATAGCAGAACACCCGAAGAATGTACGGATTCTAATACCGTCTTATTAATTAGGGTCCCCTGAGGATCTCCATTCCTGAGAGTCAACCAAATTGTACGAGGTTGATACTCCGGACTGAAGCACTTAGGTTCTCCTACTCCTAAATGGCACACACTATATTCTATATTTAGGTATCTACATCTTGATACATCTCCTTTACACTCGTATTGTGAATGCCAAATTAGGGTTTGGGAAATATGGTTACCTGTTCTTGTAGTCTTAATGCATACCTCACAGCTAGGAGTGTCGGTACCTCTACCTTTCTGAATATAAAAATACACATAAATAAACATTATCATAAACACATCTTTCGTCGTCATCCTCAGTCTTCGTCCGTGCGAAGGCACCTCAGCTTCCAGGATGTAAGGGCTGCAGGGAATGGAGTTCTGCTCGTCTTCACAGGAGTCCCTTCGAGACTTTTCCTGGCTTATATACTATACGTCGGTGAGCGGACAGGCTTTATTATGGCCCTCTCACTCACTTACCAAATCTCTGAAACAATAAAATTTTGTAATCCACAAAGTTCCTCGTCACTCCGACTGAGTCGTGCGCTTTAACCGGATCTTGAAAGGATTCTCTGGATCTGCTGTAACTTGCCAAGAATCGACTGCTGCTGGTTTAACCCTGGAGTGATGTATCCACGGAGTCACTTCGGCTACTTTTATCGCTGTAGGGGTAGACAAAAGAACAACATAAGGACCTCTCCACTTGGGCCCTAACGGTACATTATTCCACTCTTTAATCCACACTTGGTCTCCTGAGTGGTAACTATGAACTGGGGGATAAATATTCACAGGTAATCTATCTTGTACCCATTTCTGTACCTCCTCCATAGTCTTACCCAACTCTACAACCTGCTGCCGGGTAATTCCTTCTCCCAACTGACTCAAGTCCCCCCTTAAGTTACCAAGTACGGGAGGTGGTCGCCCATACATGATTTCAAAAGGAGAGAGGCCCATCCTTCTGGTAGGTGTACTGCGGATTCGCAATAGAGCTATGGGTAAGAGAACGTTCCACTTAAGTTGGGTTTCCTGACACATTTTAGCCAACTGATTCTTAATAGTTCTATTCATTCTCTCTACCTTACCAGAACTCTGGGGTCTATATGCCGTATGAAGCCTCCACTTTATACCAAGCATATGAGTCAGTTGTTGTAGGCACTGATGAACAAAAGCTGGACCATTGTCCGATCCTATAGAGCAGGGTAGTCCATATCGGGGTATTATTTCTCGTAGCAGGAATCTTACAACTTCTCCTGCTTTCTCTGTACGAGTAGGACATGCTTCTACCCAGCCTGAATAGGTGCACACAATTACCAGCAGGTAACGATGTCCACCCGATTTAGGCATCACTGTATAGTCAATTTGTAAATCGGACATGGGGAGTCCCCCCATAAACTGGACTCCTGGTGGCTTTACTGGTCCTTGCCTTGCATTATTTTTAGCACACGTTACACATCTTCGTACAATGGCCTGAGTCAAGTTGGACAATCTTGGTATGTAGAAATGTTTTCTGAGAGATTCTTCTGTGCTGTCTCTCCCAGAATGTGTCCCGTTGTGATAGTTTTGGACAATTTCTACCGCTAGTGATGCTGGAATGACTATTCTTCCATCTTCTAGCTGATACCATTTGTTCTCCAAATACTTTCCAGGTTCAGTCTTTAACCACTCCTCTTCTTGAGCTGTATAAACTGGAGTCCATTGAGACAGTGGAGTTGGTATAAGAGCAGCTATATGCCCCACATACTCCTGTCTTCCCGATTCAGCGGCACGCTTAGCTGTACTGTCTGCCATCCGATTTCCTTTGGTTACATCACCATCTCCTCTCAGATGCGCTCGACAATGTATAATACCGACTTCTTTCGGCTCCCACACTGCTTCCAACAGTTGTAGGATTTCAGCTGCATACTTAATTTCTTTGCCTTCTGAATTCAATAGTCCTCTTTCTTTATACAAAGCTCCGTGGGCATGAGTGGTTAAAAACGCATACTTGGAGTCCGTGTAGATGTTCACTCTTAAACCTTCAGCCAATTGTAACGCTCATGTCAGTGCTATCAATTCTGCCTTCTGTGCTGATGTTCCTTTTGCCAGTGGCCGAGCTTCTATCACCTTGTCTATTGTTGTTACTGCATATCCTGCATTGCGGATCCCTTCTTTCACATAACTACTGCCGTCGGTGTAATATTGAACATCGGGGTTCTGGATGGGAAAATCACGAAGATCTGGTCTACTTGAAAATACTTCATCCATTACTTCCAAACAATCATGTTGACTTTCAGTAGGTTGTGGCAAAAGGGCAGCTGGATTTAAGGTGTTTACAGTCTCTAAATGCACTCTTGGGTTTTCACACAACATTGCTTGATACTTGGTCATACGGCTATTACTGAACCAATGATTTCCTTTGTAATCCAACAACGTCTGTACTGCATGTGGGACTCGTACATAAAGCTCTTGACCCAGAGTGAGTTTATCGGCTTCAGCTACTAGCAGGGCGGCTGCAGCTACTGCTCTTAGACAAGGTGGAAGTCCGCTGGCCACTGCATCCAGTTGCTTAGACATATAGGCAACAGGTCTTTGCCATGATCCCAAGTACTGTGTCAATACTCCCACAGCCATTCTTCTTTGCTCATGTACATACAGGTAGAATGGTCGTGTGTGATCAGGTAGACCTAATGCTGGGGCACTCATCAAAGCCTTCTTCACATCTTCAAATGCCGTTTGCTGTTCTTGAGTCCATAAGAAGGGGTCGTGCTCTGTACCTTTGATAGCTGCATCCAGAGGTTTTGCCAGTATCGCGTAGCTGGGAATCCATATCCTACAGAAGCCTGCTGCCCCCAAGAATTCTCGCACTTGTCTTCTATTCTTGGGTATCGGTATTTGGCGCACAGCTTCTTTTCTCTCTGGCCCCATAATTCTTTGACCTTCAGAGATATGGAATCCCAGATATTTGACAGTTGGCAAACACAACTGAGCCTTCTTTCTAGACACCTTGTATCCTGCCTTCCAGAGAATGTGTAGTAGATCGTGCGTTGCTTGCTGACATATTTCCTTTGTAACTGGTGCTATCAACAAGTCATCTACATACTGTAACAATACACACTCTCCTGGAATGGACTCGAAATCCAGTAGATCTTGACTTAGAGCTGAACCAAATAGGGTAGGTGAATTTTTAAACCCTTGGGGCAGTCTTGTCCAGGTCATTTGGCGTTTTGAGCCCGTTACAGCGTTTTCCCATTGGAAAGCGAAGATACATTGACTTTCTGCGGCAATTCGGAGGCAAAAGAAGGCATCTTTGAGGTCTAAGACTGTAAAATAGGTAGCCCCGCCCGGAATTAAAGCAAGCAGGTTATATGGATTGGGTACAACTGGATGTATACTAACAACCGCATCATTGACTGCTCTCAAGTCCTGCACAGGTCGATACTCATCTGTACCGGGCTTTTGAACAGGCAGCAATGGGGTGTTCCAGGGGGAAGTACAGAATTTTAGGATACCATACCGTATGAACTTATCCAGATAAGATTGGATGTTCTTCTTAGCCTTCTGCGGGATGTGATATTGTCTTAGGCTCACTGGATAAACCCCAAGTTTTAGTTCGATTTTAATAGGTGGAATATTGCGGGCCAGTCCTGGTGGGTTGTTCTCTGCCCAAACTCCTGGTATGTTGAATAAGGACTCATCACTCCTAGGGTTTTGGCTAGTCAACACTGTATAAAGTCGCCACTCTTCTTCCTTTGGTACGGATAATGTCATAATACCTGAAGGTCCATTAAACTTTAAGGATGTTGTTCCATTTGGTAGGAACGTAATCTGCGCTTGTAACTTAGATAGCATATCACGTCCCAGCAATTGGACTGGACATTCAGGCATATAAAGGAATTGATGTTTTACTACGTGGCCTCCCAATGTACAGAGTCGACTTTTAAGAACCGGTTTTGCAGCACTTCTTCCAGTTGCTCCTATTACAGTAATAGTTCTTCCAGATGAAGGAGCAACTAGGTCAGTCACCACCAAATGTTCAGCACCAGTGTCGATCATGAACGCACTCCTTTTTCCCCCTATTGATACATCGACCATAGGCTCCGCTCGACCAAGGGGGATGGAGCCCGGTCGGTATCAATAGTCCTCCATGACCGTGTCAGCCAATCCTACAAAGTCCCTACCTTCTCTATCGCGGGACCTTTGCGCGGCTGGAAAATACCTATCTTCCCTAACACTTCCTCTGTTCCCATTGCTCCCTCTATTACCATTACTCCCTCCGGGGCCTCCTCTACCTCTCACTCTGCCTCTAAAGTTTCCGTAACCTGCCTGTCACGTCTAAACATTTGTTATGAAGGAACACAACTGCAGATTTCTTATAGTTTGAATATTTATTATAAAAAGTAAAAGGTATTGACTTCAATTCCAATTTACAGGTACTGTAGCTTTAAGTAGTAAACGATAACTGAAGTCCACAATTATATGCACTGTAGCTTTAAGTAGTAAACGATAACTGAAGTCCACAATTATATGCACTGTAGCTTTAAGTAGTAAACGATAACTGAAGTCCACAATTATATGCACTGTAGCTTTAAGTAGTAAATGGTGACTGAATCAGAAAGAGTCCTTTAGTAGTATTAATTAATTAGGTGATAAGAAGTTACAATAGCTGTTCCATAGACTTTAACTGAAGTAAGACAGATGCAGCTAACTGTGACAAAGTATGAGTTGAAGTTAGCTGTAACGGGTTTGTTTTAACGAAGGACTTTGGAGACAGGAAATAACAGCTTTGAGATGCAACGCTTATCACAGAGGTTTTACTTAGCTTCCGGCACATAGAACACTGGTTCCCGAGATCTCCTCAGAGGCGGTTTATCCTGAATGGAGAGAGTTCAGCTTTAGTCGTGGATGAGGAAAGGTGAAGGGAACTTGAAGTCTTCCAGTCCGGTCCGGTAATAGAGGGCTTTCACAACGATGTTGCAGCCGGTTCGTGAGTACGGAACGTAGTTCAATAATCCAGCGTCGATCAGCTGGTGCGGTCAGATTAAATAGGGAGACCGTGTCATAAAGAGGTGTGGCTAAGCTCCGTGGAACCAGGAAGTAAGAGGATATTATAATTAAGGCATGACAGTATCCCCTCCTTAATGAGCAACCTCTGGGTGCTATTGACTTGGCTTAGAAGGGTAACGTTTGTGAAATTTGGAAATTAATTTGTCAGCATGAACGACAGAGGAGTTTTCCCATGTATCTTCATCAATTCCATATCCTTTCCATCTGATGAGGTATTGTAAGGAGCCACGATGGATCCTTGAATCCAGTATACTTTGAATTTTGTATTCTTCTTCACCCTGGACCAATATGGGATCAGGAGAAGTAGTGACATTTCTTTGGAAAGGGTCAGGATGATGAGGCTTCAACAAGGACACATGAAAAACAGGATGTAGCTTTAAAGTTGGTGGAAGTTTCAATTTAACAACATTACGGTTGATAACCGATATTATTGGAAAAGGACCAAGAAAAAGAGAACTTAACTTCTTTGATGGACGATTTGTAGAGATGTTCTTTGAGGAAAGCCAGACAAGATCACCGATTTTATAAGAGGGTGAAGGTTGTCTTTTTGTATCAAAAAACTTCTTTTGATTGGAGGAGGCCAATTCTAGATTTTCATGTAATTTCTTGAATAAAGAGGACATATGATTGGATCTTTGGCATACAGAACAAGATTTGACATAAGATTCAATAGTTTGGTCTTGACGAGGCCACCAATAGTATCTTTTAGACAATTCAAGGGTCTTTTTTATACCTGGATGACCTGCCAGAGGAGAATCATGAATAAATTTGAGTACTTTAATTCTGAAAGAGGGAGGTACGTAAATCCGGTCTTTAAAATAGTAGAGACCGTTTTTCTTGGATAATTTAATTGATTTAGGAAGTTCAAGAGCATCTTCACTGAGATCTTTAATGTCGTCAATAAGAGAAGATAAGATTCCAATGACTGTAGGAGGAGGAAACTCCAGTTCGGTGTCAGAACAACATGAGGTTTTAGCTGGTTCTTTAGTAGACTGAAGAATTGGAATACGTTGTAAGCATGTTTTCTTGCAATAATCGGAATTAAAGGCAAGAGAGAAAGGAAACCATGAGATTTGAGGGTTGTGGTTCCTTAACCAGTTGATCCCTAATATAATAGGAAAAAATGGTGATGAGATAACATCAAATATAAGACTTTCAGTATGAGTATGATTGATGGTTACTTTTAGAGGGATGGATTCATGAAGTATTGGTCCCGATGAAATGAGGGACCCGTCAATCACTTTAACAGGCACAGAAGTTCTTTTACGAACACAAGGAATTTTATTCTTTGTTACAAAGGCTGAGTCGATGAATACTCCATTTGCACCGGAATCGATAACAGCCTTGGTTATAATTCTTTTATTGTCCCACTGTAATACAAGAACAATAGGGGACATTTGAGTATTTGCTGTAGAGGGAAGTACACTTTTATCCGTTTCAATAAAGGACAATCAGAGACTAAATGAACTTGAGAGGCACAATACATGCAGAGGTTTAATTTACGACTTAGATTTTTCTCTTTAGGAGTGAGGGGACTTCTTATTTTTTTTTTTTTTTTGACAATCTTTATTTTCAAGATTCAAACGTATACATTACATGTGAACAGGGTGAGCTGAAGGGCACACCTATCATCATAGACACAAAAGTAAAACTCCGGTATGTGGCATAGGGATTTACATCATAGCAGAGTTACAGCAAAAATGAGCCCCAAACAGAGCCCTCCAGATAAACATAGGAAGCAACTGATAAGCAAGCTGGTTAGTACATCTGCAGGGAGCCACAGAAGTCTGCTTGTGGTCCGGAGTATGCAATAGAAGACAGATGTGGGTGACTTCGAGTCATTGGTGCGTACAGAGGTAGATCAAGAGTGGGGTGTAGAATACAAAAAGAGTTTAGGGCAAGAATATGCCAACGTTAGGGAGTTTCCGTTAGGTCTAATAACTGACAACAATAAAATCAGGTAAGTATCACATGTGGGGCAACTCAGCTTAGTCGTAATATGAGTCGTGAACTCCTTTTACATGAGCGCAAACTGTGACAATCAACAAACGGGGTATGGGGTACCAAATGATGGGATAGAGGTATGCGCCTGTTTCGCGATACCAAGTCGGGAGGCGGCTACGGGGCAGTCTGGCGGTTATGGGTAGGGGTCGTCAGTCCCAGCGGTCTAGGAATCTGGGTAAGTCAGAGTCCGTCCGGCCGGTGAACTAACGTGAGGGAGGCCGTATAGTCCAAGATGTGAGGGGTCAACAATTCTGTGTCCGAGGTCTGGGTGTGAGTGACAGGTGTCCAGGGCAGGGCAAGGTGTGGGCGGCATATGGTCGGTATTTCAATGTAGGTGAGCAGGGGGGGGAGGGGAGGGGAGGGGGGGTAGGGACGAGGGGGGGGGGGAGGAGGATCCACGGTTCCCAGTCCCGTCCATCATGAGGTACCACAGCCATGGCATCCAGGTGCGATCGCACCTCTCCAATCTGCCCTGTAGGGCTGCCGTGAGTGATTCCATGTGGTGTATCTCCCCTACTTTGTCTAGCCACCGCTGGAAGGTGGGTGCACCCTTTTGTCTCCACTGGGCGGGAATCAACGCTATGGCTGCAGTCAGGAGGTGTCTGACCAGGGATTTCTTGTAAGCCGAGATAGACATGTCTGTGTGGTGTAATAGCATGGTGAGAGGTTGAAAGGGGAGGGTGATGTCTGTTATGAGACGGATGGCTTCTCTGATTTGCGTCCAAAAAGGCACAATATCGGGGCAGGTCCACCAAATGTGGAGGAAGGAACCGTCCGTGCTACCGCATCTCCAGCATTCCTTAGGGGATCCCGGGTCTATACGGTGTACAACGTCAGGGGTTCTATACCAGCGCGTGAGGATCTTAAAGCCTGTTTCCTGAACCTTAGAGCTGATGGAGGTTTTGTGTGTTAGCGCAAAAATCTTGTCCCAGTCCTGGTCCGTGAGTGCGGTCCCTGTCTCCTCCTCCCATTTAGCTATATATCTAGGGTGTGTCTGATGTTCGCTATCAAGCAATGTCGCGTAAAGCAATGATATTCCCTTGTCCGGGTGGGTTCGGGAGGTGCACATTGACTCAAACTGTGTGGGGGGTCTGTGTAGGCACAGTTTGTTCGAAAAGGCGTTATAGTAGGCCCTTATCTGAGCGTAGTGGAAGTGATCTAGTCCTGTGGGGGTCTTGTCCCCCAGGATGGCCGCAAGGGGTAGAAGTCGGTGTCCCTGTAGGAGCTGTCGGAAGCTAAGCCAGTCGGAGTCGGTGAAGGAGCACAGGTCTGCTGGCGTGAGACCCCCACCCACCCCCGGGTTGTGGGTAATGGGTGTAAGGGGGCTGTCGGTGGTGGTGAGCTGGCGTGTATACCGTAGTGAGCACCAGACCCGCAATGTAGCGTCGATCAGAGGGTTGCCCGTTTGTAGCGATGTTAAAGTGAGAGAGCTGAGCCACAGGCGGGAGGGGAGAGCGCCCCCCGCCTGTGCCTGTTCAATGGGGACCCACTGCTTGGCCGTGGGGTGGGCGTGCCAGTCTATCACCCTAAGCAGATGTGTCGCGTGGTAGTACCCTTGAGGGGAAGGGAGGCCTGCGCCCCCTTTGCGTTTGGGGCATTCTAATAGTGCCCTGCTAATCCTGCTTGCCTTCCCATTCCATACAAACAGCCGTATGGCTGTGTTCAGCGATTGAAAGTATGTCCTGGGGATAGTGATGGGGATAGCCTGGAACAGGTACAGGAGACGCGGGAGTATATTCATTTTTACAACGTTGATTCGTCCGAACCAGGAGACATAAAGATTCCTCCATCGTTGCAGGTCTGATTGTATTACCGCGAGTATGGTGAGGAAGTTCAGTCGAAATAGGGATGATAGGTCGCTGGGCAGCCATACGCCTAGATATTTAAGTTTGGAGTCACACCACGAGAAGCGGAACTGGGATTTTAAGTGAGCGACCCTCTCAGCTGCGAGGGATATCGGTAGGGCTTCCGATTTGCTCATGTTGAGTTTCAGATTGGATATGTCGCCAAAGGTCCTGAAGGCACGGAGGAGGTTGGGGAAAGAGATCGCGGGGTTGTCTAAAAAGAATAACATATCATCCGCGTAAGCCGCTACTTTATGTTCCGTATGATGGAGTCGGTATCCGCTGATGCCCCCATCCCGTCTGACCGCCTCTAGAAAAGGTTCCAGAGTGAGGGCAAACAGGAGGGGGGACAGAGGACACCCCTGTCTAGTTCCGTTACGGATGGAAAAGGGGGCCGAGAGAGCGCCGTTCACCCGAATGCGGGCCGTAGGGTCTGTATATAGGGAGAGGATCCATGAGCGGATATGGGGGCCAAATTGCATATGGCGAAGGGTGGCTTCGAGGTATAGCCAATCTACCCGGTCGAAGGCCTTCTCTGCATCTGTGGAGACCAGAATTAGGTTCCTCTTCCTCGACCGGGCAGAGTGGATCATGTGTAGGGCCCGGATAGTGTTATCACGCGCCTCACGTCCCGGGATGAATCCTACCTGATCCAGGGGGATAAGGGTAGGGAGAGCTCGGGAAAGTCTCATGGCTATGGCTTTGGCGAAGAGCTTGAGGTCTGCGTTAAGGAGGGAGATCGGTCTGTAGCTCCCGCATTCAGCGGGATCTTTGCCCTCCTTTGGAATGACCGTCACGGTGG
The DNA here is from genome assembly GCF_036172605.1 of Pelobates fuscus. Taxonomy (NCBI): domain Eukaryota; kingdom Metazoa; phylum Chordata; class Amphibia; order Anura; family Pelobatidae; genus Pelobates; species Pelobates fuscus. The sequence continues at coordinate 80,059,971 of NC_086322.1, forward strand.
CGCGTAGAGTATCTGTTGGGAACCGACCCTCTTCTAGCAAAGAGTTGAAGCCTAGTACCAGGCGTGGGAGCAGCACGTCCCCGAACCTGCGCAGGTACGAGACGGGCAGACCGTCCGGGCCTGGGGCCCTGTGGGTTTTAGATCGTTTGAGCGCAGCGGCCAACTCTTCCACTGTGAGTGGTTGTTCTAGTTCCTCAGCCAGGCCTTCTGGTAGCGTGCGGCCTACGTGTTCCGTAAGGAAGTTCTCTATGTTGCGCAAGTGTTGGGGCGCATCAGTACGTCGGGTGGTGTTATCGATGTTGTAGAGCTCTTCATAGAAGAGCCTAAAAGTCTGTAGTATATCAGTCGGTGTCCTTTTCATTGTCCCGTCCCGTCCCTTGACCTGGTGTATGTGGTGTTGTCTCTGTCTCTGTTTCAGGGTGCGTGCCAGTGTCCTACCGCATTTGTCTGAAAACTCGTAGAAATGTCTGTTGGATTTGCGAATGGTGAGTAATAGGTTCTGGGATAGGAGGTCTTTAAGCCGTCGTCGCGCGTCTGTGAGGTGGCGGTAGATATCGTCTGTTTGGTCAGTCTTGTGTCATGTCTCTAGGGTAGCTATTTCGCGTGTCAGGTCTTGTATCTTAGCGGTATGTTCCCTCTTCCGCTGGGTGCATAGACTAATCAGGTGTCCCCGTATGACGCATTTATGTGCCTCCCATATAGTGAGGGGGGCGACGTCCGGTGTGTCGTTGTCGTCAAAGTATTGGGTCAGTATTTGGGCTACGCGTGTGGTAGTTTCGTTGTCCGTCAGTACGTTCTCGTTAAGTCTCCAGTGGCGTTCACTGGGTTTAAAAAGCGGTGATTTGAGGGTAACTTGGACCGGTGCGTGGTCTGAGTCATGTTGTATGCCAATGGAGGAGTCCATTAGGAAGGGGAGATATTCCTGCGCGAGGAAGATATAATCTATTCTACTATATCTGGTGTGGGCTGCCGAGTAGCAAGTGTAATCCCTGTCCTCTGGGTGTACCACCCTCCAGCAGTCAATCAGGCCTGATTTAGCCAGGGATTGTTTAGCCTGACGTATACAGTGTAGGGGAATGGCGCTGGTACCCATAGACGAGTCCATCCGTGGGTCCAGTGGAATGTTGAGGTCTCCGGCCAGGATCAGCGTGCCCTCTCGGAATTTGTCTAACAGTGTGAGGGTTTTAGTCAAGAACCGGTGCTGTCCCTTGTTAGGGCAGTATACCGTGGCGAAGGTGTACTTATGGTCGGCAATATCGCCTTTAACAAATATATATCTGCCCAGGGGATCTGCCTGTGAGGCGGTGCATGTAAAAGGGGTGCTGTGGGAGAATATGATGGCGACCCCCGCTCGTTTGGCGTCGGGATGATTGGCATAATAGCCTAGGGGGAATCATTTATCCCTGATCAGGGGGGCGTCCCCCCCTTTCAGGTGTGTTTCCTGAATGAATGCCACCGAGGTCCTCTGAGCCCAGAGGGAGCGTAGTAAATGTCTCCGCTTTTCGGGGGTGTTGAGGCCTCGGACATTATGCGTCCTCAGGATTAAAGGTGCGGGCCGATAGCCCGATGCCATGGCTGAGCACTGGCTCGAGATGCGGGGGGGGTCGGACCGTGGGGTTCCGACGGGGGGGTGGTATGAGAAGGGGAGGTTAGGGGAGTGGTAGGGGAAGGAGAGGTAAGGGGGGGATGAGGAGGGGAGGCTAGGAGGAGGTGGGCACCTAGTAGGGGGTCAGGGGTTATAGGCAACCGTGGCCCTAGGTCTAGTGAAGATGACCTTATATACAGGTGGGTCAGTTGCTGGGAGGTCTGGAAGTCGAGTGTGTGAGAACCGTCCGATGGTACCGGGTGTCACGTTCCCCCGGACCACATTAGGGTGGGTAGAATGTCGTTCATGGGTCATTCCGGTCAGTGCAAGAGGGGGGGCAACACTTGTGGAGTTAGCGGTCTGTTTGAGGGGCAAGAAGGCGTCCGTGAGGGCCTGTTAGGTGCAGGTCAGCAGTCAGGGCTACTGGACAGCAGGAGTCGTAGGGAGGCCTGGTCGCGTCAAGTACGTTGCCCTGGGGGGGGGGGGGCCCTCACCTGGATGACCCGGGTACTGCGGGGAGGGTGAGGCGGCCATGGTGGCCTTCACGTCTGGGCCTCATGGTAACAGCGGTCGGCTGAGCTGGGGCGGGGGGGGGGGAGAGAGAGGGGTGCAAGGGGCGGTTAGCGGGGCAGAGAGAAGGCACACATTCTAACGGGGGGTACAGTAGTTTGCAGGGAGCATACAATTCAAACCACAGTTCGCTATTATTTACAACAGTTGAATACACAGCAAATAAGGCATGGTCAAGCTCCCCGTGTACATGTGGTATCCCTATCCTAGCCACTGGGCAGAGGAGGGGTCTGCCCTGTCCCTTGGGCATTAAGGGCATCGGCAGTCCGGTAGCGGGTGTAGAGGCTGGTCCGGGACTGCGTGGCGCCCGGTAGGGCGTGGGCGGTGAGTGCGTTAGCTGACGTGTCACGCCACGTGCCACATGAGATGTTCAGGCGAGGGCAAAGCTTCCCACAGGCCCCCCACCCCCCCCCATCCCCCAACCCAGGAACGGAGCGGCCGCCCCGGTTCTAATCTGGGGAGCGTGTCGGGATCGGGCCGGGTCAACAACTGTTTAGTGGCACGTTTAGCAGCTGCATGGGCAATAGGTTTCGGGTAGAGCGAATCTACTGGTATCATACACAATGAGTAATAGAACTGTTGATATGCAATATAACATACAAAACCAATCCGAATCCCCCCCTCCCACCAGCACCCAGCCCCAACCTAGCACTGGGTCCCCCCTATCTAACAGTTGAAAAGGGAATTGGTTCCCGGGGGCTCTAAACATTATTGGGGAGGCTTGCAATCCGACATGGGCAGCCGGGCGGGCGGGTGGCTGGGCCCTGGGTAGCGTTCAGAGTCCCGGCATTGGTGGCAGCAGGTGTCAAGGGAAACGGTGTACTCCGGCTTCCCGGTCGTGAGGAAGTTCGTTAGTGGCCGTCCTGGAGCAATACTATAAGGGTCCGCACCCGTACCCCACCCAAAAGCTATAGGAAACGTGGAAAAATCGGGTCCCCCCCGGTTACCTTGAGTGTCCCCAAGTGTACGACCCCGGGCCCCCATGGTCTGCGTGGGATAGAAAACAACAGTGTACCCCGTGTGTAATGTAGTATGAGTACTTAGCTGTCATCGAAGTCGTTAGGCAGGTACGTCCGCTTACAGGAGCAATCACAGGGGGTCAGGGGACACCGGGGCCGGGTTGATACGAGTTCGGTTATTCTTCGGGCCCGTAAGGGCCTCCCCATCGGAGAGGCTGTGTGTCTCTACGTGCCTGGTTACGGAGCTGTGCAGGTACCTCTGGGTGCTCCGAGCGTGGTGGAGGTTGGTCCAGTATCCAGTTGCGGATGGTGACCGGCGGTAGGTCCATCGATCTCAGGAAGCTGGGTACGTCGTTGGGCCATCTCAGGGAGCACCATGTATTCCCCCGTTTGGCTTGGAGGCTGAAGGGGAATCCCCACTTGTAGGGTATGCGTTTCTCCTGAAGGATGTGCGTGAGTGGCCGCAGCGCCCTCCTTGCATCCAGGGTAAGGGCCGACAGGTCCTGGTAAAGCGAGACTGCAGCATCTTGAAAGACGATAGTCTGAGCACGTGCGGCCCTCATGATGGCGTCTTTGAGTTGGAAGGACAGGAGGCAGCAAATGACGTCGCGTGGAAGGCCATCTCTTCTGGGGGGGCGAAGGGCCCTGTGGGCTCGTTCAATCTGGTAGTCATCCGGGGCGTCCACACCCAAGATATGGGTAAAGAGCTGCTTGAGAGCTGTGTCCAGGTTTTCATGCTCAGCCTCCGGTAGGCCTCTGATTCTTATGTTGTTTCGTCGCCCCCTATTATCCAAATCTTCCACTTGTCTACGGAGCTCGAGCAGAACTGAGCCCTGTCTAGCAGTGGCATGATCAGCAGTTTGGGAGTGCTGGATGGCCCTGATATTCTCCCCCTCCAGCTCCGTGACTCTTTCCTCCAGGGCAGTGAGATCTCTGCGCACCTCCTGGATTTCCTCTCTGATCGCCGCTCTCAGCTCCGTTACCAGCGCAGTTTTGTCGCTTTTGGAGAGCATGTTGGCAGATATAGAGGCCAGTTCAGCGGTAATGTGCGTTAACTGGTCACTCCCCACCAGGCCCGGTTCCAGACCTGCGTTGTTGTCCAGGTCCGGGGACACGGCCGCCATTTTGTCCGCGTGTTTCGCGGCTCGGGGGCCGTCCGGGTAGGCAAGGAAATCATCCAGCGGTCCGGTGTTTTTCCTCGGTGGGCTAGTGCTTGAGGGTCCTGGGGTGCCCTGGCGTTTCGTTCTCCCCATATTAGGCGTGAAACGTAGCATTTATAAGGGGCTATGTGGTCCGGGTTCGCGGAGCTCCGGCGATGTGCGACTCACTCCATGCACGGCTAGCCACGCCCCCCGGGACTTCTTATTATCCCTATTTCCATAGGTTCGATTGGTTCAGATGGGTTGTCAGGAGGCTTTGGAGCCCCTATTTCCATAGGTTCACTTGGTAAGGAAGTCTTTTCTGGAGCTTTTGAGGGAGTGAAAGGTTTGCGGTCTTTTGAAAGAAAAAGGGATTTTTCGGCCTTTCTTTCTCTTAATCTTCTGTCAATGCTGATTGATAGGCGAATTAGAGCGTTCAAATTAGTAGGGAGTTCTGTTCTAGATAGTTCATCTTTTACAGCTTCAGATAAACCAATTCGAAACTGGTTGCGCAATGTGATGTCATTCCGTTGCGTTTCTATAGCCCATCTTTTGAATTCAGCAATGTAATCTTCAACGGGTCTATTTCTTTGCTGTAGTGTTCTGATTGTTAAATCAGCTGTAGCTTGTTTGTTAGGATCTTCATAGAGAAGAGACATGGCTTCAAAAAATTCATCCAGTGAGTCTAAAATGGGGTCATCGTTTTCCAAAAAGGAATGGGCCCATGACATAGGTTCACCTCTTAGAAAGGAAATAACCGAACAAACTTTAGTTCTTTCTGTAGGATAAGGTTCTAGGTTCTAGGTTTCAAAGCAATTAATAGTTTGCAAGAGTTGAGGAACTCCCTATATCTGGAACGATCTCCATAGAACTTTTCAGGGTTACATACAGCAGGATCGCTAGCCGAGTGCAGAATGGAATGAGGAGTATGAGTTTGTAGATCTCTGACATAAGTGAGAATTCTTTCATTAGTAACTTGCAGGTCTTGCACACCTTGGGCTAGTGTATTAACTCTTTGATTCAGCGTAGTTATCGTGGAATCGAAATCTGCTGGATCCATTACAATGGCTGGATTATTCTGTCACGTCTAAACATTTGTTATGAAGGAACACAACTGCAGATTTCTTATAGTTTGAATATTTATTATAAAAAGTAAAAGGTATTGACTTTAATTCCAATTTACAGGTACTGTAGCTTTAAGTAGTAAACGATAACTGAAGTCCACAATTATATGCACTGTAGCTTTTAGTAGTAAACAATAACTGAAGTCCACAATTATATGCACTGTAGCTTTAAGTAGTAAACGATAACTGAAGTCCACAATTATATGCACTGTAGCTTTAAGTAGTAAACGGTGACTGAATCAGAAAGAGTCCTTTAGTAGTATTAATTAATTAGGTGATAAGAAGTTACAATAGCTGTTCCATAGACTTTAACTGAAGTAAGACAGATGCAGCTAACTGAGACAAAGTATGAGTTGAAGTTAGCTGTAACGGGTTTGTTTTAACGAAGGACTTTGGAGACAGGAAATAACAGCTTTGAGATGCAACGCTTATCACAGAGGTTTTACTTAGCTTCCGGCACATAGAACACTGGTTCCCGAGATCTCCTCAGAGGCGGTTTATCCTGAATGGAGAGAGTTCAGCTTTAGTCGTGGATGAGGAAAGGTGAAGGGAACTTGAAGTCTTCCAGTCCGGTCCGGTAATAGAGGGCTTTCACAACGATGTTGCAGCCGGTTCGTGAGTACGGAACGTAGTTCAATAATCCAGCGTCGATCAGCTGGTGCGGTCAGATTAAATAGGGAGACCGTGTCATAAAGAGGTGTGGCTAAGCTCCGTGGAACCAGGAAGTAAGAGGATATTATAATTAAGGCATGACACTGCCCTGGGTTGGTCTCTCTCGTACTGCTCTCTTTGTGGACACTCGTTCCTCCAATGCCCTTCTTCCTTGCAATACGCGCACTGATTCCTACTCAAAGGCTCCCTATTCCATCTACTATCGCCTCTATCTGGGCCCCGTCTATCTACGCCTGCGATCGCTACCGCTAGCATATCTGCCTTTCTACGCATCTTGCGCTCTTCCTCTTTCTTAGTCTCTGTTTCCCTGTTCATATATACTTTATTCGCTACCTCCATTAGTTGGGTGATAGACATACCTGCAAACCCTTCTAACTTTTGTAGCTTGCGCTTAATATCTCCGTAAGCTTGGCTGACAAAGGCGGAGTTCACCATTCGGGAATTATCTGCGTCTTCCGGATTAAAGGGGGTATACAAGCGGCATGCCTCCAATAATCGGTCATAAAAGACACTGGGCGCTTCATCACTTTTCTGAATCACCTCAACTGTCTTCGACATATTAATGGCTTTCTTCCCTCCGGCTTTCATGCCAGCAATTATAGCGTCTCTATAGGCTCTGAGTTGAACCATATCTGCGCCATTTACATTCCAGTCGGGATCGGTGTTAGGATAATGTGTTGCGGCCCATGCTGCTGGATTGGCTTGATTCAAAGCACGGGCTCTATCCTCTAGCGCTTTAATGGCCGCTTGATTAATCCTTGTCCTTTCCTCATTATTAAACAAAGTCATTAATAACTGCTGGCAATCAGCCCATGTCGGATTATGTGTCTGAACTATCGAGGTGAACAGATCAGTCATAGCTTGTGGTTTCTCAGTGTACGAGGAATTGTGGGTCTTCCAATTCAAGAGATCGGTAGTCGTGAACGGGACATATACGAAGACTGGGTCAGCATGTGCCATTTGACCTGCGGCATCGATATAGGCTGACCCGGGATTCAGACGAAGAGGCATCTGATAGTGTTTTAATTGTTGGGTACCGGTCAGTTGTCGGGTTAGTTTGGGGCTACGTGAAGGGGCGTCAGTTATGGGTTCCAGTCGGGGGGTAATAAAGCATGAGGATGTGGGAGCTTGGTTTTGGGAAAAGTTAGTAAATAGAACACTTCGAGCCGAGCTAGAAGAAGCTTGACCGGAAGTCTGAAGTGGCGCCAAATCAGGATATTCAGATCTAATGGGGGTTGGTTCTGGTTCCGGAAGGGGAGATTTAGTACGAGAGGGGGTGGATTCTGTACTGGAGGAGGAAGCGGAAGTGGATGAGGGTAATGGGGGAAGGGGTGCAGGACTTCCTGCATTCGCGTCACTTCCTCTTAAAGGAAAGTAAGGGGGCGGCAAAGGGATCTCGGACTCAGGGGGCGTGTCCAAAATGGGCCTAACACCAGTCCTAGTGGACAAACAAGTCCTAGCCACCATGAGGCGACATTGCTCCTCGTGGCATGTCTGAATCCATTTTGGCGAGTCATTTACGGCCTGTCTCCAACAATCAATATAAGGAAACTGACCATAAAGTTCAGGCCTACCCGATACAGCCACGTGTACGCGCTGTACCAGAGTTGGATCCAAACTGCCACGTGGCGGCCATGCCGCAACCAAAGTAGGCCACTCCCTAGTACACAAAGTGACCAAACGTACAGGAGACATTTTAACCCCAAAATCACATGTTTTGAATCCCTTTTTAAAATTCTTTACCATACAACCTAAGGGATCCGGAATCGTTGACTCCGACGCACCCATACTTATCAATGGAACGTCGTTGACAACGAATACTATGCACACGTACTTTTCAACAGTCACACCCGTTTCCTCTGGCAACAGCACCACGTGGTACGGTTACCAAGTGAAACGTACACAATAATACAATAAACACTCAGGGAATTCCCGTACACACACAGCTGTTACACCAGTCACTAGATAATCAATATTATGCCCTTTGGCGAAACTATACAGTCACCCACGCTATAATTCTCTATATATGAATTACCCGTTTATAACACACCCCAGTAACATCGTCTTTTACAAATAGCGGTTACAGTACGGTTAGCATAGGTCAAAGCACAATTTAAGGTCACAATACAATTATTAGTGGTTATGGTGTTAAACATGCAATGGACGACAGTGATTAGTACTTATATACAGTGTCAGTAAATATACAGGGTTATGGTACCGTGCACTATGATACAGCAACACACTATTAACACTCTCGCTAGACGGCTGAGCTCGCGCTATCTAACAAGATATACACTTTACTAAACAATCTTTAACACATTTACAATTCCCAACTAAACTATTGGCCAGTACCTTGAATGGACTACCTAAAACTATGTACACCCGTTTTGGTTAGCCACACTGCCCAAGCACCACATATAGCGAGCTAGAGGACCGAATTTACACAGACGCCTCTTAGTCGATTACTATCAAAAATCTAGTGGGTTCCAAATTTACACGCCTTCCCACTTAGCCAAGATAGGTTGAGAGCTAGCGAACCGAATTTACACAGGCGCCGCTTAGTCTCCCGGTCCCTCCGACCTAGCGAACAAATTGTACACCCTAGAACGCTAGTCTAGACAAGACACCGGTGTCCAGCTAGGGCTATTTACACCAGAACCCCGCCTGACTAACCAAATCAAACGGTCTGACTAAAGAGCGTTCGATTGAGCGGTGCGCCTTCGCTCCTTCCCTCCGACAGAGGGGGCAGATTCCATACACAAATAACCCCTTATGGGCCTACCGCACAATCGGTATACCCCTAGTGGGTCTGCTGTCTAAAACAGCAGTTGTCTTACCTCCTCGTTCCTGAACCTGAGTTCACACTCATCGACGGGGACACCCCAGCACTTCTTACGTAGAGGCCGATGATCTCCTGGACAACAGACCAGTGGCGCCGAGACGAAGGGAGGTCCACGCAGAAGTTCAGGGGTGCAGCCGTAGAGAACGTGGGCAAAGATAGACCGTCTCACGCCTCTGCCTCTCAGCTACCGTTGAACGATGAGCTTCCCGGCCAATGCACCAAATGATACCGGAGAAACTGACGGAAGCCAAACACAGAGAGATGGACACAGGTTTCTTCAGGAAGGAAGAGATTCTTTATTGGATCACCGATCGGGACTCAGAGGGACTAATGTCACCAAAATACAGCAAGTTCTGAGCCCCGGACAATAGTGCAGGCTCCTTATATAGGCACATAACTCCTCCCATATTAAGCTCCACCCGAACATTCTCTTGACCAATCAATACAAATAAGAATTAACTTCCTGCTTGACCGCATGGCTTGTCCAGCACAATGGAGGAGGGGAATACTACATCCTGTATTCTTGCACATGCTCCGTACACTACTGATCGTATCTTGCCTCGTGCAACCAACTGATCGATACGTCAGCATATGCACGTACACATGCCACGTGGTAATCTCGGCCTACTAAATTTATTTTTACCGAGATTCCACCACAGTATCTGCATATTTTGTTTTTGTGCTCAAATGATGCAGGGTTTTGTTTTTTGGCTAAAGCATGATTTTATTCTTGGAACATGAAGACATCTTTGTTATTACTTTCTTATTTTATCTATGGAATTTTTAGCATTAATTAAACCCATTTTCACTTATTGTGAACAATACACTTTACATCTTAGGTGCACCTATACTAGTTATCCACAAACAGTGTAAAAACCCTGTTCTTTGTTCAAACCACCAATCGATCTCCCTGTTGAACACCGATTTAAAATTGTTTGTTAAGATCATTGCCACAAGTTTATTACCCTCATGTCCCTCATCCGGTATATCCAGACCACTTGGGATTTGTTGGTGGTAGAGAAGCCATAGATAAAACTGCCAAAGTACTAAACCTGATATATGTCACTGAAAGATCCTCTTGCCCCTCTATATTACAGATCACTGATGTGGACAAGGCGTTTGGTCAATCATATCTGCCACACGCAGGTCACTGAGTGTTGGCTTGAACATTATTTTGTCAGCCAGATTGGTAGTAAAAGGGTTGCTTTCCTCAACCCAGCTAATCCATAACAGGACATGGCAGGGTTGTCCCATATCCCCCATTTTGTTTATATTGAGTAATGAGCCTTTCCAAAATGCCATTTGCGCTAATGCAGAAATTAAGACAATAGAAGTGGGAAACAGTAAAGAAAAAATAGCAATGCATGCTGCTTGTCTCCTCTTTGTCATTCCCCATCCTATTTATTCCCTTACACATATTATGACTAAGCTTGATGAGTTCATGCAGATATTCAACCTTAGCATAAATTACTCCAAATTCTTAGGCATTGGGCTTACTCAGGCTATCCAATTTCTCTAAATATGCTTTTCCTGCCCCCTGCTGTGATGCCACAATCTCTCATCTAGACACCCAAATACACACAGATCTGTCTCAGACTTTCTATAAGAATTTCTCACCACTTATAGCAGAAAGCCAACAAGAGCTCCGCATTTGGTCTCTTCACCATATTAACTGCTAGGCAGGGTTGTAGTCCTAAAAGATAAACATATTGCAAAGATTCCTCTATTTTCTCATAACTATTTTTTTTATATATGATTAAAGCCTCTATTATGATGTAGGTTGTAAACGGAATTGAGTAAGATTTTCTATTTAAATATTTTGCATATTCTACTACCGGGTATCAACAAATAGCTAAATAAACCGTTAAATAGCTAAATAAAGCGAACAATAATTGTCTAAAACTAATTAATCACCCATTTCACCACCCAGGCCTAAAATTTTAAATGATTATGAAGTTTCACCGTATTCTTGGACTGTTTTTTCCTAGAGAAATGTATAAATGTAATTCTAGACAATATTACAGCTGTCATTACAGTATATTTAGCTTTAGGAGCTAGCACTTCTTACTTTATTTAAATTATCATTGCTTTAATATTCCCCTATAAATATGTAGCTCTGACTGTGTTTCGGTTTTCAGATTATATTTGTTATTAAAATAATATACAAGTTCTGCTTGATCTCAGGAGGGAGTGTACTTCTTAAATGCTTTTCTAAAAATATATTTGTGTTAATCCAAATAAAATACTTAATCTGTTGCTGATGCATTATTTTTCTGTCAATAGCAACAAGACAAACAGGGTTCGTGCAGTCTAATCCATCTAATTCCTCGGTGAACTGTGAAAAACATGTACATTTTTTGATGACAAACAATGCTGTCTACATGACGTAGCAATATCCCAGATATCTCATTTCTTGGAAAGGCACATAATATACAGTCTTATACTGTAAGAGATAGCTAATGATCTAATTAAAGGGTAAACCCCCCAAAAACGTAACAACTTTCTTTTTAATAGCCTGTTATACACCAGGGGTGTCTATCTACATTTCTCAATTAATAGTAATAATATGATTTATTATCACTCAGCAGAGCCTTCAGTAAGTTGAACTCAGTTACGATCAAGACACAGTGAGTTAAAGTTCTACAAACCCTCGCCGTCAGTACATGAGAGGGTCCCAAAACAACATGTTCATCGGACTTTGATTGCTATACTTCTCCAAATTTACTACTGTTGCTGCAGAGAAAGATTCTGCCAGAGTCAATGGTCTCTAATGATTATCCATAGTGGTGACATTTTAAGATGGTGGGATGCCAAACTTTTCCCCCCAGATGGTGAGCACTGGGCAGCTGAGCCTACACTATGTAATGTGAATAGGTAAGTTATTAAACTATTAATTATCACAGGCAGGTCAGTGCTGTCAAAAACATCTACAAATTTTCCTCTCTTCCCTTGTCCTTTCTGGGTTTTCCTGGCTTTATATATTAATTATATATTTTAATTTATCCCCTAGCTTAATCAGACAGACACTGAGGCTGTTGTGGGAGAGAAAAACATATATTAGACACTTACATTTGGCAGGGGAAGGGGCATTTGTTGCTGGGCTCTCTTTGTGCTTCTTTGTGTTTCTCCCCATACCCTGATGTGGTGATCCATTGATGGCTTCTGAATAGCGAGTCCAATAGCATGCTTTCACTCATAGGCAGTTGGCTCTGCTGCGCGAATGGCAACTTAATGAAAGTCCACTGGAATTATTTCTTGAAAAAGAATAGATATGTGCACAACCTGCAGAAATGGGACAGATTTGAAATCTGCCCCATTTGTTTTACATGCCTAGTTGCTCTCAATATAGCTTTTCCAAACAGCAATGAGGGAGGACAGGCATAACTAAAACCTCAGAATTTAAGAGTCACAGATTGTTTTAGTTTTTTTTTTATTTCGGCACACACATAGGCAATATGTTAATCTACTTTTTCCCAATTATTTTAGTTGACCCCTCTCCCCCAGAAAAAAAATAATTTTAGTGTTTCTAAACTGTTGTAAATATTTTTTTTCCCCACATAAAAAGTGATGGGGTGCTGCCACAAATGCAGCTATGAACAAGTCTCCAATGCAGATAGATTCCTGCTATAACAATGTTACATTGTATCTTTCATTTTATTTCTTTAGGACAATGAATTGAAGTTGTCAGTATGGTCAGGGCTGCCATCAGAAATTGTGGGGCCCCTGACAAAGCACAAGGTCTGGGCCCCCCGCCCTCTGCCCCCTCCCGGGCCCGCCCACGCCCTACCTAGTCCGCTGACAATGATGCGGGACTGAATGTGGTGTGTATAGTGGAAGTGAATTAGAATGTGTGTAATGGATGTAGTGTTTGTGTGTATTAGATACTGTTTGTGCAGTGAATGCAGAGTGTGTGTTTGTGTAGCGGATGCAGTGTGTATAGTGAACGCAAAGTGTGTTTGAGTAGTGCATGTAGTGTGTGTACAGTGATGTAGTGTGTGTTTGTGTAGTGGATGTAGTGTTTGTATGTACTAGATGAAATGTGTTTAGTGGATGCAGTGTCTGTAGTGGATGCAGTGTGTGTATTAGACGCAGTGTCTGTGTATAGTGAATGCAGAGTGTTTCAATTTGTGGTGGATGTAGTGTGTGTACTGTGAATACAGGATGTTTGTGTAGTGGATGCTGTGTGTACAGTTAATGCAGAGTGTGTGTCAGTATAGTGTGCAGTGAATGCAGAGTGTGTGAAAATGTGTAGTGAATGCAGAGTGTGTGAAAATGTGTAGTGAATGCAGAGAGTGTGTTAATGTGTAGTGGATGCAGAGAGTGTGTTAGTGTGTAGCGGATGCAGAGTGTGTGTTAGTGTGTAGCGGATGCAGAGTGTGTGTTAGTGTGTAGCGGATGCAGTGTGTTAATGTGTAGTGAATGCAGAGGGTGTGTTAGTGTGTAGCGGATGCAGAGTGTGTTAGTGTAGTGAATGCAGTGTGTTAATGTGTAGTGAATGCAGAGGATGTGTTAGTGTGTAGCGGATGCAGAGTGTGTGTTAGTGTAGTGAATGCAGAGAGTGTTTGAGTAGTGGATGTAGTGTGTGTACAGTGATGTAGTGTGTGTTTGTGTAGTGGATGTAGTGTTTGTATGTACTAGATGAAATGTGTTTAGTGGATGCAGTGTCTGTAGTGGATGTAGTGTGTGTATTAGACGCAGTGTCTGTGTATAGTGAATGCAGAGTGTTTTAATTTGTGGTGGATGTAGTGTGTGTACTGTGAATACAAGATGTTTGTGTAGTGGATGCTGTGTGTACAGTTGATGCAGAGTGTATGTTAGTATAGTGAATGCAGAGTGTGTGCATAGTTTAGTGAATGCAGAGTGTGTGTTAGTGTGTAATAAATGCAGAGTGTGTGTTAGGGTGTAGTGAATGCAGAGCGTGTCAGTGTAATGAATGTAGTGTGTGTGTAAATTTGTAGTGAATGCAGAGAGTGTGTTAATGTGTAGTGAATGCAGAGAGTGTGTTAATGTGTAGTGAATGCAGAGAGTGTGTTAGTGTAGTGAATGCAGAAAGTGTGTTAGTGTAGTGAATGCAGAAAGGGTGTTAGTGTAGTGAATGCAGAAAGGGTGTTAGTGTAGTGAATGCAGAAAGGGTGTTAGTGTAGTGAATGCAGAAAGGGTGTTAGTGTAGTGAATGCAGAAAGGGTGTTAGTGTAGTGAATGCAGAAAGGGTGTTAGTGTAGTGAATGCAGAAAGGGTGTTAGTGTAGTGAATGCAGAAAGTGTGTTAGTGTAGTGAACGCAGAGAGTGTGTTAGTGTAGTGAACGCAGAGAGTGTGTTAATGTGTAGTGAATGCAGAAAGGGTGTTAGTGTAGTGAATGCAGAAAGTGTGTTAGTGTAGTGAACGCAGAGAGTGTGTTAGTGTGTAGCGGATGCAGAGTGTGTGCTAGTGTAGTGAATGCAGAGTGTGCATATGTAGCGAATGCAGAGTGTGTGTCAGTATAGTGGATGCAGTGAGTGGGTTAGTGTGTAGTGTATGCAGAGTGCATGTTGTATTAGTGTATGCAGTGTGTGTGTTGTGTTAGTGTATACAGTGTGTGTGTTAGTGTATGCAGTGTGTGTGTTGTATTAGTGTATGCAGTGTGTGTTGTGTCAGTGTATGCAGAGTGTGTGTTGTGTCAGTGTATGCAGAGTGTGTGTTGTGTCAGTGTATGCAGAGTGTGTGTTGTGTCAGTGTATGCAGAGTGTGTGTTGTCAGTGTATGCAGAGTGTGTGTTGTGTCAGTGTATGCAGAGTGTGTGTTGTGTTAGTGTATGCCGTGTGTGTGTATGCAGTGTGTGTGTTGTGTTAGTGTATGCAGTGTGTGTGTTGTGTTAGTGTATGCAGTGTGTGTGTTGTGTCAGTGTATGTAATATGTGTTGTGTCAGTGTATGTAGTGTGTGTATTGTGTATTGTGTTAGTGTATGTAGTGTGTGTGTGTGTGTGTGTTGTGTCAGTGTATGCAGTGTGTGTTGTGTCAGTGTATGTAGTGTGTGTGTTGTGTCAGTGTATGTAGTGTGTGTGTTGTGTCAGTGTATGTAGTGTGTGTGTTGTGTTAGTGTATATAGTGTGTGTGTGTGTGTGTTGTGTTAGTGTATATAGTGTGTGTGTGTGTGTTGTGTTAGTGTATGCAGTGTGTGTGTTGTGTCAGTGTATGTAGTGTGTGTGTTGTGTCAGTGTATGTAGTGTGTGTGTTGTGTCAGTGTATGTAGTGTGTGTGTTGTGTCAGTGTATGTAGTGTGTGTGTTGTGTTAGTGTATGTAGTGTGTGTGTTGTGTTAGTGTATATAGTGTGTGTGTGTGTGTTGTGTTAGTGTATGCAGTGTGTGTGTGTTGTGTCAGTGTATGTAGTGTGTGTGTGTGTGTGTGTGTGTGTTGTGTCGTGCAGTGTAGTGTTGTGCAATCTGGGGTGAGGGGGGGGGCATTTTAACATAATAAAAAAAAAATTACATTTCATTAAATGTTTCTCCCCCCTCCCTGCTTACCTGTGTCTAGGGAGGGGGGAGATTCCATCCCTGGTGGTCCGGTGGCATGATGGGGCCCCCCTGGTTCCCTGATACCGCAGAGGGGGCCCAGGCAGCACACAGCCTCTTCTCTTCGCTCTCCTCTAATAACTCTCGCGAGACCCGCGGAGCGTTGCCATGGCAACCGGGTCTCGCGAGAGTTATTAGAGGAGAGCGAAGAGAAGAGGCTGTGTGCTGCCTGGGCCCCCTCTGCGGTAACCGGGAAGCCAGGGGGCCCGCGGCTGCACACATAGATAGCGATATTCGCTATCTATGTGTGCAGGGAGGGAAAGTGGAGCCCAGGACTGCCAGAGTAGTCCGGGCCCCCCAGGGCCGCCGGGCCCGTGACAACCGTCATGGTTGTCACCCCCTGATGGCGGCCCTGAGTATGGTTACCTTTTCTCTATTAAAGGACCATAATAGGCACCCAGACCACTTCAGCTCAATGAAGTGGTCTGGGTGCCAGGTCCCTCTAGTTTTAACCTTGCAGCTGAAAACATAGCAGTTTCAGAGAAAATCACAGTGAGAAGACGCTGGGCGTCCATAGTAATGCTTTCCTATGGGCGGTTTGAATGCGCGAGCGGATCTATTGCCGCGCACGTGCATTCGAAGCTGACGTCGGCAGAAGGAGGAGATAAAGGTGGATAAAGGTAAGTGGTAAGTGGCTGAAGGGGTTTTAATCCCTTCAGTCTGGCGGGAGGGAGGCCCTGAGGGTGGGGGGACCTAATGAGCCTATAGTGTCAAGAACATGAGTTTGTTTTCCTGGCACTATAGTGGTCCTTTAAGTATCATATTTTGTATAATGTTCATGTATTTTACACTTGTGCAATTCGTTTCGTTCCGAATTTGAATTCGTAAGATTTTCCTGACAAATCGGACATTCGGATGATTCCGAATGTCCGAAGTGCTAAATTGCCGAAGTTCCGAATTGCCGAATTTCAGAAGTGCCGATCCGAACCGAAGTGCCGAAGTGCCAAATTATTTTACTTAACCGAATTTCCGAACCAAACCTAACCACTTTTTTTGCCCATGCATATCCTTAATGTATTTTGTGAGTCAGCTTTGTACTCATTCCACTGTTTATGTATGTGAACAAAAGGGAGACACTGCATGTGCCAAACATATTATTTAAAGGGACACTAAGGTCACCAAAACAACTTTAGCTTCATGTAGCAGTTTTGGTTTGTAGATTATGCCTCTGAAATCTCGCTACTCAATTATCTGCCATTGAGAGGTTAAATCACTTCTGTTTCTGTTTATGCAGCCCTAGTTACACCTCCCCAGGTTGTAACTGACACAGCCTGCATGAAAAAAACTAAACAGTTTTAATCAGGTGTAACTTACTTAAAAAGTTGTTATTTCCTGCTCCAAAAAAGGAGCTTTAATCACATACAAGAGGCTCTTGCAGGGTCTAGCAATTTGTTAACAGAGCAAGAAATACTAAATTAAACAGAAACTGCAGTAAAGGAAGTGTAAACATTAGATGACTCTTTACAGGAAGTGTTTAGGAATGCTGTGCAAGTCACATGCAGGGAGGTGTGACTAAGGTTGTATAAACAAAGTGATTTACCACCTAAATGGCAGAGAAGTGAGCAGTGAAACTGCAGGGGCATGAGCTATACAACAAAACTGCTTTGTTAAGCTAAAGATGTTTTGGTGACTATAATGATTTTCTCTACACAACATGGTGGGAGATGTAATTCTGTATATATAAATCCATATGTTTGAAATTATTAACCCTACACCCACGCATCAATGGTCATTCTGCTATGGGTGTAGGAGGTGTTGGAGGCGAGGTGATGGGGGATAAATCCCCACAGAAAATCTAATGTGGGGGGGATGAAAGCTGTAAGATCCCCTCCCCCCCCCATTCATAATGGTGTAGCTTTAAAAATCATATGTCTTAGAGTTTAATAAGACAAGAAAAGCTAAATATATTTCAATGGAGTTGATGTTCTTCTTCACATAACTTTTCACTTTTAAATTTCAAAAAGAAGACTTAAAAATATCAATGAAAAAAAATAATAATAAAATAATATATATATATATATATATTTTTTGAGAATCCAGGGTGCACTCGCTGGACTTTCAAACAGTGATTTAATGATGATGAAGACTGAAAAAGACCCGCCAGGGTCGAAACATTGATCAATGTTACGGATTTAATTTAATTTCATAATTAAAACACTGTTTTAAAGTCCTGCGAGTGCACCCTGGATTCTCATTATGTTTTTATATATTGACCCGGGTGGCACTCGGGCTATTTATATATGTTTTTTTCTAAATGCCAAGCTTTCATATATATATGTATATTCGATGAAAGCTATATTCAATGAAAGAAAAACAAAAAATAAAAGGCATAAACAATCATAACGCAAATATAACCACAGGTCGAAGAATATATTGCCAATGTCTCAGACATAGAGATTAGTCCTAAAATAAACATATTTATTTTTAACGTTCGAGTATTTCTTTCATCTCTCTCTTTAGTATACAGATGTTTAGTGTATCGGCTGTGAAATTCACTGTGATTCATATCCTGGTTTAATGAGTAACAAATCCATTTCTCAGCAGAACTTCAGAGGTAATTTCACAAACAATTCCAAGATTCATTTTGCCCCCCTCACCCCTACCCGACTACTGTATGAGCGTTTTTTAAACATAAAACTAAAGTTCTTGATAAACAATCATATAGAACATATGCCAATCTATTCATTAAAAAGTAAGTTCATAACTGACATTTTTGTTTAAAATAGACCCATTGGAAAAAATAAATTACTAGAGCATCAGAGTTGTTGTTTTTTTCTTTCCAATTCTGGTATCTGAGCCTAAATTTCCCAAGTCCAATTTACTCTTGAATAATAAATAAGCCCTGAATCACTAAAGAAATCACTGATCAAAGCAACAGATCAGAACTAGCCAAATCTTAATTTGTACTCTCTTTTTTTTTTTTTAGAACATGGGAACCACAGGCATGCATTCTATTAGGGTATCGACCAAGACAATGTTAACTTTTGAACATAGTCTAAAGAAATAGTAATTTTAAAACAAAAAAAAAAATGTAATTAGTGATAACTAGGTGTATACAGATTGAGTACATAATTATGATGTATCTTCAAAAACATCTTCAAAAACATACAAAGCTAATCCAAATACATGCAAAAGTGCTTAAGGAGACCTAAACAGGGGAAATCAATGACAATCTTTCATCGTATTACTATGTGCCTGGGCACACCTCCAGTCATAATAGTTTTACGTTTTTTCTTCTACTATTTGATGGCATATTGTTTTATCTAGTTCTATTCTATTTAGTGTTATCAAAAATAATATTTAACTGTGTAAAGTTCTTGAAATAGAACATGATAGTTGAAGCTCATTCAATGATATAAAACCATTTTTCCACGCACAAAGAAATAACTGAAGGGGGGGTGGCATTTCTTGTGAGTTGAGTGGTTTACAGTATAACATGAAATAAAAACCGTAACCAATATTAATACATAAAGGCCTATACTACAACACTGACCGGTCCAAAATATTCTAGTGCAATGTTGTCTGCAGGGAGGGTTTCACAAGAGATATTTTCAGAGCTGATTGGCTGTCTCTCTGCTGCCATCATAATGTAGAATATTTACTTCCTTATGGTCTGTACAAATCTGTCCAAGTTTAGATGACAATGTTAGACTGAGAGTGCTCCTAGTGGCCAAGTCTTGTAGCCAAAATCTCCGATAATTTATACTTTGATACACTCGATGCGTACATATTGTAGGGACCGCTTGCATTGCATGATAAGGTAGTGGTATACAACATAACTGATTCAAACGTAGCTTTTAATTCCATTTAAACAGAGCATTTGAGATCAAATTAAGGTTTTCTCCTTTAAGACATACTTGGCAGCGTTCACTGAAATACTGCTGTTTTTTCTCAATTTCACAGCAATCAGAGCTGCAGTTGTGGTGTATCCTTGTAGCTGAATAATGCTAATTTTAACAGCAGTCCCTTGTGGAAGGATTAGTGTAGCCAAAAGCTAAGCAAGGGTATCAAATAAACTGCCAAACCTCTCAGCCCCAGCACACCACTAGGAAAAAGGCCGCCATAGTGGACAACTGTTTTATGTAAAGAAAATTAACAGACAAAAGCATTAATAATTATATCTGGTGCTGAGGGATTTTAAAAGCTCAAGCTAGCAAGACATCGGCCTGAGTAACACAGCGGATTAAATAGTGCACTGTTTTAGTCCTCTAACTATTTGCAACTTATATGCAAACATTCTGACATTTGTATTTAATGGGGAACTATTTTCAAAACAAGTGACTTTTTTGTGAGTTGTTAACTTTTTCCTGAATTTCAGAATCCATGAGTTTGTGAATAAATCCTCCATTTGGCATGAGCTGGATGTTTTGAGCCTTAAAATGTCACCATAAGCACCAAATATAATTACAGTTGCTGAAGTGGTTGTGTGCATTCTCAATTGTAAAAACTTTCCATCTTCTGAGATCATGAGCTTTGATATTGTACCAACCTGGCTGTCAAATAGCTGCATGATTTATCTTCCTGTTTCCGAAGATCTATATTGTCCAAGCTGTGTGTGTGGCATGGGTGTATGTGTGGAATGTTAATTAGTGCATTTTTTAATTATATACTATGTATGTGGGGTGGGTAAGATATTAAAGATACCTTGACCTTAAAACAAAGTTATCATCTCGCCCCATAAATAATAAATGGTTATCTTATATTATATACACCATCAAGAAAGGTGTGACATTATGATGGGAAACAGGACCCACTAGATTCCTTACACCAGGGAAAGCCAACAGGTAGTGATGTCGCGAACATAAAATTTTTGGTTCGCGATTGGCGAACGCGAATTTCGGCAAATGTTCGCGAACCCGCGAACCGGGCGAACCGCCATAGACTTTAATAGGCAGGCGAATTTTAAAACCCACAAGTTATTTCAAGGGGACTAACACCTGGACTGTGGCATGCAAACTCCGATCAGCGGCTGCATCTTGCAGCCGCTTAGTAGATAACTCCCTAATTCCCACGGTATCAGGGAGTTATCTACTAAAAGGCTGAAAGACCTAAATTGGTCTTTCAGCCACATTTACTAATACTAAGTAAAGATTACTTAGTATTAGTAAATCCTGCCCCTACGTGCAGGGCGGGGCAAGGCTTATAAAGCCTTGCCCCGCCCTGCAATTAGGCTCAGAGCACTCTGATTGGTGGATTTAAGCCATCCAATCAGAGTGCTCTGACAGGTAAATGAAGAGACTGACAGGTAAGTCTCTACATTTACCTGTCACAGCACTCTGATTGGTTGGTTTGAAATCCACCAATCAGAGTGCTCTGTGTCATTTTACACAGCGTGGGAAAGTTCTTTGGAATTTTCCCACGCTGTGTAATTTGACTCATAACTCTCTGATTGGTTATCCACCAATCAGGGGTCGGGGCCAGGGGGAGGACATTAGGTCCCCCCCCTTATTAGTATTTAGGGCCCCCACCCGCCGCTCAGGGGTGGGGGCCAGTGGGGAGAACCTCAGGTCCCCCCCTTTTTTAGTATTTAGGGCCCCCACCCGCCGCTCAGGGGTGGGGGCCAGGGGGGAGGACATTAAGTCCCCCCTTATTAGTATTTAGGGCCCCCACCCACCGCTATGGGGTGGGGGCCAGGGGGGAGGACCTTAGGTCCCCCCTTTTTAGTATTTAGGGCCCCCACCCGCCATTCAGGGGTGGGGGCCAGGGGGGAGGACATTAGGTCCCCCCTAATTAGTATTTAGGGCCCCCACCCGCCGCTCAGGGGTGGGGGCCAGGGGGAGGACCTTAGGTCTCCCCCCTTTTTAGTATTTAGGGCCCCCATCTGCCGCACAGGGGTGGGGGCCAGGGGGGGAGGACAGTAGGTCCCCCCTCATTATTTTTATGGCCCCCACCCACTGCGCAGCGGTGGGGGCCGGGGGAGGACAGTAGGTGTCCCCCCATATCATTGAGTTAACTTTGACAACCACCCCCCCGCCCCCACCCCCGAGCGGCGGGTGGGGGGGTTGTCAAAGTTTACTCAATGATATGGATTAGGGGGGGACGCTTGTTTGCGTTCGCAGCGGCAGGCGAACATATGCGATGTTCGCCAGGAACTATTCGCCAGCAAACTGTTCGGGACATCTCTACCAACAGGTATTCCATGAGCTGGTGTAACACTAAGGGCACAGAAAACTCCATGGAAAATAACTGTGAGTTGCATTTACATTAATAAAACCAATATAGAGCACAACACAACAAATTAGAAAAACTATCACAAATAAAAAAAAAAAGAATAGCCCAAATTAATAATTATTAAAGTAATTAGTAATTAGTAAAGTAGATTAACCCCATTCCCGACCCGTCTACCGGCGATCTGTGTTTCTCTCCGTCTGGGGGGACTGTCTGACAGCCCAGACAGTTTCCCCTCGGCAAATTAGGACCCTGCGGTCACATGGCTGAAGATCGGTCACATGGCTGCAATAGGCGTCCATAGTGCTGCCTGACAGGCCTATGGACAGGCAGTCCCCCTTCTGGTAAAAAAAAAAAAAAAAAGAAAAGAAAATAAATATTTTTTTTTTTAATGTATATATACTTGTACTTATAGCTCTATAACCTGCAAAAAAAAAAGCTAAGAACATGTTAATATTGGGTATTTCTAAACTCAGGACAAAATTGAAAAACTATTTAGAATGGGTGTTTTTGGTGGTTGTAGATGCATAACAGATTGTGGGGGTCAAAGTTAGAAAATGTGGTTTTTTTTTTTAAATTGTTTCATCATAATTTTATATTTTTTATAGTAAATTATAGGATATGATGAAAATAATAGTATGGGTACAGTACTGGGTACAGTAAATGAGTAAGAGGAAAATGACAGCTAAACACAAACACAGCAGAAATGTAAAAACAGCCCTGGTGCTCAACGGTAAGAACAATGAAAAACGGTCGGATCACTAAGGGGTTAAAATTTTACAAAAATATAAATACTTTAAAATAAAGTATGCATTCATTTCCTCATATTTATATTTTGTTCCAAATATAACCCTCAGAACATAAAAAACATTTTTTTTTAAATGGTTCATTATTTCCACAAAAATAATATCTCTCTGTGTGCAGGAGCCATAATATATATACACAATTGCAACGGATTTATAAAATATTTTGAATAAAATATTATACGAAGAGAAAGGCAGTTGTTGTCCATAATAGCTTGTGAAGACAAGGTCCTCCAATATTACCAAATCCATCAAATGATCACTTCATTTCTAATGATTTTTTAATAATCAGCAACAATTGTTTTGACACTTTGTTTAACACTATTATTAATGGTTTAGAAACCGGATTTCACACCATTTGATGGTTAATCTCTGTTGGCATCGGTATTGCAAGCTGTTCTTGATTTTGCACAGTATTTGTTGAATCAGAGATTAGATGTTAGATCCAACACATATATCCTAATTACATATTGCCTATAGTTTAGGGGGATTATTGATAAAGGGACACATGCATTTGCAGTATTACTGTAAGTATCAAACTCATTCTTCTAAGCAACCTAAAAGGTTGTCTACAGGAACTGTTTGTCGAAGTAGTTCTTTATTTTGCACACAGTGTCTAAGGTATACGAACAAGGCCAAACTGTGACAATATGCTCTGACCAATAATTTTTTTTATTTTTTAAGAAGCTTCACAAACAGTAAGTGAAGACGGAAACCGCTATCTGTTTCACTTGCTATGAGCACAAACAAAGTCAGGTAGATAATCAACTACAGGGACTAGAAAATCATGTCTTGTATTTGGCTTTAAAAAGCCCTTAACCAACTCTATCATTAATTTATATTGTGCGCATAGGTCCGAGAAAGACTCAGTCAGAGGATCAAAAGGTTGCCAGGTCCACATGCCGGTATAGTAAATATTCCTGCCTACCTTATGACTCAAATATTTTACGTGCTTCTTGTAAGGTTACCTGTTGCTCTTTGCATCCAAATTTGCCACGGTAGGTTCTCTGCCCACCTGTCATACAATACATCACCAGCAACAGGTCCTGCATTTAAGACTTAAATGCCCTACTTCATCAAATGGATTAAAATAGTTCTTCATTGAAAAGAAAACCTTATATTTGGAAATAATTTGCAGGATGGGGTACAAAGAAGGGAGATTCTAACAGGTTTCGTGCCAGGCAAGGTACTTCCATTCACATATAGAGACAGCTTAATTACATACACAGACATACTTTTAAAAAAACTTTAACTTTGAATAGATTGCCTCTTTTGTTTTTCCTTCATTGTATTGCAATATATGTTGCTTCATTGTGGGAGAGGCCAATAATCCTTATCTCCCCGATCATCTTGAAGATTATTGTTATCTTTCCAGTTTCTCCCGAAATCTTCTCATGTCCTCGTTTTACCTCTATGTATTCTCCATGTGTATTCCGTCATATCCATAGTGCCTCAACTGTCTGTAGGCATAGAATATAAAACTAGCTGATTTAGAAATGCTCTTTGATCTTCAATGCTTGATAAGTGGAAGATTTCTCCCTTTGTAATTGACATAAGGTATAATGGGTATTCCACACCAGTAGTTACATGGTTACATAGATGAAATGAGACTTGCATCCATCATGTTCAGCCCTCCTCACATATGTTTTTGCTGTTGATCCAAAAGAAGGCAAAAAACCTAGTCTGAAGCGCTTCCAATTTTTGCAACAAACTAGGAAAAAATTCCTTCTTGACCCCAAAATAGCAGTCAGATTTCTCCTGGGATCACCAGTAGTTTATAGAGTTTACATTTAATGAGCAAGTGGTTTCTACATGCATATCCTTGCCAGGCTTAGTGGAGACAGGTCAACCAACAGCTGTGTCAGGATATTGTTAATAGTTAGGGGCTTGCACCTCACCTCCATGAGGATCTGTGCCTTATCATGGTAATATTGCATTGTTTTAATTGTATTTCTTGATCTTTCGTCCCTTTAAATTGGGTGTTTGCTAAGTTTGTGAGAGGGATCCATCAATATGTCTTGCAGTTTATCAGCGTTTAACACCAAGTTTATAGTGTTTCATTTTGTGTGAATGCATGGTGCACTAGTGCTGCCCAGGATTTATTTGAGGTAATAAAGAATGTATAATACACACATTTTGAGCTTTGTATGAATTTACAATGCCTCCTAAGTGTAAACACTAACCTACACAAATGTAAACTGTCACCAAAAAAGAACTATATGCACCAACCCCAGTGAATACTACGGTTGCTAGTCAACAAGATGCTCGAGAGTACTCACTGTGGTCAGAATGTCCTGTGTATGTCAAATAGTAGAAAGATGGTCAGAATATTACGGAAACTAGCTAAACATATTAGCATTTTCATTTTAAATCAGAAAAATACACTTTGTATTAATGTTTGTAGAGTTCTGCATTAAGGTTGTCCTTCTTCGTTCGTGTGACTGTGTAGTATTAACCCAATTTATTTCCAAGACATTCAACTTTTTTTGACACCCAATGACAAATCAAGCCTGTGTGGTGTTCGCCAAATGTGTATTTAGAATGTCAATGCTAGCAATAAATATCTAATATGTGTGATGCCTATGAGGTGCATAAAGTGTTTGTATGCAATGTGTTATTGTGTGAGGCATATGTAATTGATGTGTGATGCCTATATAAAATATCATGTATGTATACTACAGCACACTGAAATGGATATGGTGCCAGGGGTGATAACACAGGAGACCTTGAAGTCCCTGTGACGAAGTGCCCTTCGACACTTTGTCCTGGAGAGGCCTGCTTGCCTGCCTCCTCCCCTGCGACTATGGCCCCTGGGACATTGTACCCTCTTAAACCAGAATTTGGGCTTATGGACTTTTATTGGACTGTGTATGGCCCTTTAAGAACCGTCTGTGGGCACATTGTGACTTTGGGGAACAATGCCCCTTTAAGACTATGGCCCCTGGAAGATATTGCCTGTTAAAGACTATTTTAGCAGATTGGATTTTAAAAGACTCTTGCTGCCCCTTTAAATTGTATTGGAGCAGTTCTGCAGCTTTAAATTGGCACTTCGGATGCAGCCGAAGTGCCGAAGTAGTCGAAGTGGCCGCCATTCGACAAACGAACACGTGGCGGCGGCCATCTTTGTTCATTCAAACGAGGTCAGCGGTATGTGTAGCCAAATCCATGGAACTGAAATCGGCTACACATTTCAACGAACACTGCTGACCCTTACCTTCTCCTACACTCCATTTTCAGCTGTTGAAACTGTTTTGGGCAGGAAAATGTGTTTGTGGTCGGTCATAAAGGCCTCCCAGCTAACATTTTATCTACTGGATGGATTTGTCTGATTTTTAGAGTGTTTATGTTTAAAGTGTGCTGATTCGCTGATTTTTCCTGCTTGTGATAATTATGTTAACCCATTGTGTACCATAATAATATATCACAGACAGAGGGGAGGATTTTGTGTGTAATTGCTGGGAGTGTTTTTCTGTAATGTACGTGTGTGATTGGTTGTTCTGTAAAACCCTGTGGGTGGTCCTATGTAGGGAAAACCTGCATAAAAGAAGGCCCTTTGGTGCCAAGTAAAAAAGATCCTGTTTGACCCTCAATACGTAGCCTTGTCTCGTTATTGGAGGGAGCTGCTATAATCACACTGGGGATTGCTATGCTCTGCATACTCCCCTTAGCTTGAATCACTTAGCTCTTTTAAGAGCTTGTTCCTGATACGCTCTAAGGGAGGAGAGGTCTTCCCCACACAGTCCTGGAGGACAGAAGCTGATCCAGGGTGGATGGAAGATGGCGAGGCTCCAGTTAAGCTACGGCGGTTGTGGAGTCTGTGGTAGTTGTGGCGTCCAGTGCGGTGCTTATGGTCCTCGGGGCAAGCTAGGAAGCGTCCATCAACGGAGGGTACTCGGTCGGAGTACGGGGAGCTCCGTTACAGTCCCTAAGCAGGAACTTCCATTAGCTCTCCTGAGCTAAGCCTTCCAGTGCTCTCCTGAGCTAAGCCTTCCAGTGCAGGAGAACTAAAGGATGCTCCTGCATAGAAACATCCCGCTTACTGCCAAGTGTCACACACAGAAGTTGCCAGAGTTACTGTCTCATTGTGGACCAATTTAAATGACAGGAAGCAGGAACTCCACTCAATCTCTGCATACTGAGCTGGTTCTTTACAACTGAAAGTAATATTTGGCTTTTCCCAGTTATAGTTATATTTAAAATAAGCCTTTATTCATATTGGGTCATGGTGGCAGAAAATTGAGTACACAGGTTTTACTGCAAAAAGAAATTACAAAAACCAACAAAATAATTTTGCCCATTATACAATTTCCAGATTGCTCTAATGTTATTTCCTGCACAATAGTGGAGAAAAAATGGAGACCTGGTTTCAGTAATAACACCCTTTATGGTGCATACCAACCCTTGGGTAGGAAACAGATGGGCATCTTGTAGATAATATGTTCACTATGTACAAGACCCCGGCAACACAACTGTCACTACTGCTAAGTTATGTAATTTACACAACATGCTTACCTTTCCTCAAATTTATACATGTCTGGAACAGTCAGAAAGGATATCGATGCATTGAAACATATGTTGATAGAAACATGAGAACCAATTTGTGGTAATGTATGGCAATTAAAACATGATAATATATTCTTTAATTTGTTTAACTTATTTTTATTTGTTTTAGGAGGAAGGACAGAAAAGAAAAGCGGTGTACAAGGGGGAAACAGCAATAGACAATATTAGCCATTTCCGGCAGCCTAGAAGGCCTTTAACATGCATACTAGTTAATGCATATATGATAACAACCATATCAGTAGTAAGGTCTTCTGAGGGGCTCTGACTGCCTGAACCCTTTGTGGAGTAGAGTCCGCCATTAAGTATTTAGATTTGGGTGTCTAATCGGAGATATTTCTAAGTATGGGTTGGCCACCCAGGCCATATCCTTATCTGTACTGCAACTTGCGAAGACTAGCAATGATCTCAAGTATACCAGACAATTGGGGAATCTAGTGACGGAAAGAGTTTTGCACTTTTTCATATTATCTAAATCCTAGGCTGCTTGTGAGGTGTCTGATAGACCAATGCAAGGTGGGGGGGGGGTGGACTGAACTGGGATAAGTATGTGAACAGTGGTCTGTATGCGTGGCGATGTGCCACCAGGTTAGCTAGATGTGCTTAGTAGCTGGGTTGCAGTAAACCAATCGGTGGCTCCTTAGCTCAATGTTGGTAGCTACATTTCTAGATGTGAGTTAGGTGTGTCCCTCAAGAGACCATGTGGTAAGATCGCTTATAGGAGTCAGTTTGATGTGGGTGCACCATGCAGGAGCATGTATAGGAGTGCTTGGAAGCTCAGATGGGCAGGTCAAGTCAATTTCAAGAGGACTGCCGTGTGGACCAATGGTCCAACCAAGGTCCCCAAATCTTCAAGTAGGCTAACCTTTATGATAATATATTCTAATCTAACCTTTTTCAACTTTAAAATAAACACATGAGAACATATTAAAAGAAATATATAGAAGTGGAAACATGAGACTATATTCTAAGCTGTGCCTCATACAAGAGTGATATAGAAACTTTATAGATTACATATAGCTCTTGGATCAACATCTAAAACTTGTTATTGCTGGTGTTTGGTTAAATTTGGCATATGTTGTGTTTTTATGTAATAGAACAGTTATTCCCACCTATAGGCATCTATTTTACGTTTTGGAGAACTAGAACTGTTTTGTTGGAGAAAAATGGCACAGATACTGAAAGCTGGAAAATTATACCAAATTCTAAATGGGAAGATACATTTTCCAAAATAAAATAAAAGCACAAATAGTAAAAAAAAAAAAAACAAAAAAAAAAAAAACAAGGTACGGTTGTCCCCTCCTCGCACACTATGAAATGTTTTAATCAACAAATCTGAAAGTAAGTGTACACAGATAAAAGTTAGGTAAATAATTTGTAAGATAATTTGTTCCTGTCCTGCCCTCACTTTGCCTGCTACCAGTGATGATATAGTAAGGTTTTATGGACAATGTTACATGTTATTGTAGCAAAGAATTGGCACACACACCCAACTCTGGAAGAACATTTTCCCTTACTTGTCCCTATGGAACATAATATCAAGCCAATCAATTCGAAATGTATGAAACAGCTTAGCTTTGAGTTATAACATTAAAGGGCTAGTGGAATAGATCCAGTTGTGTAGAAACTATTTTCTAGCAGCTGCTAATGTTATTTGAATAGATTTAGAGTGTGGTTTGGACCCAGAAATTAAAATGCCAAAAAGAGAAGCTTCTGAGGTAATGAGAAAAAGAGGACGAAGTAAAAAGTTACATTAAGTAGAGAGACATACTTCCAGAAAACACTCAGAATTTTAATTCAGCTCTGGACTAATAATTTTGGAGCAGTTGTGTTAGAAGCTTCAATGTACTAGCAGTCCACAGGTGTTGTTTCAGTTAGTGCTTTATATAAATCCCCATGGTATACGTGAGGGAGAGTACTGTTTTTGGTAAATTAATGAATATTTAGTAAATAAATTTAACACAAACTTACGGTATATCACCATCATAGATTCCTTCATTAAGTGTACCTGTAAATGTACTATTACACATATACCCACCAACACGTTTTATGCTTTAAATAAAGAGTTATGTCAGAGCTAGGTCAGAAGTGATGACCAAATAACATTCAGTAGATTTTTTTACAGAAGAAAATAGTTTTCTTTATTTAAAGATCTTAGAGTGGTTAATGAACCTTGGTTCTGATGTACTAAAAATTCTATGAATAAACTAGTTTAAAAAAATATTTAAGCTTTATTTATATGATAAAACCCCAAAACTTTACGCACAAAAATAGCAGAGTTGGAACAGTCATCTATTCGAGTTCAGCTACGTCAGTCGGAATTTTGCAAATCAGTTCATAATTCACCACAGGCTGCTGTTTAGTGGATAGACTCCGCCATCAATTGCTGAAATAGCAGACAACTACATTGAACATAGTATTGCAAGCAAAAAGACCGGCCAAGTCTTCCAGTAACTCCTCTGAAAGAGATGGTGAAGTACAGACACCTGCTTTCTAGCAGTTCAGACAAGATACAAAGCCAGAAATTCAATCCAGTCATATGAAGTATTCCAGAAGCATCTCAGCTGTCACCACTAACCTCTATATCATTCATTCCTCCTCTAGAGACAGGGGAGAACTAAATTATCCTTCTACTTCCTAGCTTGAAAGGATGTAACTCATTGCTACAGTATCCTCTGAGGAGGTTGGACCTTTGCAATGCTTATTACACAGGGATCTGCTAATACGTTGCTGGTGGGAGTGAAACATGTTTTCAATACATCATTTCTATCTATCTCTAGATTTTAAACAAAAAACACAGCATCTGTAGAGCTGGAGTCTGGACGGAGTAGGAAAGTAGGTGTAATGTAGGTATATATGTTCCAGATGTGATCTTCAAGTTCTCAATCTTTTCTAGTTTAGCTGTGTGGAAAGAGGTCTGTAAATCATATTATTTTTATTATTATAAATTTTCTAGCGATAATTATTACCCAAAATGCATAATAACATTAAATACCCAATATTACCTCTTCTTAGAACCATAAGTCTACCGACAGATAATTCGAGACCATCATTCAAGACCACTGCTATCTGGACAAAGATCTATCGCAGCAGCCCGAATCTAGACTAGCCATTCGTTAATCACTCCATCGGATGATTCAGATCAACTGCCATAGTTCACTTCAGTTAAAGCCCCATAAGCATGGCACCCCTATGACACAAAATTAATTCTTCATTACATTCAAGCAGATTTTGAACACATGTTCATTTGACGCCACAACATCTAAAAATACTAACAGAGATGTCAGATGATCAGGTATTTGCAAACACGCATATTCAGTTTCTTTTATAGGGATGAGAAGACAATCAAACATCCAAGGAAGACACAAAGAAGTAAGGGAAAAGTCAAGAATTAGGCAACAGAAGAATGAGCAGACATGTCGGAACAAAGATCTTCAATCCAAACATGTACAATGCCAGGAGGAAATAATTGTGGTCAAAACTTCACACTATGAACAGCATGACAGCGTTTTAAGTTACTGTCAAAATAACTATTGTTTTTCGTCCCAGATATTAAGGTAACAGATTTAGTTTAAAGATTGATCTAGAGAAATTCTTTAGCTCTCTACATCTATTTTGATAAACTGGATTTGACCCCATCGGTTGTTCATTGTCCACAAAAATGCTATTGCTGAGCATAGTACACAAATTGATTGCAAGATGTGTGTTTAAAAGAAGACCCTTTATATTTACAACCTTTTGTGAGTTAGAAACATTTGCTAAACTTGTCAAGAGGGAGATTGGGAAATTGATGGAATGGAATTGTGGTCATCAACATTAGGGAAGAAAAATTAGCTCTGGAGAACTTGGAAAAACAGTTAAAATACTAAGAGAGAAATGTTACTAATCATGTCTAGAACTGATTATGTCCAGACGATTCTGCACAACTGGCTGATGGTAAAGGTTTTGTAAAAAGTAATCAAGATCCAACTAGTGATGTCCCGGACGGTTCGCCGACGAATTGTTCCCGGCGAGCATAGCGTGTTCGCGGCGGCGGGCGAACATATGCGATGTTTGGTCCGCCCCCTATTCGTCATCATTGAGTAAACTTTGACCCTGTACCTCACATTCAGCAGACACATTCCAGCCAATCAGCAGCAGACCCTCCCTTCCAGAATCTACCACCTCCAGGACAGCATCCATTTAAGATTCATTCGGAAGCTGCATTCATTTTTTTTTTTCCAATTTTTTTTTCAGTGCATATAAATGTTACAAGCAGATACTCCCCCCAGACACTCTGTGTTACTGCAGATACTCCCCCAGACACTCTGTGTTACTGCAGATACTCCCTCCAGACACTCTGTGTTACTGCAGATACTCCCCCCAGACACTCTGTGTTACTGCAGATACTCCCTCCAGACACTCTGTGTTACTGCAGATACTCCCCCAGACACTCTGTGTTACTGCAGATACTCCCTCCAGACACTCTGTGTTACTGCAGATACTCCCTCCAGACACCCTGTGTTACTGCAGATACTACCCCCAGACACCCTGTGTTACTGCAGATACTCCCTCCAGACACTCTGTGTTACTGCAGATACTCCCTCCAGACACCCTGTGTTACTGCAGATACTCCCCCCAGACACTCTGTGTTACTGCAGATACTCCCTCCAGACACTCTGTGTTACTGCAGATACTCCCTCCAGACACCCTGTGTTACTGCAGATACTCCCCCCAGACACTCTGTGTTACTGCAGATACTCCCTCCAGACACTCTGTGTTACTGCAGATACTCCCCCAGACACTCTGTGTTACTGCAGATACTCCCTCCAGACACTCTGTGTTACTGCAGATACTCCCTCCAGACACCCTGTGTTACTGCAGATACTACCCCCAGACACTCTGTGTTACTGCAGATACTCCCCCCAGACACTCTGTGTTACTGCAGATACTCCCTCCAGACACCCTGTGTTACTGCAGATACTACCCCCAGACACTCTGTGTTACTGCAGATACTCCCTCCAGACACTCTGTGTTACTGCAGATACTCCCTCCAGACACCCTGTGTTACTGCAGATACTCCCTCCAGACACCCTGTGTTACTGCAGATACTACCCCCAGACACCCTGTGTTACTGCAGATACTCCCTCCAGACACTCTGTGTTACTGCAGATACTCCCTCCAGACACCCTGTGTTACTGCAGATACTCCCTCCAGACACCCTGTGTTACTGCAGATACTCCCTCCAGACACTCTGTGTTACTGCAGATACTCCCTCCAGACACCCTGTGTTACTGCAGATACTCCCTCCAGACACTGACACAGGGCAGAATAGGGATTGTTCCTCCTACATAGGGTCACTTGGCAGATATGGATTGACACCTATCCTAAGGATCCCTGATACACACTGACACAGAGCAGAATAGGGACTGTTCCCCCTACATAGGGTCACTTGGCAGATATGGATTGACACCTATCCTAAGGATCCCTGATACACACTGACCCAGAGCAGAATAGGGACTGTTCCCCCTACATAAGGTCACTTGGCAGATATGGATTGACACCTATCCTAAGGATCCCTGATACACACTGACACAGAGCAGAATAGGGACTGCGCGGTGGGTGGGGGCCATAAATCACAATGGGGGGACCTACTGTTCTCCCCCCGCCCCCACCCCTGCGCGGTAGGTGGGGGCCATAAAAATAATGAGGGGGGGACCTACTGTCCTCCCCCCCCAGCCCCCACCCCTGCGCGGTGGGTGGGGGCCATAAAAAAAATGAGGGGGGAGACCTACTGTCCTCCCCCCGGCCCCCACCCCTTCGCGGTGGGTGGGGGCCATAAATCACAATGGGGGGGACCTACTGTCCTCCCCCCAGCCCCCACCCCTGCACAGTGGGTGGGGGCCATAAAAATAATGAGGGGGGGAACCTACTGTCCTCCCCCCTGGCCCCCACCCCTGCGCAGTGGGTGGGGGCCATGAAAATAATGAGGGGGGACCTACTGTCCTCCCCCCGGCCCCCACCCCTGTGCGGTGGGTGGGGGCCATAAAATAATGATGGGGGGATGTACTGTCCTCCCCCCGGCCCCCACCCCTGCACGGTGGGTGGGGGCCATAAATCACAATGGGGGGAGGACCTACTGTCCTCCCCCTGCCCCCACCCCTGCGCGGTGGGTGGGGGCCATAAAAATAATGAAAGGGGGGCCTACTATCCTCCCCCCTGGCCCCCACCCCTGAGCAGTGGGTGGGGGCCCTAAAAAAACAATAATGGGGGGACCTACTGTCTCCCCCAGCCCCCACCCCTGAGTGGTGGGTGGGGCCCTAAATAAAAATCCCCCCCCAATCAAAGGTGACTAGGGGTCCCCAAGCCCCTAGTCACCCACCCCCCCCACCCCAAAAGAAGTTACCCCCTACCTACCCCCCTCACCCTAAAAAAATGTGAGGGGGGAATAAAATAACTAAACTGTAAAGAAAAAATCAACTTACCATTTGACGTCTTCTTTTTTTCTAAAATCTTCTTTTTTTCAGCCCCAAAAAAGCCAAATAAAAAGCCATAAGAACCGACGCAATTTAAAAAAAAAAAAACTAGCGCAAAAAAAAATAATCCATCTTCACCCATGGAGGGCTCTGCACAGACTGAGCTCTGTAGGGCAGGGGAAGGCTTATAAAGCCTTGCCACGCCCTGCAATTAGGCTAAGAACACTCTGATTGGCTGGTTTAAGCCAATCAGAGTGCTCTTTGTCATTTTACACAGTGTGGGAAAATTCTAAAGAACTTTCCCACGCTGTGTAAAATGACACAGAGCACTCTGATTGGTTAGATTCCAAGCCCACCAATCACAGTGCTCTGTGTCATTTTACACAGCGTGGGATCCTTAGGATAGGTGTCAATCCATATCTGCCAAGTGACCCTATGTAGGGGGAACCGTCCCTATTCTGCTCTGTGTCAGTGTGTATCAGGGTCTCTGAGGACAGGTGTCAATCCATATGTCAAGGTGTCAATATGTCATATGTCAGGTGTCAATCCATATCCATTGTGATTTAGGAATGTAAGGTGATTTATGCCCTTTATGGATTAAAACCAGACTCTGCATCAACTGTGTAATTTTCCATGGGAGTTTTGCCATGGATCCCCCTCCGGCATGCCACAGTCCAGGTGTTAGTCCCCTTGAAACTACTTTTCCATCACTATTGTGGCCAGAAAGAGTCCCTGTGGGTTTTAAAATTCGCCTGCCCATTGAAGTCTATGGCGGTTCGCCCGGTTTGCCGGTTCGCGAACGTTTGCGGAAGTTGCGTTCGCCGTTCGCGAACCGAAACTTTTATGTTCGCGACATCACTAGATCCAACTTAAGCTCTTCAGAAAGAGACACATTGCCACATTATTATCTGTATCTCTTAAGTCAAACATTATTTACAGAGAACTAAAGTCATTTTTAACTAAACTAAATTCAGTGATGCCTGTAAAAGTCTGAGGATGGAAAATCCCTCAGGAAGGTCCAAAGAGGCTAGTACAGAATTTCTGTCTTTTAGGAGAGGATACTTTGTCAGACAGTGCAGACCTATTTCTGAAAAATTATTGTTTTATCACCTGACTAATGCTCAGTGAAGAAGTTGATGTAGCGTACCTCCTACTGGTGGAATTAATGGAGAAGGGGTCCTGGTGCAAGAAATTCTTTTGGGCCCCACTCTAGCGCAAGAATGGATCAAAGGTAGGTCCCGATATGTCATACAACTCCCACAATGCTCTGCCAGCTGGGGATCTACCGTTTGCCCATCCTTTCAGGTTTGTATTTGTGAGCAGTGTTTGTGCTTTTCAATGTAAGCATGTTTTTGTATAGAGAAGGTGTGTGCATGTAGGGATGTATTTGTATCTACATGTTACCATTGGAATGCAGTGGTGTACTTGTGTGTAGTGTTTGCATTTGAATGCACGGGTGTGTTTGTATGTAGTGTTTACTTTTTTTTTTTTGTAAATATCTTTTTATTCGTATTTTGGGGTTGCATGTAGTTTCATGAAACGTAAATAACAGTGTGGACACGCAGGTCCAGGTATCAGGATCTCAAGATTCAACAATGTTGGACTCGCAGGTCCAGTCTGTAAAGAAAACAAAAAATATGCAACGTATATATATGCTGGGGGTACAAATTACCCCTATCAACTATGCTTATTTCTACATAAGTGGACTCGCAGGTCCCTTTAGTTTGCCTGGGAACAGGGCTGAGCGTGTCTCCGGCTTCCCCTTGCATGTGCCGTGATTATGGTTTTGGCCGACTCTGGGGTTTCAGGGGTGTGTGGCCGGGGTCTCCCGGTTCATGGGTGGGAGCCCTTCTCTTTGTGGTATGAGGGAGAGGGGGTCGAGGGGGTTCTGTTCGTCGGGCTCGGCTGATGACTAAAGGTATCTCGGGATGTCGTCCCTGACTTACTTCTTCAGTCAGTCCCCCTTCCCCATTATCTCTCTGCTATGTGGGCTTAGTGTATCTCTTCGGTGTGTCCGCCTCCCCCTATACCGATTTGGAACATAGCACTTTTCCCCACTTGGTAGTCAACCACTGCCTGGAGAGCCTGATTTCTTATGCTTGTCCCTGTCTGGCCTTGCAATCTAGCATATTTCTTTTACTTAGTTAGTGCACGCATCTCCGCTCCCTGGTTCCCGGGAGGGGGAGGGGGAGGGGGGAGGAGGGGGGCAGGGGGGTCAGGTATGTAGGAGAGGGGAGGGGGGGGGTCGTGTCTCCAGGTGTGTGTCGGAAGTGTCGTCCGTGTCTATGACTGTTAGCGTATCAAGTCTTGGAAGTCTGGTTTACCGGTCGTTAGGATCCAATGGGTCCAGATGGTCTGGTACGTTTGTGATTTCCCTTCTGCCTGTAGGGTGAGCTCCTCAAGCGTTCTGAGTTCCTCCATACGTTGGAACCAGTGTGCCATCGGGGGAGCGTATTGTTTTTTCCAGAATACTGGAATCAGGCTTTTAGCCACATTGAGGATTCTGACCGTAAGGGATTTCTTGTATACGGATGCTTTGGTTTTGGTGTGGTGTAGTAGGAGTGCTGCAGGGTCCTTCGGTGGTGGGGTGTCTGTAAATCTCTGAATGATTTTGTGTATGTGTTCCCAATAGGGTTGGATAATTGGACATTCCCACCAGATGTGGATGTAGGTTCCTGTGCGGCTTGTGCACCTCCAGCATGTATCGTCTGTTGTGGGGTCGTAAGTGTGTGTTTGGAGCGGGGTGCGGTACCATAGGCTCAATGTTTTGTAGGCTGTCTCCTGTGTCCCGCTCGACGGGGAGCAGTGGAGTGTGAGTGTGCAAATCTTGTCCCATTGGGCTGTTGTGAATGTGGTGTTAAGTGCTGCTTCCCATTTTCCCATGAAACTTGGGGGTGGCCTCCTCCTCAGTTGCATAAGCATACCGTAGAGAACGGAGATGCCCTTCGCTAGGGGATCTGGGTCCATGCAGATGTCTTCGAATTCCGTCAATGATCTGGTGGCGTTATGTGTATGGAATAGTGTGTGCGTGAACATGTGTAGTTGGCGGTACCTGAACTGTAACATGAATGAGTTATGTGCATTCCCTGTCATTGCTTCGAGGGTTTTAAGTTGTCCACTGGTGGTCGCGTGGTGGAGTCTCGGAGTCTCCTGTGTCAAGAGTCTAGTTAGCGTCTTTGGTTCCATCCCCGGAGGGAAGTTCTCATTGTGGGTCAGTGGAAGTAGTGGGGATGGAGTGGTGGTGAGTGTTAGTGGGATGGCTATTCTGTGCCAGACTTGCATTGTGGCCTTAATTAGGGGGTGTGGAGCCGCCAGTCGTCTGCCCTGTGGATGGTCTAGCCAGGGGAGGATCGAGATGGGTTTGCTTATCAGTGCCGATTCTATGTCTTTCCAGGGTTTGGGTACACCTGTTTTGGTCCATTCCACTACTCGTTGAATATGCGAGGCATAAAAGTATCTTTTAAAGTCAGGGAAGGCTAGCCCCCCCTTCTCTTTCGGTAGCGTAAGTGTGTCATGTTTTATCCTTGCCTTAAGTTTGTGCCAGGCGAATTTGAGGGCCATGGACCTGAGGGAATTAAAAAAGGCTTCCGGGATGGCGCACGGGACCGCCTGGAACAGGTACAGCACCCGTGGCAGGATGTTCATCTTGAGTACCCCTATTCTCCCGAACCATGAGAGCCGCACCTGCTCCCAGTCCCGAAAGTCCTTTCGGAAGATGTCGAGTAGCGGTTGGAAATTAGCTGCGTAGAGTTGGGTGAGATCTCTTGTGATGTTCGTCCCTAAGTATCGCAGGGTTGTGCCTGACCACTGGAACGGGAGTTCCCGCTTCAGGGTTGTGGCCGTGTGTGATGGTATTGAGATATTGAGTATGGTAGATTTGGAGTAATTGATCTTGAAATTCGACAGTACCCCGTACGTGTCGAATTCCTGTAGTATTGCTGGCATTGTGGTTTCTGGTTCGGTGACAAAGAATAGCAAGTCATCAGCGTATGCTGCTACTGAGTGTCGTTTCCTCCCTACCACTAGACCTGGTATTAGAGGGTTGTTGCGGATTGAGGTCAAGAATGGTTCCAGGGCTAGTATAAATAGGAGGGGTGAGAGGGGGCAGCCCTGTCTAGTCCCGTTCATTATCGATAAGGGGTCGGTGAAGGCTCCGTTGACGCATACTCGCGCCGTTGGTGTGGAGTAGATGGCTCTAATCCAGGACATCATGGATGGGCCCATCCCCAGCCGCTCTAGCACTTGGAACATAAAGTCCCATGATATTCTGTCAAAGGCCTTCTCTGCATCTGTTGAGAGCAGGAGAAGGCCCGTGTTACTGATTGTAGCAGCATGGATCAGGGCCAGTGTCCTGGTCGTGTTGTCCCTCGCTTCCCGATGTGGGGTGAAACCTACTTGATCCTCGTGGATCAGGTCCGGGAGGTAGGCCTGCAGTCTCTGCGATAGTACCTTGGTGAAGAGTTTGATATCGCAATTGAGCAGAGATATAGGCCGGTAACTGGCACATAATTCAGGGTCTTTCCCCTCTTTAGGGATTAAACTAATGTTCGCCGCCAGGGACTGCGGCGGAATGTGGATCTCGTCGCGAATCGCGTTGAGGGCTACCAGAAGGCGTGGGAGAAGGAGTTCGGGGAAAGATTTGTAGTACCTAATCGGGAGCCCATCCGGGCCTGGGCTCTTGCCCTGTTTGGTTTGTTTAAGGGCCCCTGTTAGTTCTTGAAGTGTGATGGGTTCGTCTAGTTCCGTGCTCGCCTCTTGTGTCAAACAGGTGCCTATACGTGATTGTAGGTAGTGTGTTATGCGGGCTTTCTTTTCTGTTAGTTCCCTCTCTGTCAGGTGTGATTCTAGTGAGTATAGGTCCGCGTAATAGGTCCGTATGGTGTCGGCCATGTCTCGTGGCATGTTCTGGAGGTGACCCCGTTTGTCCCTGATTTTGGGGATGTATGCTGTCGATCGCTTCTTGGCAATCATGCGGGCAAGGAGGGCTCCACATTTGTTGGCGTTAGTATGGAAGAACGCCTTGGAGTGAGTGTATGCTCTATGGTAATTGGTGTTGAGGAGGGAAGAAAGTTCCCTGCGTAGGGCTGTCAGTTGTGCCCCGTCTGATGGAAGGTGGGATTGCTTGTGGGTGTCCTCTAATTTGCGAATGTCATTCAGTAGGGTGGTGAGTCTGGCGGTTTTTGCTCGTTTGAGGGCAGCACCTTTAGCTATAAAATGTCCCCTCATCACGCATTTGTGGGCTTCCCACAGGCAGAAGGGAGTGGTGTCAGGGGTGTCGTTCTCTGCGAAGTATTGTGTCAGTCGTGTTTTCGCTTCTGTCTGGGCTACTGGGTCGTTTAGGAGGTAGTCGTTTAGTCTCCAGTTATTGCATGTGGGTCTGAATAGCGGGGATGTCAGTGTCAGTTGGATTGGGGCATGGTCCGACCAGGTGGCCGTACCTATTGTGGATCGTCGGATTTCTGTCAGGTAGTAGTGTGGTATTAAAAAGTAATCTATTCTTGAGTAGGTGCCATTGGGGGTCGAGTAGAAACTGTAATCACGGTCGCCTGGATGAGTCGCTCTCCAGCAGTCTACTAGTCGGTGGACGTGAAGGGTTTTGTCAATGTCCTTCAGTATGTGTCGGGGTATCGAGGAGGTGCCTGTGGATGTGTCGAGGTGTGGATTCAGGGCTACGTTTAGGTCACCCCCTATAACCAGACAGCCCGTGGCGAAGTTTGTTATAGTTCTGGTCACGGAGCCTAGGAAACGGTGTTGGCGTCTGTTAGGGGCGTAGAGGCATGCGAACGTGTAGGGTCGGTCTGCTACCATTCCCTTGACACAGACGTAGCGCCCCTGTGTGTCACTTAGGACGTCGGTGGGGTCGAAATGTAGGGATTTGTGTATTAGAATCGCCGTGCCTTTAGTTTTCCCTTCCGGGTTGTTGCTGAGGAAACATTGTGTGTATCTGTGGTCTGTGAGTTTAGGGGCTTGTCCCTCCTTAAAATGTGTTTCCTGGATTAGGACAACCTGTGCCCTTTGGCTGTGAAAGTGTCGGAGTGCTGTGGAGCGCTTTTCCGGCACATTCAGGCCTTTTGCATTTATGGAGAGGAGGTTAATCTCCGCTCTCTTGTGGGAGGTATATGAGTGCGAGGTCATGTCGTCTCCGGATTGTCTGTACGTGGGGAGGGGTAGGTAGGTGTGGTTGGGGGTGAGGGGGGGGTGGGTGACGGGAAGGGTACGCTATCAGCGTTAGCCTGTAGCTGCCTCTCTCCCTCTCGGGTCCCCGGGACGGGAGCTGCGCGCTCACAAAAGCAACAAAATAAAACCGTGAACAATCAACAGTTTAACTAACTATACAACCTACTAAGGTAAAGGTGTGGGCTAGGTGGGAGCCGACTCGGCCGAACCAGTCGGTCCAGTCGGGTCCCCCCGCCGTGAACTGTACACCCCTGTCCGATGGGAACGTGGCCTATCTCTTTCCTTCCCCTCTGGTCGGTCTCCGTCTGGGGGTCGGAAGTCTAGGTGGTATTTGAGCGTGTCCTTCCAGAGGACTATGTATGGGAGACCTCTGTCTGTCCTGTGTCCTCCTTCCTTGCCCCTCTAAAGATTGTCTTGCCAGCCTCAGCGGTCATTATCGTGTGGGAGACCCCTCCCTCGGGATTCCCGTTACTGCTAGGGTGACCGGCCTGTTCTGCGTAGCCATGGCGGTCTCGGATAATCTGTGAATTTCTAATGTCCCTCATCGCATGTCCCCACTCTGGCCCGGGGGTCTGGAAATTGTGTATTTTTGGTCTAGGAGTTCGGGTGGGGAGCCCGTAGGTATACCGTGGCATGTGTCCGGGTAGTGGAGGCCCTGGGGGAGGGGGGGGGGGAAGGGGGGAAAGAGGGCCAAAGCAGGAGTAGGGGGATGGGGCCCAGTAGCTCAGGTAATGGAGGTGGCCTCTCTGGGTTATGAATTCAGGGGGGGGGGGGGGGGGGAACCAACAATCCCTTCCCTGTCCACCCTCCAAATCCCCCTCCCCAAACAGCCAAAGTGTCCCATTGGTCAGTCCAGGCCCCGGTAGTCCCACTTCAAGAAGAGTCCCTGGTGCATATCAAGTCCCCAGCCCGCTCCCTCTCCCCCCCCCCACCCCAGCAATGCAGCAAAAAACACAAAGAACAGTGTCCCTATGTATTGTCTGTGTGTTTGTGTGGCCAAGGGCCTAGGTGGATGTAGTTATAGTTACGTGTTCCGCCGGCCCCTCTTCGTCTTCGTGGTCTCTTGGCGCGGCTAGTGGATTGCTCCGGCCGGTCTCGCAGTTTCCGTCCGGGTCCTCTGTCGGCGCTGTGATTGTGGCTGCCCCCGTGGTGGTGGCGGAGGGCCGTTATAGTAGTCGAGTGGGTCCGGCCAGTTCATCTGGAGCGGGGGCAGGTGGAGTTCGTCTGTGAGATCTTCCAGATCTTGTGCAGTACGGATCTGTCGAGGGCCGCCGGTAGTGCTGGCAACAAGGCCTGTCGGGAATGTCCATCTGTACCTGATGTTCTGGTTGGCCAGAGCTCTGGTCAGCGGTTTCAGAGCTCTGCGGTATCCCAAGGTGGCAGGGCAGAGGTCTGGAAACAATTGAAGCTGTTGTCCGTTGTGTGTGACCTCCTTTCGGTTGCGGGCCTCGTGTAGGATCTCTTCTTTCAGGGCATAGACTTCCAGGCAGCAGATCACATCTCTTGGCGGGGCCTCTGGTGGGCCTCTGGGTCTAAGCGCCCTATGTGCCCTAACAAATGTTATGGAGGTCCCTTCAGGGCGGTTCAGGAGGCCATTAAATATAGTCGTGAGCAGGCCCGTTAGCTGCGCGGGGGTCTCTTCCCCTTCCTGTAGACCCCTTATCCGTATATTATTTCTGCGACCCCTATTGTCTAGGTCCTCTATATGTCGTGCCATGGCCTGCATTTGGGTCAATTGTATAGCTTGGGTCTGTGTCTGGGAGGTTTGTGCTTCTGCCAGTTTATCGTGGTCTGCCTCTATTCGGGCCATGCGGTCCGCCATACCTTGTATGTCTTCTCTCATTAGTTGAAGGTCTGCCCTGATGGATACCTGAAGGGCCGTGTTGGCGGTCGCCAGGTCTGCCCGGGTGGGTAGTTCTTTCAGGAGGCTTAGCCAGTCCGGTGGTGGGGTTGCCATGTGGTCTCCTCTCTCTGGGGAGTGCGAGGTGGGAGTAGAGGCTTCAGACTGAAAGTAGGCCTCCGAGTCCGCCTGGGAGGTCGGGTCTGGTGTCGCGGTCAGGAACTGCCGCATGGAGGCATGCATCTGAGCTTGGCGGGTCCCCGAGGGTCTGGGGGTACTCCCTGGTTTAGAGTGTTTTCCCATAACGGGGTGAGGCGGCAGATATTAGGCTGTTTTCGGGCTTGGTCGGAGGAGCTCGAGGTTTATGCGACCATTCCGTTCCGCTGCCAGGCCACGCCCCGTAGTGTTTACTTTTAATCGTTAGTATATATTTGTGTGTAGTATTGGTGTTTGAATGGAGGGGTGTGTTTGTATACAATTTTGGAGTTTGAATGCAGGAGTGTGTTTGTGTTTAATATTTGTGTTTGATTGCATGGGTGTGTTTGCCTGTTGTGCTGGTGTTTCATTGCTTCAGTGCCTCTGATCTATGCTAGTGAGAGCATACTGTTTCTTGCCACATGACTCCCATAATATGACTAGGTCATGCAAGCCTTCCAAAACCACTGAGCGTAGCCTCTATTAAGTCCACTTAGGCTGAAACATTGTGTCTTGTGACATTTCCGCCCAAGTAAAATAAGTCTGCAGTATATGAAAGGTGTGTTT
Source organism: Pelobates fuscus (assembly GCF_036172605.1). NCBI lineage: Eukaryota > Metazoa > Chordata > Amphibia > Anura > Pelobatidae > Pelobates > Pelobates fuscus. The sequence continues at coordinate 80,102,177 of NC_086322.1, forward strand.
GATGGCCTATCCACAGTATACTATTTCAGACCTCCCAACCATGCCAGTAGGACACTCCTGCTTTTGGAGACACCGGGGAACTCTCCCCAAAAAGCATAAAATGACTACATCATTAGACACACTTGTGCTATGTTCAGTGTGCTGGGACTTTGAAGGGAGAACTGAACCAATGCCCCCTGCATGTCCAGTCCTCAGTGGATTAGCCTTAGATGATGGGTAAGCTGTCTGGCGTGGATTCACCTGCCAGTAATTTGGGTAGATGTACCTCCAAAACAAATGACACAATAGTTTCATTGACCCCGTAACCTTTACCCCCTCACACCAGCATCCCGCTTCTCTAGGCAATGGAGATGGGAGGTATGCTATTTTAGATTGTGGGAGTCGCAGTACCAGACTTCATTGCCAAGCCCAACTTTCTAGCTGAGTGCAGTGCTTTCCTTTACTTAATGACACATGATCTTTACCCATTAGATAATTGCTTTAAACAGATCTCCATATTTACACTAACATACCATTATTATCTTGTAAGTAGTAGAGTGAAGGTTGAACATATCATCAGCTACCCTTACCTTTCAAAGCATATATCTAATTTATAGATGTAGTAAAAAAGACAGATGATGGATTGCAGAAAAACCATACCCTCATATTTAGCACATTTTTAGCAAATTTACAGCAAAAATAATGCTCTATTACCAACACAGATACCAGCAGCATTAGAATTCCTGCTGAAAAGTTTTTTGTTTGTTTTTTTCAAAACTGAACAAGTAACAGAAAGCTTGCTGGTAGTTTGGTGCACCCGTGATTGGCCTTATTTGTAGATAAATTTGGTCAAATCTTTCACAATCTGGCTGACACTGTCTGTCTGTCATTGGCAAGTAATCATTTTGCCAGTTTAATTTTTTTTTGCACTTATGCATAATTTCTCTGCATACCTACAATTTTGGCACTTTTGCCTGTTTTGTTAGCTATTAGTTTTTTGTGTTAAAGTCAATAGCTCTCACAATCTCTAATATGTTTCAGTAGGAAAAGCTGCAGTAAGCCTTCCTCTAAGCTTTTCCTGTCCTAGTTTAAATGTAATAGATCACATGAATAGTGAATTACACAGCATTATTGATGACTCTGTAAGTTTATAACCGAGTTCCATTACATCATTTTAAATTCGTAAAATACATGTTATTGTCAAACTATCAAGACATCTGTGAGAATGTCCAGTCTGCATTGGAATTCATGAGAAAAACAAAACATGCTTTTCAATCCTTTATTATCATGTATTGAGCAGAAATAAATAACAGACGATAATCTTTTCTGAATTAAATGTATTTCTTGCCTAATGCATCGAACAGCTGGTATAATGCTATAGAACCAAATATGACTGATGTCATTACAATATAAAACTAATTCCTTTCAAATTTAAATATCACAATCCCTTGAGAAATCATGCAAGTATATCATTTAAACTGGAATAAATTATATACAGTGTCTCACAAAAATGAGTATACCCCTCACATTTTTGTAAATATTTTATTATATTTTTTCATGTGACAACACTGAAGAAATAACACTCTGCTACAATGTAAAATAGTAAGTGTACAGCCTGTATAACAGTGTAAATTTGCTATCCCCTCAAAATAACTCAACACACAGCCATTAATGTCTAAACCGTCTGCACCAAAAGGGAGTACACCCTTAAGTGGAAATGTCCAAATTGGGCCCGAAGTGTCAATATTTTGTGTGGCCACCATTATTTTCCAGCACTGCCTTAACCCTCATGGGCATGGAGTTCACCAGAGCTTCACAGGTTGCCACTGGAGTCGTCTTACACTCCTCCATGACAAGGCAGTGGTCATCTTGGAGGTGTTTGGGGTCATTATAATGTTGGAATACTGCCCTGCGTCCTAGTCTCCAAAGGGAGAGGATCATGCTCTGCTTCAGTATGTCACAGTACATGTTGGCATTCATGGTTCCCTCAATGAACTATAGCTCCCCAGTGTCGGAAGCTCTCATGCAGGCCCAGACCATAACACTCCGACCCCCATGCTTGACTGTAGACAAGACACACTTGTCTTTGTACTCGTCACCTGGTTGCCACAACACACGCTTGACACCATCTGAACCAAATAAGTTTATCATGGTCTCATCGGACTACTGGACATGATTCCAGTAATCCATGTCCTTTGTCTGCTTGTCCTCAGCAAACTGTTTGCAGGCTTTCTTGTGCATCATCTTTAGAACAGGCTTCCTTCTGGGACGACAGCCATGCAGACCAATTTGATGCTGTGAGTGCCGTATGACCTGAGCACTGACAGACTGACCCCCCACCCCTTCAACCTCCACAGCAATGCTGGCAATACTCATACATCTATTTCCCAAAGACAACCTCTGGATATGATGCTCAGCACGTGCACTCAACATCTTTGGTCGACCATGGCAGGCCTGTTCTGAGTGGAACCTGTCCTGTGAAACCGCTGTATGGTCTTGCCCACCGTGCTGCAGCTCACTTTCAGGTTCTTGGAAATCTTCTTATAGCCTAGACATAGAGCAACAATTATTTTTTTCACATCCTCAGAGAGTTCTTTGCCATGAGGTGCCATGTTGAACTTCCAGTGACCAGTATGAGAGAGTGTGAGAGCGATAACACCAAATCTAACACACCTGCTCCCAATTAACACTTGAGACCGTGTAACACTAACGAGTCACATGACACCAGGGAGGGAAAATGGCTAATTGTGCCCAATTTGGACATTTCCACTTAGGGGGTGTACTCACTTTTGTTGCCAACGGTTTAGGCATTGATGGCTGTGTGTTGAGTTATTTTGAGGGGACAGCAAATTTACACTGTTAAACAGGCTGTACACTTACTACTTTACATTGTAGCAGAGTGTCATTTCTCCAGTGTTGTCACATGAGAAGATATAATGAAATATTTACAAAAATGTGAGGGGTGTACTCACTTTTGTGAGCAAACTGGCAAAAATTTTTATTAAAATATTAAAATAGATACCTTTTAAACTGTTTCCTGTAGCCTGTTTAGAAGGGCTGCCTTCAGCTTTAGTCCAACCCTTCCTATAATGAAAGAGATGTTCCAATCAGAAGTCTCTCGTTCTGGTCTGTGGAGACTGACCTTATCCCATAATTCCCTGTTCAGGGTGGATTAGGACGTAAGTACTTTGATGAAGCAAAATTTTTATTTTTTTATTCTAATTTGCTTCTCTTGACCCTAATACTGAAATCGCATTCTCAGGTCAATAATTAAAAGTGTGTAACCACTTGCTAATTTAAAAAGGCACTCCAGGAACTCTTTGGGCACAAACACAAATTAAAAGAAAGTTGTATTCCTGACACTATAGTCTTGATATGGTTGTGTAAGTCCTTCACCCTGCTTTAATAACGCTGAAAATTTGTTTTTAATGAACCTTTTGTCCAACGCCGCGCCGGCCTCGTCGGGACTTGTCCTGTCTCCGTGGCTGAGATCAGCAATCAGCATCTCAGCACCTCCATGCATGACCCAGTAAGCACCTCTAGTGATCGTCTGAGTGACTGCCACTGGAGGTGTAACTAGCCAGCAATGTAAACACTGCCTATTCTCTGAAAAAGGAGCGTTTACAGTGCTCAAGCCGCATGGACAGACTACAGACACCAGAACCATGACATTAAGCTGCTATGGTTCTAATGACTATAGTGTCCCTTCAAGTTCATTTGATGCATTTTTTTGGTTTTAGCTTCATACTCATGCTTTGTTTTTTTCACATTGAAATCTCTAGTTTTGCCAAAACATATAAAGTTATAAGCATCAAAAGCACAACCCAACACCCTTAGCCATGGCTCTCTTTTCACAAAATTATTTCATTATTAGAAGTACTCTGAGTATATACTCCACTAAGTGAGAGATCACAGTGGGTTGTTAACATGACTCCATCCCACAGCCAATCACTGTGATCGTATTATACAGGTGATACTCGAAAAATTAGAATATTGTACAAAAGTTCATTTATTTCAGTAATGCAACGTAAAAGGGGAAACTAATATATGAGATAGACGCATTAAATGCAAAGCAAGATAGTTCAAGCCGTGATTTATCATAAGTGCGATGATTATGGCTTACAGCTCATGAAAACCCCAAATCCACAATCTCAGTAAATTAGAATATTGTGAAAAGGTGCAATATTATAGGCTTACAGTGTCCACCTCTAATCAGCTAAGTAAGCCATAACACCTGCAAAGGGTTTCTGAGTCTTTAAATGGTCTCTCAGTCTGGTTCAGTAGGAATTACAACCATGGGGAAGACTGCTGACCTGACGGTTGTGCAGAAAACCATCATTGACACCCTCCATAAGGAGGGAAAACCTCAAAAGATAATTGTGAAGGAAGTTGGATGTTCCCAAAGTGCTCATTAATAGAAATATGTGGAATGGAAAAGTGTGGAAGAAAAAGGTGCACAAGCATCAGGGTTGACTGCAGCCTGGAAAAGATTGTCAGGAAAAGGCCATTCAAAAATGTTGAGGACTTTCACAAGGAATGGACTGAGGCTGGAGTCAGTGCATCAAGAGCCGCCACACACAGACGGATCCTGGGCATGGGCTTCAGATGTCGTATTCCTCTTCTCAAGCCGCTCCTGAACAACAAACAATGTCAGAAGCGTCTTACCTGGGCTAAAGAAAAACAGACCTGGTCTGTTGCTCAGTGGTCCAAAGTACTCTTTTCTGATGTCCTCTTTTGCATCTCATTTGGAAACCAAGGATCCAGAGTCTGGAGAGGCACGATGCTTGAAGTCCAGTGTGAAGTTTCCACAGTCTGTGTTGATTTGGGGAGCCATGTCATCTGCTGGTGTTGGTCCACTGTGCTTCATTAAGTCCAGGGTCAACGCAGCCATCTACCAGGAGATTTTGGAGCACTAAATGCTTCCTTCCGCAGTCAAGCTTTATGGGGATGCTGACTTCATTTTCCAGTAGGACTTGGCACCTGCTCACACTGCGAAAAGCACCAAAGCCTGGTACAATGACCATGGGATTACTGTGCTTGACTGACCAGCAAACTCGCCTGACTGAACCCCATAGAGGATCTATGTGGCATTGCCAAGAGAAAGATGAGAGACATGAGACCAAACAATGCAGAAGAGCTGAAGGCCGCTATTGAAGCATCCTGGTCTTCCATAATACCTCAGCAGTGCCACAGGCTGATAGCTTCCATGCCACGCCGCATTGAGGCAGTAATTGCTGCAAAAGGGGCCCAAACAAAGTTCTGAGTCCATATACATGATTATACTTTTCAGAGGTCCGATATTGTTCTATGTACACTCCTTGTTTTATTAATTGCATGTAATATTCTAATTTACTGAGATTGTGGATTTGGGGTTTTCATGAGCTGTAAGCCATAATCATTGCACTTATGACAAATCACGGCTTGAACTATCTTGCGTTGCATGTAATGCGTCTATCTCACATATTAGTTTCCACTTTTACGTTGCATTACTGAAATAAATGAACTTTTGCACAATATTCAAATTTTTCGAGCATCACCTGTACCTCCTTTTGCTTTAGCAAAGGAGAACAATGATTGGCTGTGGGTGGAGTAACATGGGCAACGCAGCTCACACTTGTTTCTCTTTGGCTGAGCTACACTGCATACTTTCAGATCAGGAAGAAGTTTCAGTAAATTGGAGGCATGGCAAAAGGGGTGGAGTTAAGTTGCAGGAAGCAACAGAATTAAAGAGATGTGAATGGGGAAAAAAATACCGCATTATCCTATCAAATGCACTTACATTGTGTTTTGGATGTGTTCTGTTCGGATACAGAGGTCTGATGTTAACAACCGGCTTGGAATCGATTACACGCTAACGCTCCTATTCTGCAGGCTATACCCCACCGTATCAGCGCTGAGATCGGGCGGGAATTTTGAACTGCTGAGAGCAACGGACGGTAAACGGCTGCTCAGCCTCTAACTTTACAATGTGTGTTTGTGATATCTTGGAGACAAGTATCACCACTTGCTAATGTAAGGGTTTCTATTTGGGGGGGAAGGGTATCTGTTTATTATTAAAACGGTTTTACACTATGCAAGCCTTTCTTGTATCTTTTTAAGGTACTATCTACGGAAAAAGCTACAGTGTGTTTCTTGATGTTACATCTTCTACTACAACACAAGATTAACCCCTGCAAGACTCCCTTATAGAACTTTATGGACTCTTAAGCAAGTTTTTCATTAATTTTTGTGTATAATTCTAACTTACTGTGGGATATAAGTGTTTTTATATATATACCACCAATTCACAGAGACCAGTTTGATTTTTTACACATCTTTTATAGGTTGCCTTATTGCAAGGCTACCGTATGTAGCGCTGACATTTTATTCATATATTTTTAACTACATTGTGTTTTTGCCCAGTGCATTCCTTTAATATATAAAAAAAAAAGCAGAACTACACATGTGGTATATTACATAAATATAATGTATTATTCGTACAAGGTGAAACACAAGTGAAAGTATGCATCCAGTCATTCACTCAGCTATTCTTCACTTTTTCAAGTACTGACAAATTATTTAATAGACTATATTTTATTAAACTAGGTTAAGATGAAAAGAAGATTAAAACGTCTGTTTTACTGTGTAAATTCAGCAAATTGTTTCTTTAATAAAGCCTGTAACAGATTATAAATTCCTTTTGCATTGCTTAATCGTATTACAAGTGAATGAATGTACAATTTCTGAAACGATCTCACACTGTTGATAAATATGTTTTAACACTGTTTCAAGAGCAAGCTCTAATTAGTAAAAAAAAAAAAAAAAAATTTCCATTTCAAAATCCGAATAACACTTTACATAAAGGGCTAAAATACATTGTACCTATGTTAATTTATCTGCTGCTTCACCGTTACGAAACTCCTTAAAAATCTGTAAAATTGTTAGGTGTGCTATATGTCTAAGAGGATAGCACAGATAGAAATTCCATGTGTCAATAACAGATGGACTGTATCTCCAACCTTTGTTTATATGAATTAGCCCACATAAGTAATCAAATGTCTCATCAGCAGGTTAATACCCAAGACAATATGTCCCCTAGGTTGGTTATGTACACTCCTGTGCTCTTTAACATTACAAAGATTTTGTTTAAAAAAAATTAACTCATCCTCCTTCAAGATCTCACAATTTAGTTGAATAGATTAGCTCCTTAAATTCTTCAACATATTTTTCATTCACATTATTTTACAGTTGTGTATAGGTATCATGTTTGTAGTTTATGCCACTCGTTTTTAATCTTCCTTATTTTGGATAGTTGTTGCTTCTTTCTTGACACCTTAATTCACAATATAAGGCAGATATCAGTTTCAGAGGTTTATTTTCCTATGATATTTAATTTAATGCATCAAGAGGATTGGGGGCTATTAAACGGGATTGATACATGATCTATTAATAATCCATCGTGACTAATTTGTTTTTGGTCATGGTGTTGGAAGGCTTCTTCAACTGTGACTCACCCTTCTGTCAGTCCCTACATTGGCTTCCTATAAAATATAGAGCTCAATTTAAAATTCTGGTTCTTGCTTTCAAATCTCTACATAATGCTGCTCCCACCTATCTATCCTCCCTAATACACAAGTATGTCCCATCTAGGCCCTTACGCTCTGCTGAAGACTTACGTCTATCTTCTGTCCATACCCTCACCTCTGATGCTCGCCTTCAAGACTTCTCGAGGGCTGCACCGTTCCTGTGGAACTCGCTTCCCTCCTCCGTTAGATGCTTACCCAGTCTCCACTCCTTCAAAAAATCGTTAAAAACCCACTTCTTCATAAAAGCGTATCAATTAAACTGTTAAACTGTTAATAGCTCCCGACTGATTCCTCTCTTGCAACTGTCAGTCTAATATTATCCTTACCTTTTGTGTCATTTTACCCCACTCCCTCTCCCTCTGTTCCTGCGTGTCCAACGTGTTACAACTACATGTCTGTTCGTCCACCCATTGTAAAGGGCTGCTGAATTTGTTGGCGCTATATAAATAATATCATAATAATAATAATAAATGTGAATGAAAATCTTTCTGTATTATATAGTGTAATACATATTTGTACACCTAAAAAACTCAAAAACATATTGGAGATACGTATTGGAGATAATGTTTTTACAACATTGCACATTAAATTGAATGCTTAAAATAGTGATCTATTAGTGAATAGGAATTTCTTTTTATTCTTATAATTATATATATAATCTGTGCGTGCTGACGATGGTTGTATTATTTTTTTTTACACAGAATTCACATTAGGCTTCTCGGAACAGTATATGGGGCTGACAAAGTCACATGTCCCAAAAATATAAGTGGCCCCCAGTGCAAAACATCAGGTATGTGCAGTGTTTCAAGCAGAAAACTGTTGTACATGCAGATTCAAACCCCCATGATCGCTTCAAAAAACAGAAGTGGTCATGGTGGTTCGAGTAACCCTTTAAGAAAGACATATAGTCCTGCCACCAGTCTATGCACCTCATTGCTTCTTGTGGTCTGATTGTTATACACATCCATATATACACATCCACTTTTACTGATAGGGTATTAATGACTCCCTTTTTGTTAACCATAACTAGAAGACATCAGCTTTTTGGCTTCTACCCATTTACCCTGAGAGCTCCCAGGTATGTAAATCATTCGTTTCTCAGATAGCATGCCCTCTAAAAGTGAAACCACACTTTTGACTTGCACCTTTATCAAACCCAGGGAGGAGTGCTATTTTTTGGTTGTTTTTGTTTTCAGTGTCATTGTACTGAATAGGATGTGCACTGTCCCCCACCCTTTTACCACCAAAGGAATGCAAAAAAGACAAAACAAAAAGGGCTTAACTCATAAACAAGGGCCAGCATGTTACAGCAAACTGAACTTTTAACATGAACAGTAATAAAAAAAATGTTAAACTTATTTTTCTTCAGAAAGTTTAAGAAAAAGAGTATCTAAATAAGTAAAAACAAGATGTCTGGAAATGTATACATCCATGCATTATAGCATAGTGTATTGCTAAAAATTAAAATAAAATAGTAAAGAAAATGGTTAGAAGTAGTTATATTTATTTGCTATGCATATAAGCAATATGTTGGTATCAGTTTGTTTTTCATTAATTTTCAGTAACCTTCGTATTTACTCAAATGTAATGAGCACCTCTTTTGGGAAATAAAATTTTTCGAATTTTAATGCGCATTAGATTCGATGGCGCATTACATTCGGGGGAAAATTCAAAGTTTTACAGTGAATTTACACAGGTTTAAAAAAACGAGTGAATTCAAACAGGCGAATTCAAACAGGCAAATTCACACAGGCGAATACACACAGGCGAATTAAAACTGGTGAATTCAAACAGGTGAAATAAAACTAGCAAATTAAATCTGGCGAATTCACACAGGTGACTTTCATTCCGGTGAATTCACACCGTCAAATCTCATTCTTGAAAGAGTGCTTAAGAAAAAATAGACTTAAAATGTTACACTACAATTGAAATACCATCAATGTTACTATGGTATATGGCGAAATTGGCAATAAACATTTTCATTGTAGCATAATGTTGTATAGTAGTATCTTCTTGTATAAATGCAGATTACATTCACCATCAAAAACATTTTTTAGTTCCAGATTTCAAATATTGAGGTGCATTAGATTCGATGGCGCATTAAATCCGAGTAAATATGAGTATTTTCAGTAATGTACCACTGTCATTTATTGCTAAAATACATACATAAGTAGTGCTTAACTTTAGAGCTTTAACAGAGTCTAAGCTGAAATAACATTGCTGCAATGTTATATATATATATATATATTTAAAAATATATCTTAAATTTTCATGCTAAATAATTATAAACATTGAATAGTATCAGTGAATTGTAATTATATGAAAACTGAATTTGGTAAATTGGACAAGAACAGCAAAATTAGAAACATTCTCAAACAGTTATAGTCCCAGCTTGGCCTTTAGTCCACATTTTGCTGTGAATCATGTCTAAACAGTTTGGCTATTGTGGTCTAAAATTCACAATTAACATGCCGCCAGCAAAGGTGTAAAGAACATGAGTAAGTCTTAGAGTACATGTATAGGAATGACATACGCGTTCATCATATCTGTTTATATTTGTTCTTTAATCTGGATTTAAGGTTTGCAATTACTTGGTGAATGAGCAGAAGTTCACAGTTAAGTAAAATATCATTTCACTCCAATTTACTGTTTAGTAAATGAATCCTATGGAGAGTGTGCTGCCTAACAGACATCTGTTGCATAAAAAGAGTGCGCAATAAAAATTTTCAAAGAAAATATGTGTATAAAAATAAAGTGCAAACCAATAAACAATTTTCAACGCAAAAGCGTAGAGAAAGAAAAAAAGTGTTATTTACTAAACAGCGCTCATCACACTTGGCAATACTTGTGCAACAAAAATGATTATTTTAACCCCCTTCTAATCAATCAATTTTGTTGCATAAGTATTGCCAAGTATGTTGAGCATTGGCTAGTGGATAACACTGTTTTCTTTAACTGCTCCTTTGTGTTTAAAATTGTTTATTGGTTTACACTTTATTTTTATACATATATTTTCCTTGAAAAGTTTTATTGCTCACCCTTTTTATGCATTTCCTGTTTTAGCTTTGTAGCCACAAAAGTTTATTGGATTGCTGCACGTTGTCAAAAGTTTTTTTTACACAGTTTAGATATTGCACCCATACCACTATACACATCTATTTCAACAGACAGCTGCATAATAGCGCGGGAGAAGGATTTCCAAAGAATGAGTGTAGAATACTAAACTAAAAATAAACAAAACATCAATTTTACCGTTACATTTGAGAAACCTCGTAATGCAGCTTATGTGATCATATATGAATGGACATATAGTGTTGAGGGACCATTGGTCATCATAGCTGGAGTTTATTGTAACCCTGTGACTGCTCATGATTAAGGCCTCCAATTAATTCATTTGAATCACCATCAGAAATTATTCAAATCTGTTAGGAAAAAAAATCTAATGATTTATCTACATAAAATCATGTAGATTTTAATGGTGACTTCTGTAGATAAGTGATTTGAAAAGTATTTTTTTTTAACAAAATGGAATCATTTCTGATGCTTATTTCAATTAATTAAATAGAGGCCTTACATTGCATGTTTGTGAATATGATTTGCTATTTTTATAGGTAAAATTTTTAAAGACAACTGTCACCTCAACAATATTTCTTTTTTTTAAAAATAAGAAACTCAACCATAACTTTAGTATAAGATAGGAACCTTTAGCCAAATACATACACCTTGCGTCAGACAGTGTTTGAAAACCACCAGCAGCAGGGACGACCACGGAGACTAAATGTCGGACTCAAGGTGTAGGTATATGGCGGAAGGATTCTGTCATATACTAATGCCTATACTAACAAAAGTTAGCATTTAGTAATTATAAAAAAAAACAGAGTGAGGAAGACAGAATGATCTATAAGATTAGGCAGAAAGAGGCTAAGCAAGTTATAAAAGCTTCCAAATCACACACAGAAAAGAAAATAGCACAGTCAGTAAAAAAGGGGGACAAAACTTTTTTTAGATACATAAATGAGAAAAGACAAGTAAAACAAGGATTAGTTAGATTAAAAACAAAAGAAGGAAGGTATGTAGAAGAGGATAAAGGTCTAGCTGACTGCCTCAATTACTATTTTTGTTCGGTATTTACAGATGAAAATGAAGGAAAGGGACCTCAGCTAAGAAAAAGGATAAATGAGTCATTTATTACACGTGAGTTTAAAGAGGAAGAGGTTCTATTTCAACTCTCATAAGTAAAGACAAATAAGTCAATGGGACCTGATGGAATACACCCAAAGCTATTAAAAGAGCTTAGTGGTGTACTAGCAAAACCATTAACAGATTTATTTAACCAATCATTGATAACAGGAGTAGTCCCAGAAGATTGGAAGTTGGCGAATGCTGTGCCTATTCACAAGAAAGGTAATAGGGAGGAGTCGGGCAAGTATAGGCCAGTAAGCCTTACTTCAGTAGTGGGGAAAGTGATGGAAACCATGTTAAAGGATAGGATTGTTGAACATCTAAAAACACATGGATTTCAAGATCAGAGACAACATGGATTTACTTCAGGGAGATCATGCCAAACTAATCTTATTGATTTTTTTGATTGGGTAACTAAAATTATAGATCAGGGTGGTGCAGTAGACATTGCTTACCTAGATTTCAGTAAGGCTTTTGACACTGTTGCACATAGAAGGCTTATCAATAAACTGCAATATTTAAGTTTGGATTCCAATATTGTTGAATGGGTAAGGCAGTGGCTGAGTGACAGGCAACAGAGGGTTGTAGTCAATGGAGTATATTCAAAGCTTGGGCTTGTCACCAGTGGGGTACCTCAGGGATCTGTACTTGGACCCATTCTCTTTAATATTTTTATTAGTGATATTGCAGAAGGTCCTGATGGTAAGGTATGTCTTTTTGCTGATGATACTAAGATATGTAACAGGGTTGATGTTCCAGGAGGGATAAGCCAAATGGCTAATGATTTAGGTAAACTAGAAAAATGGTCAGAGTTGTGGCAACTGACATTTAATGTGGATAAGTGCAAGATAATACATGGGATTTAGGGGTGATTATTTCCGATGACTTAAAGGTAGGCAGACAATGTAATAGAGCAGCAGGAAATGCTAGCAGAATGCTTGGTTGTATAAGGAGAGACATTAGCAGTAGAAAGAGGGAAGTGCTCATGCCATTGTACAGAACACTGGTGAGACCTCACTAGGAGTATTGTATGCAGTACTGGAGACCGTATCTTCAGAAGGATATTGATACCTTAGAGAGAGTTCAGAGAAGGGCTACTAAACTGGTTCATGGATTGCAGGATAAAACTTACCAGGAAAGGTTAAAGGATCTTAACATGTATAGCTTGGAGGAAAGACAAGACAGGGGGGATATGATAGAAACATTTAAATATATAATGGGAATCAACACAGTAAAGGGATAGGCATAAGGCTATCCTAACTATAAGATAAGGCCAGGGACTAATGAAAGTATTTAGAAAATTGGGCAGACTAGATGGGCCGAATGGTTCTTATCTGCCGTCACATTCTATGTTTCTATGTTTCTATGTTTCTATGTTTCTATGATAGAGATTAGTTTTTCTTGGTGTGGTTTGCCTTGGATAATAAATGTTATGGTGTTTTACTATGGCTTTTATTATTGAGGTGCCACACTACTGTTAACAATTTATACAGTTAAGCGTGGATGGAGGAGAAACATATGATATTGTATATTATTGGCAAATACATTTTAATGGAATACTCCAAGCATCATAACCGCTACAACCTGTTGAAGTGCTAATGGTGCCAAGAGTTCCCTGACACTGATGCAGTAAGTTGTTTTAGTACAGTTTGACAACTTACCTGGGCCTTATTGGGTACCAGTGACACATCCGCTGTGTCAGGTCTTCTAAGGTTTTTTTTAAATCAACGAAGAATTCTAAAGGTAAGATTGTCTTCAGAATTATTATATCACAGTTCCACAGTTCTTTAACCTGCACTGGGACTTAGTGGTGTATTTTTTTTGTGGTGTTAAAAGTGTTATTTCATTATTATCTTTCACTTTCTATTTTTATTCTTTTATTGAGGAAGAGAAATATTGTTTATGTTTCTCCTCCTTCCTTTATGCTCACTATATGCTGGCTAAAAGGTGCAAAGGGTAGAAATTCTAACGACTATCAGGAAGCTAAAATGGAGGCTCTCAGAAAACACTACATTTAGTGAAGTGGATTGAGAACTGTTTGATTTCGACATTTTATTTTACTTCGACACATATTTGTTAAATCTGTGGGTTAAGTAGACATGATATTAATAATTCTGGGAAATTATGTTTCCCCTTTCAGCTTTACAAGATTACTCACCAGTTTTTCAAAATTTTCAGGATTTGAAAAGAAAAATATTTGGCCCAAGTAGCAGAATTGTTAAATTAGCAGAACCTCCCGCTACTCTTCACGTTCTCCTCTGTTAACTAACTTGTTACCACCACCTGCCCTCCCTGACTTTTTAGGGAATATCCCTTCTCCTCTCTGCCCCCCGATTTGACAACACGTTTCCACTTTCCCTCCTCTTATATTTCCCTGTTCATGTAGTTATTGCTGACAGAATTTGGTGCCTCCTTTGTTGCATACACTTAATATTGTAACAGCTACTTTTATTTTTCCAACCATAAACATAAAAACAAACTTAAAAAATTGGATGCAGAATGTAAACAAAATGGTCAATTACCAGGTAAATTGCTGCCAATAAAAAAAAAAATGTGTTGCCATCTAATAGGATTAAATAAAAATATATATATATCTTGATCAGTTTTAATATCTTTGCAGCATTTATGCATCTATTTACATTCTCTCTAAGCTGGTTTGTGTAGATATGTATTCATTTGTTTGTGTACATTGCGCAGATGGACAGACAGAGAGATTGCACAAAATGCTCTTAACATCTGGTTGTACTCAGCAATCTAACCTTAGAACAAATGTCACCAGATTTTCTTTCAAAAATCTGGTCAGTTTAAAATAATATTTTCTTTTTACGCCCTCGGATTGAAACACACAGTCACTGCACAGCACGATGCGTTGGTGACTTGGCTCATATGATAGGGTTCAACTGTAACATTCCATAGTCACAAGCTTAATTCCCATTGAGATCAACTCAGTCTTCCATCCCTCCAAGGTCAATGGAATCCATACTATTAAGTTGGGATACATCAGCTTCGCTAATTTTTTCTATATTATAAAATATAAATTACTGTTTAGCAAATATACCCCTAAAAAATAATTAATCACTGCAGGAGCAAATTAATTACAAAGCATGCTTATATGTATCTGGGTATGATTTGTTTAATGTAGGGGAGGGGAATCAGGGGGGGGGGTGTTAAATTGTCCTGGGTAATTATCCTGTATATGACATGTTAAATAAATTGATATTTCAGCATTATCTGTAGCTTTTCTGTTTTTGTTTACTATACAGTAGCTCTGAGTACGATAACCTTCACGGAAAGCCGGTTTCTTTTCTGAGACCGTACAAGTGACGATTATTTTAATTTAAATATTTTCAGGCATCATCCCAAAAGCTTTTAGTGGAAGATATAGATAACTAAAAAAATGCTGACTGCTGACATTAGCGTTTTACAGTTATATGTCATTGTATGCACTTATAACCATGCATAGATTATGCAACGCATTTAGTTCTTCACATACAGGGGCCACTTTGTCTATTCAGCCAATGCAAAGAAGCCAGAACAGCTGCTCATATAATAGTATATAGCACAAGAATGGGTAATAGCAGACTTTTATCTATTGCATTCCCCCTCGTTTTTGTTTTTTTTCTAGGAGCATAGCACATTTTTATAAAATAAGGATCCATAGGTTGAGTCATGCATATCCAGCAGTTAGGTAGAGCTTTGGCGGAGTATAAAAGTATTTAGATGACTGGACATGCTAGATAATATAAGTTGTCAATTGTAAGAAACATGCTAAGGTATGATGAGAGTGCAATCAGTGTAAGTAAAGCAAAGATAAAACAGGGAGACTTTGGCCGAGCCATAAGTGTTAAGTCGGTAAACAGAAAAGTAAGCTGGTAGGTTAGCCAGTTTAATAGAAATGTAAGTAGTTTTAGGGTGGTGCTTCGAGGTACCGGTAGCTCTAGTACTGGCCCACTCGTAGAGGAGATACTAACAATCTTATAACATATAAGACACTGTGTTGTGTATAGTTTTAACATTCGAAATAATCATGTCTAGGCTTAACGAGAGTGTGACTGGCATGTAAGAAATCAAAAAGGGCAATACAAAAAAAAAAAAAAAAAACATTTACATTTGAATTGATCGGCTGACTTTACAGGCTTAGGCCTATTGCTAATTAATAAAAGGCTATACATAAAACAAAATTGCACTCTGATTCCGCTGAGACTAAGATCTAGATGACACAGACGGTCTGCGCCTATATGGTAGGTCATTTCAGGTAAGACAACAGTCAACCAACACCCTGTACAAGCTGGGCTAACGGGCGTGCAACTCCGTAGAAGTCAGCGGGAAGAGCAGTACAGCTATGCCAGGTTGATGTACCTCTCCTGCCCCAGGCTGGAATGAAAGCCTACACCTCTTTGCCACGGTCTTGCGGTGGGCTCCTGAGTTAAGATGACATAGCTTGGGTCTGGAAATCCTCCGCTTTTGTGGGTGGTGCTGTGAGGTCAGGCCCCACATGGCCTTCAGTCCAGGTAGGCCCTGTTGAGGAGTAACAGCAGCATTGGTAGGTAGATCGCCTGGATGAGGCCTCATCAGTGTCTTCCCCTGGGACCTCTGAACTTCCTTAATCACCAGAGAATCCGTTGTCACTAACCTCCAGCACTCCTCCAACTAGTCGCAGAAGCGTTGTATAACAGCTTCCAGCTGAAACAGTGTGCGATCGAGTGAGCTGATCAGGTTGGGTTGGCACGGTAGCAGGCCCAGTGGTGTTCAGTGGCGGATCCAGAAGCTAATCTCGGGAGGGGCACTGGCAGATCATTTTAAGAAACAATCCAGGCACAATAACCACTACAGCTCTCTGTAGTAGTTTTGGTGCCAGGATTTGCTGTGGTGCCCTCCCAGAGTAAGTAGTCAAACCGTTTAAAAAAAAACGTTTGATAACTTACCCAGGGTCTGCTGGGATAGTGGCTGTAGTGTGTGTGTGTGTGTGTGAGTGGTGCAGTGTATGTGAGGGTCGCAGTATGTGTATGGAGGGGTAGTGCGTGTGTGAGAGGGGTGCAGTGTATGTATGGGGTAGCAATTTGTATATTGGGAGCAGTGTGTTTGTGTGTGAGTGGTGCTGTGTGTGTGTGTGTATGTATGGGGGGCTGTGTTTGTATTGGGGAGTGTGTATAAGGGGGCAGTGTGTGTAAGGGGAGGGCAGTGTGTGTAAGGGGAGGGCAGTGTGTGTAAGGGGGGGCTGTGTGTGTAAGGAGGGGCAGTGTATGTAAGGGGGGGCTGTGTATGTAAGGGGGGTCTGTGTGTGTAAGGGGGTCTGTGTCTGTAAGGGGGGCTGTGTGTGTAAGGGGGGGCTGTGTATGTAAGGGTGGCTGTGTATGTAATGGGGGACTGTGTATGTAAGGGGGGGCTGTGTATGTGAGGGGGGCTGTGTATGTAATGGGGGACTGTGTATGTAAGGGGGGACTGTGTATGTGAGGGGGGGCTGTGTATGTGAGGGGGGAATGTGTATGTGAGGGGGGGCTGTGTGTGGTGCAGTGTGTGAGGTGATAGGGGGGCAGATTAAAGATATTATTTTTTTATTATTAAATAATAACTAACAAATTATAGCTAATGTCCCCCCTCCCTTCTTACCTTTGCTGAGGGAGGGGGAAACATTGCTCTCTTCCAGTCCCTGGTGGTTCTAGTGGAGAGAGTGAACTCTAACCTGCAGCTCAGGTTAGAGTTCACTCTCGCGAGAACGGAGCGTTGCCATGGTAACGCTCCGTGCTCGCGAGAGGAGAACCCGGCGGAGCTGCAGGGAAGAGCTCCCCCGGGTTCTCTCTACCTCGCCCTCCCCTGCCGGCCGCCGCCCAGCAATGTGCCTGTGGGCCGGGGAGGAAGATAACTGATCTCCCCTCCGGTCCGTGATGGCAATCAGCAGGGCTGGTGCTTGGATACCACCAGCCTTGCATGGCCGGCAGGGGAGAGCCTCGGGCAGCAATATTTTCTCGGGGGGGGCAATTGACCCGTTGCCCCCCCCCCCCTGGATCCGCCAATGGTGGTGTTGCAGCGTTGGTGTCCGCCATCAGGTTGATTTTCGCCATTGCACACAGGCCAGGTGCGCCCTGATAGTACCGGCTGCATAGATTAGGTCAACGGGGACCTGGATTACCCCCACCAGTCCAAAGGGGGTTAGCAGAGAGTGGAGCTCACCCAGCTAGCTGAAGAGCAAGGAGACTGGTCATCTCTCCCA
The DNA here is from genome assembly GCF_036172605.1 of Pelobates fuscus. Taxonomy (NCBI): domain Eukaryota; kingdom Metazoa; phylum Chordata; class Amphibia; order Anura; family Pelobatidae; genus Pelobates; species Pelobates fuscus. The sequence continues at coordinate 80,120,114 of NC_086322.1, forward strand.
CAGCACAGGTAGGCCGCAGGGTCTCAATTATAGCAATCCATTGCCGGAGAGTCACAAGAGGGGTATTGCCCATCTCACGGGAACTCCCTCTGCAGGGTCAGCATGCAACAGTGTTCAGGTCTGCAGTCAGGCCTAGGATAGCCCTAAATTAACGGTGCCAGATGCAGGAGCTCACTCCCCACACGTCTGGTTTGCTTGGTAGGCAGGCTCCGTCCTCCTTCCCCATCATTTTTAAAATGTATCTTTTAAAGTAACATTCCAAGCACAATAATTGCTACAACTAATTGTAGTAGTTATGGTGCCTTGAGTGCCTTCCTTAGCTTTCCTGAGATAAGCACTGCCATGTGCCAACTGATAGTTCTCATCCAGTGAGCTAAGCAGTGCATCATTGGACTCTTATCATTGGACTCTTATTGAGGCAGTGAAGGGTACCCAGCAGTTATCAAATGATTTGACTGTTTACATGTAGGAGGCACCATAATCAAGACAGAGCACTGTAGTGGTTATGGTGCTTGACGTGTTCCTTTAAATCCTTTGGGAGTGTAAAGGGCTTTATAAAAAAAAATATTTTCTCACCCCTCCTGGGTGGTATGTTTATTCCTCATTCCCGGGTCCTCTACCAGAGGCCTGAGAATTTGAGGGTTCTGCGCAGTATCTTAGCTGTTCCTAGAACTGCAGTCTTCTGGACAGCGATCTCAGATGTCCCACCTGGAATCTGTTGAACCCACTCCCTCAGCTTGGGAGTCACAGCCCCGAGTGCTCCTATCACAACTGGGACTACTACTGCCTTCACTTCCCACATCCTTTCTTGTTCTTCTTTCAGTCCTTGGTATTTCTCCATGTTTCATGTTCCTTCTTCCTGATGTTATAGTCACTGGGTATTGCCACATCCACCATGACTGCAGTCTTCTGTTCCTTGTCTACCATCTTCAAGAGAAATCTAGTGTCACAACTGGAAATAAATGGACTACAGAAGGAAAAAAATAAAATAAATGAAACCAAAGATGGCAACGGCTCCACTCATCTGAATATGCATACATTATAGGGTGCTGCTGGGGCCAATATATACAACATACAAAATACACAAACCAGCGCACCCGCTTATTTACTAATCAATGATTTATAATCTCACAGATTGTGATAGTTTTATTTAAAAACACCTCACCTAGGCAAACAATAATGGGGGTTAAGTTACATTATGTGATCATATATTGCATAAGCCTGCCACAACGTCAATGTATCCATTCTTGGCAGGTCCTACACTAGCAGCCTAATGGCTGCTCTTATAAGATCAATCCACTTACTGGGGGGTCCTGGAAGTAGGCACCTGTGACAAACTCTGCACTCTGTCTTAGATTTCCATTACGGACCCTGTGCCTGGTATTGGATTATAGAAAAAATATATACCCTGCATGGAGGTCTGCTCAAATAAACCTTTACTCCATCTTTGTCAAAAATACATTATATAAATAAATATATATATATATATATATGCACTAATCAGCCACAACATTAAAACAACTGACAGGTGAAGTGAATAACTGATTATATTGTTACAATGGCCCCTGTTAAAGGGTGGGATATATTAGGCAACACATGAACATTCAGTTCTTGAATTTCAAGTATTTGGAGCAACAAAAATGGGCAAGTGAAAAGTTCTGAGTGACTTTGACAAGGGACAAATAGTGATGGCTAGACGACCGGGTCAGAGCATCTCCAAAATGGCTAGTCTTGTGGGATGTTGCCAGTACACAGTGGTTCAATGAAGGACAACTGGTGAACCGGCATCAGGGCCATGGGCGCCCAAGGCTTATTGAGGCACGCGGGAAGCGAAGGCTGGCCGTCTGGTCTGATCACACAGAAAAGCTAGTGTAACTCAAATTCCTGAAAAAGTAACACTGCCAGAATACACATTGCATTTTGTTGCATATGGGGCAGCTGCAGGCCAATCAGAGTGTCCACTACCAAAAACGCCTTCAATGAGAATGTGTGTCAACTGTGTGTCAACTGGGCAATGGAGCAATAGAAGAAGGTTGCCCGGTCTAATTAATCATGTGCGTTGTTTACCTGGGGAAGAGGTGGCATCCGAATGCACTATGGGAAGAAGGCAGGCCGTATGCAATGCTATTCTCTGAGCTGGGAAACTTTGGGTCCTGCACAAAGCAATATCATGTGAAGAATAGTAAATAATGTATATATTTAGAATAAGAATAGTAAAATATATATATATATATATATATATATATATATATATACATACACACATTTATTTATATATTATTACATTTATTTTTAAATATCAGTGGGGCTATTCAGTAGGTATGGGCCTGTAGCTTCAGCTCCCTTAGTCCCTATGCTAATCTGGCCCTGGGTGAGGAGACAAGAAACTCTCAGTTCCAAGGAAGTGTCAATTCTGTTTTAGAGATTGCAGTGCTGGGATAAATATTTCAGACTCCACAGAATAAGAAGCTCCTGATTGAATGGCTGCTTCCTGAAGTGGGCCAAGTCTAAAACTGCTGATCATGTGTGGGATATTGCACAAAAATAAGCAACTTTAAAAAAGTAAGTATCTTTTTTGTCTTTACTTAGGGTTATTTGTTTGTTTGTTTGTTTGTTTGTTTGTTTTTCGCCTGTCTTAGTTTATCAATTAATTAATGGGTCATTTCCAGTCTAGAGGGCTCACTGAAACTTTTAAAAAGGCACAGCTTGTGGAAAAACAACTGTATCTGTTTAGAATCTCAGCAACACACAAAAGTTGTCTCAACTAAAATTTCATTAAAAGACCTTTTTGCCTTGATTAACCTACGTTTTTTTTCTTTGTTCTTCCCTCTTCCCATTATCTTACCATAGCTTTGGCATTTTCTAGGTTTACGTGGTTGCAAAGCAAGATCATACTAATAGAATGCAAACATCTCATACCCGAGAACACAGCACAGTCTTTTGTATAAAAAAAAAAACATGCCCTCTGCAGCTGTCTTGTACATATCCAACGACTCCCGTGATATATCTTACTTCTTGAATCCCACCACAAAGACGGTTTTCTGAGATTAGGTTTATGTTAGTATAAATATTTCAAGTGTTTAAATTTTATGTTGTTTATAAACATCCACAATCACGTTATTTCCATTGTTTACAGGCAATGCATATGGCGTTTCTCAGAATGTGAGAATAAATAAGTCAGTCTGCAATCACTTTATATTTTATTTACTGTCTAAAAATCTCAGAACTCTGTAACAAAACATCTATTGCATTATTATTATTTTTTATTAAAGTCTGATGGTTTTGCTAAGTTAATGACGGCACTTATTGTGCGACCCTTCTTTTTGCGGATTAGCTAAGTCCCCGTCACAATCCTAATTAACCATTAATAGCATTACACAACAATGCAAGCTAGATAACAGACATTGTTATCCAGAAGAGAGACTAATACATTGTAAAAGTTTATTTACAGAATTATAAATCCAGACACGTATTGTATAAACAAATAAAACAAAATATGGCTAGATTTTGGAAAAAGAATGGAAAAGCCAAGTTCAGTCAGAAATGTAATAGGAATGACCTTTACAAATGTTCATGATGACATTCAGAAATTAAGATTCAGACACAGGTTTTAGTGGGGAATAATCACATGAAATTATTGGAAACAGCAACAGTAACAGTATTGCCAGGTGGGATCATTTAATATGTCTTTGCTCTATGTGAAGTGTCCTATACATATCAAAGAACACAAAAGGGACTCAGAGAACTGTCTGGATATCAAAGTATTGTACTCTGTCGAGTTTGTTATTATATTTTTGTTGATATAGGGTTTTCACACTGATATCACAGTGTTTAATAAATCGTTGCAGTAGCATCAGTACTCTCTGGTCAACCTCTGTTGTAAGGCGTCCAGCCATTCTAAGGATCCAGATTAATCCAGGTGTTAGACCTTCTTAACGATTGTACTTTATCCTCATAAACTTCAGTAAAATATATAAGTAACAACTGGGTAATATAGTAATTTGCTATGTTTAATTATTCTTCTATTTTATATGATATAATGTGAATACTCCAACCATAATGTAAGCTTTGTAAATCCAACGACATAAGGGAGACAATACCTATTCCTCACGGCGCTGTGCGATTACGGAAGTAATGGCACTTCAGCGTTCGGATGCACAGGAGACGTTCCCCCCTTGTGCCTAGTTTTTTGATTCCTTATTCTGACATCATTCATGACATGGATCCCTTCCATAAGTCTCCTTTTATATTGTCAGTCTATGTGGTGCTTTTTTGATGATTTGTACACACGTGTGACGTCATAGCTCTTTGTAACCAATCACAACCCAGTATAGGGTATGTATACTTCCTGGTTGTCATTGTTTCTTTGCCTTGTTGTGGTTTCTGTGTACCCATGAGTGCTTTATTGTCTATTATTGACTATTATTGCTCTTTGTAATCCTGGCCTTGAACTTGTAAGCCTGACCTGGCTTGTTACTTGCTTCTGTGTTACTCGGATGCTCCTGACCTCGGTCTGTTACTGGTTTACTCTATGCCTGCTTATAGACATTACATTTATCTGAGGCAATAGCCTAGCTACTATAAGGACCAGTACGTGCTTCTATCCTGTGTACCTTGGGTTTGCATGTTAGGATAGGCTAATCCTGACACATTGGGGCATAAAGGCATGACTTCTCGAAAAGTCAAACAAAACGCACAGAAAACAAGAAATAAATGAACACAAACACCTCCCCAATATATGTAGACAGACTTTTTTGGCTCTTGTACTGTTTATTTGGGTGTTTTTTGCTTTCCGGTCTCCACAATTGTATTTTGAAGCTAAATTTTATTTGTAATATCACGTTTAACCTCACTACTTGTACTTGTTTTGATTAGTTGTTTCAGCTGCAAGTTGTAGAAAATTAAGGCATCACATAAGTGTACAACATGATAATAACATTCCATTTGGCTGTCACTACACTACATGAGAAAATGGGTTGATGAGAACTGATTTTGTTTCATTTTTCTCAGCAAACTGATGCCTAATGCTCTTTCCAATGTTGGGTCGAAACATTGCAGTGCTTCTTTCGTTCAAATAAATGTGCCTGAAACCATTGGAGTGCCTGAACATTTTCTCTATCTACACTAATGCTCTTTCCAAGGCAGCATTGGTCCAAAGTGACTGGTCCTTTTTCTAAAGTGAAATGGACCGATTTGTGCGTTGATGGGAACCATTTAAAGGCACAGTACAAGGTGAAGAAAAACATCTGTAGTCCCATTAATTAGCTGCAATAAAACTGTATGTCAAAGAATTCCTGGATATTGTACAGTGCTGCGGAATTTGCTGGAGCTATAAAAATTATAAAATAATAATAATAATATCCTTTTGTACCAAAATATTCTGATTTATGTTGTTCTGCCCACCCCAACAAAATGTTGGCCAGTTCTGTTCATGAATAGGTTTAAACAAAGCAAAATGTCTTTGCAAGACAAAGAAATTAGACAAAAAAAAGAATTCACACAGATGCACACCAGTTCATCTTGAAGAAAAATACAAAATAAACAAGATCTGTCAGCTTGAATCAAAGTCATAGACTGGCCTTTAGATTCCTCCCTGTTCGACTGCTTCAAATAGATGGCCACGATCCAAACCTGATCTGGATTTCATAGAACAAAACCACCATTTACTCACTTGCAAAGTCAAATTATATCTGTAAAAAGTCCTCAGAATTTGCACAGTTCTGTGTTCTTTTATATTATTAAACAAACACAGAACTCTTGGCACCAGATCACTTTTTTTTTTTTAACATAACTTTTTTTTCAGTCTTGTCTTGTAAAGTGCAGGTGCAGACTGCAGATGGAAGGACTGCTTTGGGAATCGGCCAAGTACATAACAAAATGAATTGATAAAAGCCAATTTTGGAAGCATAATCCGTGTTGGTTTAACACAACATTTCCACTTAATGTGTGTTCAGGAGAGATATAAATTATATGATGCCTAATTACACTTTCATTTGAAAATACAATCAAGTCATATATGTGCACTAAACTTAATACACACACAACTTCGCTAAAAAAAAATGATTAGATCATTTTCTACTTCCTTATTCCCCACCACAAATGGAGAGATGATTGATATTAATGTGGGTAATAGTAGAAAGTAGGTCCAGGCACTCACGGTTTCTTCAAAGAGGTAGATTTATTGAGAACTGAATTCACAACGTTTCGGCCTCCAAGCTTGGCAAAGGCTTCTGTGAAGACCAAAATGTTGCGAATTCAGTTCTCAATAAATCTGCCTCTTTGGAGAAACCTTGAGTGCCTGGACCTAGTTTTTTTACTAATATTTTCTAAATTAGGTTTTGCCCATCCAGTCTTTGATGCACTTGGTTTTCACCGTGAGAGTGTGGTATCCTTTATGTTTGGATCAACACAATATTAATGTTGGAACATTCTTCTTACATTCACATGTGCAAACTTTATCAGATTGAACCGAGCTCTGATATGACCTTTAAAAATGGAGGTTGATGCAACCCTATCCAAAAATACCTACAACATTAACCTATAAGTTGTATATATTTAAAAACCACCTAATACTATAAATGACTATACCTTACAAAATATCCAATATGTGGTGCATTTTGAAATTTAATTAGACATTGTATATATAAGTATATAATACAAATTTAGCTGTGTTATTTCTTGCAAAATAATGTGTTCTCAGTATTGTAACTTTTTTTTATTTTTTTATTCTTTATTTTAGAAGTGCAGAGAAAAGTACAGGCTTGTATAATGACATTTGGCAAGATGCATATTAACAGTATATAAACAGATAAGGTACTGCACTCATTTTTTTGTGATAATAAGATGCTTATTCGCCTGAAGATAGTAGTTGAGAGGTGCAAATAACAAAGGTTATTTTGGTCATGCAAAGAGACAAGATAGTTAAATTATGAGTGGACAAATATCATAGAACAATAGCCAGAAAGCTTGGGTTAATCTGATATGGAACCGCATGGGGCTGCACACGGGTAATAGAGAGGTAGAAAGATTGGCCTAATATGTGCAATGGAATTACTTTGTGTGAAATAATAAAGGTTGCAGTGTTGTACTCAAACATTGGGAGTAATGTAGGTTAGGAGATTGAGATTAGTGTGACACGCAGATCCATATACTGCACAATATGGAGCTTCCGTTCGCTTGCATTAAGTTCCAGTTTTTCAACCTACACCCGATGTAGGGAGGGTGTTGCTGGTGTGGTGTCTGGTGCTTGGTTTTCCGGTGTTAGAACCCCACCAGCCCCAGTTCCCGGTGCGTGCCTGCAAACCTGTTGCAGCCGTTCCATGGCAGGGTGTTGCTAATGCTCGGGGTCCCCTTGCCTGGTGTAGTCTCCCTGGTGGAGCGGTGGTCTCCCAGGCGGGAGGGAAGCTTGGAGGGGGTGTTCTCTGGATAGGTCATTGCTAAAGGGTAGGGCGACATACCGCTGGTCTGGTTTTGTGGTGTCTAGGTTTTCGTCGGGTTGCCCATCGCCTCTGCCCACTACTCGAGCTGCTCCATGACTCCATCCGGGAGTTGTTGGCTTTTGTAAGGTGTCCCGTGGGATCTTAGCCAGTGGTTCCGCCTCAAGAGTGCCTCTACGGAGGGCGAGTTTGGCCCAGAAGTCATTGAGTAGACGATCCAGTCTCTCCGATAGAGATGGCAGCAGAGAGCTGGGCGTGGAGTCGAACGTGGCGTCCGCCATGCTTTTCTTGCTTGTACAGAGATGCAGGTAGGGCACAGTTGGCTTTTTGTTGCTGGGTCACAGATTGTGTTTGCCGGGATATCCCTCACCGACGGGGGGGGGAAGGAAGAGTATTCTGGGGAGACCTCTAGCTGAGAAGGTAGCAGCGGCTAAGGGATCGGCCGCCTCCCCCGTGCTGTCTGGGTATGCCCTCTGTAGGCCTCAGGTCAATTCCTGGGAAAGAACTGCCGATTTCGGTCGGAGGTTCTGTCACTCGTTGCCGCTGTGGTAGACCCCCGTTCCTGGGGCTTTTGTGCAGGCAGCAAGTAGGGTTTATTGCTCAGATTTTGGCTGTATAAGAGCCGTTTGTGTGCGACCGCTCAGCGTGGCTTTCAGGCTCCGCCCCCCCAGTATTGTAATTTTAACATCTATGTTATTTTTTTTTGTCATCACTATCAATAAGGCACTATTCAGATACAGTGAACAGAGTGGGCTTTTTTTTTTTTTTATTGAACTAGGCCTGTCATGTGATTGAAATCTATTCACCTAGAAATTAGGCACTCAATAAATATTTTTGAGATAGTGGGAAAATAATGTTTAAATCTTGCTAGGTAAACCCAATGTGTTTGTGTTTAATGGCAGTTAATACTCAGCAAGGCAGGAAATCCAATATTGTGTATTAATACAATGCAAGAAGCCAAAGCTGATTAACATCATGGAAATCCATTGATATATAATGTAGCCCATGGAACAGCACAGCTAAGAGGAATGACCCCTAGAGAAGGTTTTTTTCTCTTCTTCCTCTAGACGAGTACTTGGAGGATAAAATAAGATACGAAAAACTGTTTGGGCAAATGGCTGTCGGTCTGGTCCCATGAGGTGGGACCAGATGGACCTGTCGCTGTGGATGAAGCTCATGATGGTGCAGCCCGGGGCCAGCGCGTAATCTGCTTCCACCTCGCCGGCAATGAACAAAAAAGGGTTCTGCTGGTAGTATAATGAGGGGATGTATAAATGAGGTGCGGTGTGCCATTTCAAACATGAGTGCTCCTGGTGTGGAGGTGCGCATGGGTACAACCACTGCTACAAGAAGGGTAAATCCTTTGCTGGGGGAGGAATGGCGGGTGGGGCAGGGGCACCCGCTGCCGCTGGGGCAGTCGCTGGTGAAAGTCGGCACGATGTTGCCGTGGCTAAGCAGCTACGGTAACCAGGAGAATGCTAGCTTGTTGCATCATTCGACCAAGTGGTCGAGTTGGTTCGGCGGGCGAGCAGCGGGGTGTTGATGGCCAAGGCGGATATGGAAGCGGCTTTTCGCTTATTGCCCATCCACCCTGACTGTCATCATTTGCTGGGGTGCTTTTTTGAGGGGCATTATTTTGTTGATCTGTGTTTACCGATGGGGTGTTCCATCTCATGTGTGTACTTCAAAAAGTTCAGTACTGGAGTGGGTGGTCAAATACATGATGTGCACTAGATTCGTGGTCCATTACCTAAATGATTTCCTTTGTGTCGGGCCGGCAGGTACGACGGTGTGCCGTATAGTGTTGAGAACTTTGGAATGGGTTGCGAATGTCTTCAGAATACCGCTGGCGAGTGACAGGGGGCACTGCGGCAGGCAGTGGCGGAGGTCTGGGAAGCTACAAAGGTTACTTTACAGGCGTTTCAGTCATTGGTGAGCCAGCTCAACTTTGCGTGCCGGGTATCCCGGTGGAGAGGGTTTTCAACAGGTTCCTCTCCAGGGTCACCAGTGGGGTGGTGTCACCGCACCACTACATTCGGGTGTCCGCTTCCATGAAGGTCGATCTGGATGTGTGGCTGGTTTTTCTCAAGGACTTTAATGGGTGGGTGTATTTCAAGGAGCCTGCGGCGTCTTCGCTGGACTTGGAGTTACTCACGGACGCAACGGGGAGTATCGGGTTTGGGGATTATTTCGCAGGGCATTGGTGTGCCGAACCATGGCCGGATGAGTGGAAAGCCAGCCCGCTCATCCGCAATTTGGTGTTCCTGGAATTCTTTCCTTTGGTGGTGGCGCTGGCATTGTGGGGGCAACAGCTGAGGGACAAGAAGGTTATCTTCTTTACCAACAACATGTCGGTGGTGGAGGCGGTTAATGGTTTGTCTGATTCTTCTATCCCTGTTATTCAGCTTTGTTCTTTCTTGCATGCAGTTTAATGTTGTGTTCAGAGCACAGAACGTGCCCGGGCTGTTGAATGTGGTGGCTGATTTGCTCTCTCGTTTCCAGTGGGAACGGTTTCGGGAGGCGGCTTTGGGCACTCAGGCAGAGGAAGTACCTTATCCGGCAGACGTGTGGCAGCTCGGGAAATCTTGCTTAGCGGACTCATAAGGGGGTTGTTGGCACCGTCCACATGGGTGGCCTACGTCAAGGTCTGGCAAGAATGGGATGCTGCAATGATGTATACGGGAGGTCAGGATTCGGCTGCGGTGCAGTTTGACACGCTGTTATGGTTCATTTGTAGGTTATTTGCTTCGGGGGCCTCTCTGTCTGCCATGGGGCGCAACATAGTGGCCATGGCATTTTTATTCAAGCTTAATGGGTGGGAGGATTTGACCATGCATTTCCTGGTATGTCAGGCTACCAAGGGGTTTCGGAGAGGCAGGTCCTCACGGGATTCGCAAAAGCCAGTGTCCTTCGAAATACTGCAGGGTTTACTCGGGGTGCTTCCAAATGTTTGTTTTTCGGAGTACGAAGTAATGTTGTTTTTTGTAGCATTTAGTTGGGCCTTTTTTGGGGCATTTAGGAAAGATGAGTTGGTGAGCAGCAATCTCTTGGGGAGTGGCGGGTTACAATGTGCGGACGTGGAACTGTGGCGGAATCGAGTGGTGCTACATCTCCCCGTTCCAAAACGGACGTGTTCGGGAAGAGTGCCGCTGTGACACTTTTTTTGGTACCAGGCATGGCGGCATGTCCAGTGGCTTATGCAGTGGCTTTCCGGGTGGCTCGCTCCGGGTTAGGAGATTCGTTCTTGATGCATGCAATGGCTTGTCGCAATCCAAGATTCAGTTCCTCAGGGTTTTTCGGTTGGCCTTGGGACGGTTGGGCTTGGGGCTGGGACAGTTCGTGACACATTTGTTCAGTATTGGGGCGGCCACAGAAGCAGCTCGGTTGGGTTTGGGGGATGACCTGCTCAAGAAGATTGGGAGATGGAAATCCGTAAGATTCAGATCATATGTTAGGCCCAACCAGTTAGTCTAAGTTTGGTTGCAATAGTTTTTGTTGTTCTGTGTTGGTAACATGTTTTTCTTCCGCAGGTTGGAATGGATGGGTGATGGGACACTCGTATGTGTACTGGGCACAACGGAGAGCTGCAGTTCGTCATCATGGCATACGGCTGGGCTTACCACGCTTGATGGTGCAGATTGAGTGGATTGGCTTTAGGGGTTTTAGTTGGCAAGCAGTGTGCTTGGAGCTGTTTAGAAGAATTAGAGAGGGTAGAGTGCCTAATATTATTCTGTTTCCTGTCGAGGGGAATGATTTAGGCTTGATTTCACAGTGGGCTTTAATCTCGGGGATGAAGAAGGATTTGGAAAGGTTGAGGCAGGTGATCCCTAGCGTGGTTGTTGTATGGTCAGAGATGGTCCAGAGGTTGCAGTGGTGCCATGCCAGGTTCCACCAGGAGGTGGCAAACAGAATAGGGAAGGCAACTAAAGTCATGGCGACTTACGTTAAGCGTTTGGGTGGAGTGGTTGTTGGGCATCGGGAGTTGGAAGCTCAGTTGGCAGGTTATTACAGGCCAGATCGGGTGCATCTGTCAGACGTGGGGTTGGATTTCTTGTTATTAGGGTTTCAGGAAGGTTGACAGCGAGCGTTGTTTTTGGTGAGGGTCGTTCAGGTAGCTGTTTGTCCTGAGGGAAAATAGTTTGGTTCGCTAACAACTGTTTGGTTGGGAGAGTATTGGTAGGTTTGAGCTTGTAGGTAGCTCCGAACCTGGTGTATGTAGGATGTATCTCGGTATGACCTTACATGGAACAAAACTGGTAACCATGCCCTCGGTGGTAATTGGTTATGTCATGCCCACGGTGGCAATGGTTATGTTTACATGTTAATTATGTTATAATGTGGTTTTACTTATTGTGTTGTGGGTCATTGTCTGGTATAGTATTGTTAAAAGAGTTGGGGGAATATGTTATGTTAATGTGACAATAACCTTAAATTATTTAAAATTATTTATATATTTAAAAAAAAAACTGTGATACTGTCCCAAATTAAAGTGTCTGAGTATTTGGGGAGGTGGGGAGGACTTTGGGTTAATCACGCATATGCCGGAAAGGCGACTATGCATATGCCATGTTCATTAATATTATGCAAGGGGCTAGAGCCAAATAGCATTGGATTATATATATTTTTTTTTTTAGGTAATTTAGATTATGCAACATTCTAAACCAAACAAACTTTAATTTATATCATGCAGAGAGCTAAAGCAAAATAATGTCCATTTCAATGTTGAGTAAGGTGCTAAAATGAAATACATCCATTAAAGCCATACGGGGATTTAAAACCAATTATTGTCTTTTAACGCAATGTATTGCGCTAAGCTGGATGACATTGTTTAACCCCGTATTGTACAAATTCTTTTAAAAAAAAAATATGATATTTTTTTAAAACTTGAGATGAATTGGTACAACACAAGTGATTTGTGTACTTATCGGTCTGAGGATACCTAGAAAATATATTAAAATACACACTCTACTTTTTTTTGTTAATTTATTGGTTGATTAGAAAAATACAATGCCTTTTAGAGAAATGATACATTCCAAAATAATAGCATTCAAATATATGTTACAATTTTTGTAAGTTATAGTTGGTTTATTTTATTAAAGCAAATTATAAAAAAAGAAAATGAAACATTGTATGAATTGACATACTCCGATATTATCTGACAACCAAATTAATGTCCTGAACAAGAATCCACAACAGAATGGCATTTCAGATTTAAATACGCTATGGATTTTTTAGATGAGTTTTGGGATTAAATTGAGCTGTACTCGGTACTGATAATAAATAAACTGTTGGGTATATAATGGTACTGTCATTGCCTTGCATATATTTTGAGTAATGCTACATTTATGTGAATCTGTAATGTAACATTCTTTTTAATGCTTTGTCTAGAATGATGTATGTTTTATATACAATATTGTAACAAAAGTATTTTTTTAAGGAACACTCCAAGTCTCCTAACCACCACAGTGTGGTTTTCATGCCAGAATTGCCCTGGCACTTATCTCAATGTAAGTAGTCAAAGCATTTTAGAATGGTTTGATTTTTTTACCTGCAGAATGCTGGACCCGCCTCTAATGTAAGCTGTAGTGGTTATGGTGCCTGGGGTGTTCCTTTAATATATACATTGGTGCGTAACAGTCCTGGTTTCCCACATCAGCAGTGGAAGGGCTAAGCAGGTATTTCAGACTGAATGCAAATGCCGAATTTGAAATACAAGATGTGGGCTATTGAGTGCATGTCTTTGCTAGCTTTTAAGTAGGCCCTTCGATGATAAAGGCATTCACAACTAATATGCCTAAAACTTTATTTAAAGTAGTAGAGATAGCACCTTTAAACAAGGAATGTTTACTGAGACGGTAAAATTGAAAGTATTGAATAATCAGCTCTGACTAGTCTGTAATAATCTTCTCCAGCTTGTTTTGTATTGTCACACACAGCTGCAAGAAGAAATGTAAGAAACGTTACTGATGCATGCAGGTATGTGGATGGGAGCAGTCGCAAGGTGGGATGCTAAAACCTTTACAAACACAAGGTATAGTAAGAACGCACATACATGCCCCTTTTTTTTTTTAGGAATTATGAGTAACTTTTTCAGTGGAAAATATGCTTGTTTTGTAGATTTCATTGGAGACCTGCTGTCTCTAGGCAGGAGGAATTTTGTTAGCTCTACATATTCCCTAACTGGTTATGCATTTTTTTTACATCTGAGAAATGTCAATGTTTAGATTTGACCCATAACACATTTCTAGAGGCATTTTAAAGGGTTAATCAAACCATTTATACATTACACTAAACACTTACTTTGTTTAATAGCACTTCTTAGTAGCCCCCCCATTTTAAAATAGTCAAAACTTCCTGAGCTGTTCCATGCCTCCTGTGACGTCCTTGCATGTCATCAATTATGTGGGTGGGAGGTAGGAGAATGAGGGCTGGCAGGAAGGAATGAGCAAGGGCAGGGAGAAGGGGAAGATAGAAATATTTACATATAGTCTAATCAAATCCATCCTTCACTTACAGGGGGCTTACCGTAATCTGTAATAAGTATTACAAATTAATAAAAAATCGATCTGCAGTCTTTGTCATTCCCATATATCTCATCTTAGGAAAGATTAAGATAATACAAATTGGCAGGATTAGGGAGGGATATAGTGACAACTGGCCTTACAGAGGGACGTGAGACAGATGTCCCGGCTGCCTAAATCAGGTGTGCAGGCGGTGTAACTAGCCTCCAGAACGAAAGTGCAAATATCTCTAGCTGAAATGCTGCACATAAAGACTCCTAACACCATGACCACCATTTACATTTTTTACTTTTTTTTTTTTTAGTTTTAAAAATGGGGGTCCAGAATCTAAAGTAAAAAAGGAACACTATAAAATTAAAATCTCACTGAATAATGTAGATATTAAATTATATAATAAAATGATATCATTAAAATTAAAATGTTTGCTTTCCACTCAAAGTCAGTCTTGACTTGCTCTCTTTCACTTGTACATTTGGTCTTAGCACTAGAGCCTTTATTGGATGCAGTTCTAGTACTGATACAAACCCTGCAACATTGGCATCCCATAAAGCGAGACACTGGGGTGTGGGCCAAAATGGGGTGTGCCAGTGATGTGACCTATGCCATTGGCACAGGCCAAAAGGAAAGGGGACGGGCCCACCCGAAGAATAGTCATGTTAGCCTAGCATGAATTCATGCTAGGCTGACTTTTAATCATGAACAGACCACGCACCTTAAACTAGCTACTTATAGAAACAGTCTTTGGTTTACTATCACAGCCTGTCATTTATCTGCCTATAATTATGGACAAATTATGAAAATAAAAACTAGTTTTCAATGTCCAAATTAACTGTGCAAACATCTAAAGTCCTAACATCTTCGTTTAAAGCACACAGGTGAATTACCGGTAACTAATGGGATGTCTTTTACTAACACTTTGAATTTGTTTTTCATTTGAACTATAGAAGCTATATGGTCTCAATTTAAATGATAAATAAATATAGCAGATAAATAAAAAGACCTGAAGTCTTTGCCATTCCCATATATCTTATCTTGGGAAAGAGCAGCATATTACAAAGTAACACGTGCTTCATATTTAATATTTCAGTCACCAGCAAACTCAGTAGGCCGTTATAAAATTAATTGTGGACTTTATTAAAACTGTTTTTAAGACTTGTGCTTATCCTAAAAAGAAATGTGGCATAGGCTTGCCTGACTTTAAACATACTTTACATTGTTGTTGTTGTTGTTTTTTAATCTAGAAGACCATGTGTTAAACTTTTGATTCCTTTAGAAAAGCTAGTATCTCTGATTTATTTGGCACCTTACGCCAAGGTTTTCTAATTGTTGATTATTCCTTGACTTTTGTTGAAATAATATCCTACAACTTATCTAAATCTACATTGTTGAAAAAATGAAAATAAATAAAAATAGAATGTTCTTTCCAATCACCCTTCATTTCGGAAAAATAATTGAACAATTGATGGTCAAAGATTACATTACCTAAAATTATAACCAAGCCAATAACTACTTTGTAAAGTAACTCATTTCGAAAGAAATACAACTTCTGATTCATTGTCTCATGGTATATTAACAGTCTATTCTTTATCTAATCCAGAAGCTTTGTTGGCTTAATTTAAGGCTTAATGGAAATCAGATTTAAATCATGGACATCGAATCAGTGGGCTGTTTCATCTCAACCACTCAGTCTACTCACTCACTTACTTCGATCTCAGGTAAGTTTGTAAAACTAACTTCCTGCTTGTCGGTACTGCACCACCTATATTTTTACTTTAAATTTCTCTATGTAGGACATTTGTGGTCATATTTGGTAGCAATGCTGATATAAGGGAGCCAGAAGGACGAAGGTAACTTTCTACTACAGTTGGTGAATGAATGAATACTGATACATACTATATTATCAACGGAAAAACTATATTTCGTAAGTACTGCTTGAGACCATTCCATTACCAAGTACAATACTTCTTACACTTACACTTTTTTCAGCACAGCCAAATGTTAAGACCTGCAGTGGTTATGGTACTGCGCTACAGCACGGAGTAGAGGAATAGTAGAGATGAATACAGCTTCCAAGACGATTCTTCCCAGCAAATAGAATATTCCCCAAACATGAGCCCAGACTTCATGAAGGGTGTAACATAACTGATCTTTATTGAAAACAGGCTGGCTTTTATGAGAAATCCTCCTGCAAGAGGACCTCCCACAGCAAACAAATACATTAACCAATCATTATACAGTATTTCACTAATACACACCTTCCCTCTGTCTGGGAGATATTTCAAGGGGTTCTTGAAAAGTGTGGAAGTCATGTATTACCGACCACACACGAGGCTCCTGCCCAAAACAGTTCCACAAATTCAGCGTGTGCGGTCGGTCAATTGGGAAAAAGGTGAAAAGCGAGGAAAATACCGAATAGATCCTCCTGGCTCATAGCATTGTTCCCCTTGTCTGCACGAACATAACTACCGAATGCTGCTCTTCTGGCTGATCGGTAAGTGGGAGAAGCTGGTGTTCGGTAGTTTTCAGCGATGGTTCGTGAGGTCGAGTGTCCGATTTTAGTTCCAGACACTTGACGACCAAGTCCCGCTGACTCCCCTTGTGCGAACAAGATGGCCGCCATTTTAATTTCCACGTGGCGTTCGGCCATACGAACAGCGGCCACCCAGGGAACCCTTAATCAACGGTACTTTTGAACTTAACAAGCCAGGAGGGTGGTCGGTGTTCGGTAGTTTCAAACTGCCGAACTAATAACCAATATTTATACAGAAAATTGAGAAAACACACAAATACAGAAGAAAATGTCGAAATAAAGTCCATTTTCTTCACACCAAATAACTAATTTAAAGGATCACTATAGGGTCAGGAACAAACATGTATTCCTGACCCTTCTAGCCCCTCCTGGGCCCCTCATGCCTCCATAAATACAGTAAAAATATTACTGTATTCAAGCCTGAAGCTGCTGGCTCTTCCATGTCTGCCTCAGAAAAAGCAAGCAGTCTGCTAACATCATCAGAAGTGGTAGCCTGATCCAATCACAGTGCTTCCCCATAGGATTGGCTGAGACTGACAAAGAGGCAGGAATCTCTATGAGGAAAGTTCAGTGTCTACATGCAGAGGGAGGAGATACTGAATGTTTGGGTGCATTTTAGGCAGCCATGATCCAGGAAGGAGCTCTAACAGCCATCTGAGGAGTGGCCAGTGAAGTTATCACTAGGCTGTAATATAAACACTGCATTTTCTCTGAAAATGTATTTAATTGATTTTTTTAATTGATATAGCCTGCTAATTATTGTAAATGAAAACAAATAAAAAAAAAAACATTTCAATATAAGATACTTGCCTTATGGACAAACTGATGGCACGGGTCAGGGGGGCCTTGAGAAAATTCAATAAAAAAGGTCTGGGGACTATGGCTAAATAACAAGCTAAATTAATTAAGAGGAGTAAAAGAGAGAAGCATACATGTATGTATGTGTATGGATATATGTGTGTGTGTATATATATGGAAGGCAGTGCCTGAAGTTGTGTGAGGGGCTTGGTTCCCCTTCTTATGGAGATCCAGCCCTTCACTCACTACCGTCTCAGGTCTAGAGATTTGTCCCACCCACCACTCCTCCTTTTAATCATTTCTTGAGGTAGGCCCTCTTTTATTTTCAGGCCTACTGCATCGTCAGTTACGGCACACCCCAACTGACTGTTCAGGTCTTGTTTGTTTAGGTTACTAAATCTACGGCTTTATGCCTTGACCACAAATATATATATATATATATATATATATATATGTATGTGTATATATATATATATATATATATATATTTATTTATAATTTCATTTTGTTTCTCTGTCTCCCTCTCCTGGCATGTCCCCGATCTGACAGATGGTCTCCCTGCCCCTTCGCCCTAGAAACCCCAGACTGAGCTTAAAAGACATGTGCCATCTCGCAGTATCAATTACTACTCACCGCTTACCCCTTCCATAGATTACGGCACTGTGATTTACATTAACTTACTCAAGAAGACCCCACCTCTTCCTCTCCTTATCTCTTCTCCTTTCCTAATTTTCCTTGTTCCTTCTCTGCTTCTTCCATTCTTTCTCGGGTGCTAGTGTACCTGACAGAAACTCTACATTCGGTTTAATGTTACCGAGTTTTATTTCCTTGATAGTTCTTAAAATCTTTGGTAATGTACTGGATATGCGACTGTAACTGTCTGGATTATTTCCTCCTTGATGTGATGCAGCAACGCATTGTATTCTCCGTTTTTGTATGTGAGATTATGCAAACTGACGTAATGTTGCACCACTCAGACATTCCATTATATCTCCGCAGTATGAGATTATCACCGTATGCTGTACTCTATTGCAGATGCATAAATAAATCATTTTAAATGTAAAAAAAAATAAAATAATATTTACTAGAATATAAAATAGTAGACCCAACATTAAAAATGTAATATGTTTGTAAAAAGTTACGATCTTGAAATTCATGTGTAGTCCTAATGTAAGAAAAAATACTCAAAGTATAATGTTGACTTTAAATGGTTAAAGTCAGAATGGTATTGCGCAATAATGGGCTTATCTGATTCTTCTAAACTCTTGTCACCCTCATTTAAGTAAATACATGCAAATCCATCGCATGCATCATTTTGAAAAAATAGTAAAAGCAGGAAAAAAAAAAATATTTTTTTGATAGTTTCAACCTGCCTTTTTTTCCGGGTATTTGCATATAAGTGCCTGAACGGGGCTAGTCACTACACGTAGCTGTAGATCTGATGGTATTACATTATGAAGAAAGGCATATTTCACATATCTAGCCCAGCAAAATTCAGGGGTAACATGTAAGATGTTTGTTGTGACAACCCAAAAAGGTGAAGGTATTGTGTACAATACACTATATAGAGACTGTCTGGTGCCAAGTCCTACAGATGTATGAAAGTTGTAAGTAGTTTTTTTTCTTTGATGTATTAGTTTATTTGCATAAGCGCTAGTTGAGTAAATCTGTAATTCATAACAACTTTGTTTTTTTGACAGTTATACACTTTATGTTAGAAAGATTCCACGGGAGTGGTTAGTTCTTAAGAACTACTGTCAACAACAAAAAATAATTGATATGACCCTCCCTGCACACTGTAAGGGGGGTCTTTAACTGCTGTAAAAATACCTGTGGAAATAGAACCCCTGTACAACCATGCTTTGTATCTCTAGCTATTTCTAGCAGATGCTGGAAAACTATTGGAAAAGGTGGCAACGAGAGGGATAAAGGCTGACGTTAGCATAAGGGGACAAGATGGCAGATAGTAAAATAAATTAGGCAGTTAGTTGAATTGGATTTTTTGATTGAAATTCTATTTCCCAATTCCTGCATCCATAGAATCATCCTGATGGGGGGAAGGGAATCTAAGATGCAGCTCAGTGACACAACTGTTTCACTTGCTCTGCCCCCATAATGGGTGGACAGCATAGAAAGGGGTGATACCACCCCTTTACTGACAGATCAGTCAAGCATGAATGCAAGGCTGTCTCTCTATTATTTAAGCAACCCGCTTGAGGGCAGACCTTCAAGTGAGCTCTGTTTCATTGCTGTCTGCAGGCAGGGCCGGTGCAAAGATCCATTTTGCCACCCCCATGTCACTCACTCACTAACAGACACACACTTGCAGACACACACACTCACTGACAGACACACGGACACACACACTCACTGACAGACACACACACTCACTCACACACAGACACTCAATGACAGACATTCACTGACACACACACACTCACTGACATACATACACTCACTCACTGACAGACAGACACACACACACTCACACACAGACACTCACTGACAGACATACACTTACTCACTGACAGACACACACACAGGCAGACACTCACTGACAGACACACACACACACACTCATTGACAGTCAAACACTCAAAAACGTACCTCCCTGGGGTCCAATGTGGGGCAGCTCCTCACTCCTCCCACCCGTTGTTTAGTATGCCTGGGCCAGAATGACGTCATATTCCAGCTTCCAGCATCACAGAGGCAGGAGTTAGAGGCTGCAAGAACAGCCTCCCTTGTTGCCTGGCTTCTCCTTCACCCTCTCCTCTGGACGGTCACTGGCATTTGTTGGCAGAGCAGGCACCTACCATCAAGGTAAGCAGGTGCCTGCTCTGCCTTACCTAGCACAGCTTAGAGAGCACCCTGAGGTGGCCAGATGGCCACCTCCTGGTCCCCCTGTAACAGGGCGCCTCTTGGCACCCCCACCTTTGGCTGCCTTGAGGATCGTCCCAGCGCTGGAGGTGGCTCAAGAGCCGCTCGCCCAGCACTGCGGCCCCAGACAGGGTTAGGCAGCCCACCAGGAAGCATCCCAGTGTGCGCTCCAAGCAGGCAATAATGTTGTCACTTAATGTGGTGGTGATCCATAGCTGATTTGTGACAGAATGTTTCTTATTTTGAAAGTTCCTCGTAATATTCCATTCAATTTTGTTCAGTTATTCGCTCTGTATTAAATTCCTTGTGTTTGTAAAAAAAAATGCTGTATCCGCAATGTAACCGAAGAATGTATATGTATTTTATGAGCTTTATACAGCTCTCATTTCTTACGTAATTTGTACACTGTCAGAAATGTAATCCACTAATACCAGATTTAAAATCTAAGGACTCAAATCTGCTGACAGGTGTCAGGATTGGCTGACAGATGTCAGTTACTTCCTGGTTTAGATAGAGATTGCCCTAGGGATTTGCAGCAAACACAGGAACTTCAAAAGTTTTTTCTTATTTATTAAATTAATTTTGTATTTGTTTATTTTACAGCATTATCTATGTAATGCATGAAATAAAAAAATATACAACTCAAGCCTGAAATGTCCCTTTAGAAAATATTACGGCCTGAAGGACAAATTATATGAAATATCTGTAATATTGAGTATTACAAGCCAACTTATTTAATTAGTTTCTACAAAAATATTTATTTATTTTTTCCGCATGCTTAAAAAAGCAATCACCCCAAAATGCAGCTTTCTAATAGAGAGATAATTCCTCTCTATAAAATACATATGTAATAACCCAGGTGTATGTCTGGACTTGCCAGTACAGTAAACTGATTGCAAATTTAAGGCCAGAGTAGCCAGTCTGAAAGCATACCCACCTTAGAGAATGTTTCCATCTGATAATGTTACCTTAAATTTGAAATAATTTTTGAATTCTCACTTTAGTATTATTACTATCATTATTAGTATTAGTTCCTGTTTACTAGGGGCAAATACTCTAACAACAAATGTGCATTTTCTTTTTAAATATGATGTCAGACATTGTTTCCTTTTGATACGTAGTAATCTCATTTTTTATTTGTAGAGGGGGAGGTGGGAGTTGTACTTCCTTAAAAAAAAAATGTATTCTCCAAATAATGGAGCTATCAACACAGAGCTCATTTTTTAGGGAGTGGGGATGTATGCTCACTTGAGGTGCAAAATCCATCCTTGTCTTAGTGTGAGGTCTAAAAAAATATCTATCTATCTATCTATCTAGTTTACTTAAAATAAAGATTTCTTACATCATTGTCTTTTAAAATAATACCGTACAAATTAAATTTTTATTTTTTGCGATGGAGTTTGATTCGTTTGTGACGTCCCCAACTTTGCTAAGCACAAAAGTTATCAAGCAGTTGACAGTTCTGATGAAATGCCTACTACAAGAAAAAAAAAAGGGAAGAAAATCAGAATAAACTGGCAGCTTTCCAGAAAACATACAACATCCACCCAGTATGAAAAGTTCCAGTAAACGCTCAGTAGCCTTCTGGTGAACATGCTGGCTTAGTGCTTGCTTGAACAGGATCTTAAAAAACAAAAGAAAAACTCTCAGATAAGTTCCCTGATCTTTGTCTCTCGGAGTCACGCTAAGATGTAATACTACACGTTTTTTCGAAAATGTACTCATGACAATTATAATGTACATGGCATATCATCAGATTTAATAAATGTGCCTTTAAAATAATGTTGATGATATGCAATGACCATAAACGTACAGCTCACTAGAATTTCAGAGCTCCCTGCCGGACAGGGACATTGAATTGTCAGTGAATTTTGAGTTCCTATGCCACCACCTCTTAACAAAAGCTGGTTGATGCAATAGAACTAAGCTAGCAGGGCTATTCAATAAAGTGTGAATTCACAGGAAATCGAGTACGGTAAGTAATTTAAAGTGATTTTTAAATTTTAGGCCGAAATAGACAAAATGAAAACGTAGCCGACTTGGAGAATTTTTTTCAGTTAAGCTATTCTGGCAAAATATTGGAAGTTCATTTTAGTGAACAATTTTGTGTGCAAACAAAGTTGTAGAAACATTCAAGCATAAATAGACATGTTGTAACTGACTGTTACCAAAGCAGCTATTTTTTTAAACAAATTTTGTAGTTTGGATTTCAATTCACCACAATTTGTTGTTTAGTGAATTGGCAGGAATGTAAATTTTAGGATAAAAATAGCAAACCACAAAACATAGCTGATTTGGAGAATTTCTCCAGTCTGGCGATTTTGGCAAGAACTTTCAAATTTACTGTGAATTCATTTTAAATTACTAACAATTAACACTTTAATGAAGAAACCGGACTGGTTTAAATTGCTCGCCATTGATACATACAGCCCTCAAATATTAATTTTAGATGTTACTGTGCACATGGCCCATGAATCTGAATTACAGTCTTGGTTTTGCCAGGACAATTTCAGAAACACAAGAGAAGTATTATGATCCCTTAAGAATGCTGATCTTCATAGTTCAGAAAGTTTTTCAATAGAAACTATTGAGCAATGAATGTTAGTGAAAATGTAAGCAATATGCGTGTCAATTGGAAATAGTCTTTAGGCTGGCTGAGTATTATGGGAAATCTGAAATGTTACGGTTATCGTAGGCCGATCACAACCTGTTATATGCCAAAACAAATATGGCTTCAGTTGTGCTGGATCTCATATGAGTTTAGCTGATTTAGTTAAAGAATCAAAACATTTCAAGGAATTGTGATATTAAACACAATTAATGCACCCTGATAATATGATAGTTGTGCTGCAATAAATCTAAAGCCGTTCTTGCATTAAAAATAAATACATAACACAAACAAAAATCTTTTGCACATATACGTAATTATTTTAGTTTATACTAAAAATAAGATGTTGCAATAAATGCAAATATTAATTCCCGTAGTTTCAGTGCTGCTGACAATGTAAAGAGTCCATGTACGACAACATTTGTTTTGTGCCACAATGTCTCTCCGGGTGTTCCTACACTACACCTTCCTTTGGCTGTCTGAGAGTGATTGGGCTTTTAGTGTAACAGCAGATCACAGCTGCACAGACCTGCTCTAGCTTTTAGAACCACCCATGTTTGTCACATAACATGGTATATATGTATTAAGAAGCGATAAGCTTTTAAAACTGATACTTCCTGTTCCATTTCCTGACATCACCCAACTTCCAACAAAGGAACACTCCCTGCTGTTTCACCTCAGTTACAATGACGTGCAGCAAGGTCCACATGTAGCCTTTCTACTCTTTCATATCATCTGTGCTTTTTTCTGATAAACTCAAGCTTTGCTACTAGTTACCCATCCCACGCACTTTGACCCTGTAGTTCCACGGCCTTGTCAGAAATGCAGTCATATCAACACAAACATTAGATTACGGCTCCATCAATGGGCTGTACGAACGATTGTGAAATAGCTTATTGAAACTATATGGTCATAGATGGGTGTTTTTTTCCAAACTGACTATTTAAATATGTGAGAGACACATATGAGAGAGTTAAACATGGCCTAATTTTTACGAGTTTTAAATTAGAGTTATTCCTGAAAAAACGGCAAACGTACCATAACATTTGAGAGCATTATACAATGCACTTGTCAATACCATGGGCATACATAGACACACAGACAGACATAACCGATATAGACAGAAAGACAGACATGACAGACATAGACAGACAGACACACAGACATGATTGGTAGACAGACATGATAATTATAAAAACAGACAAACAGGCACACAGACATGACAGATAGACAGACAAATACTTCTAATCTTTTCATGTTTTTATGGGTAATTTCCAAGATCATATTTCATTAAAGCGGTGTACCCTGTTTTATTTTTTTATGTTTTGAGTTGGGTATTATTATAATTATTATTATTATTATTGCCATTTATATAGCGCCAACAGATTCCATAGCGCTTTACAATATTACAAGAGGGGGGATTTAACTATAAATAGGACAATAACAAAAAACTTACACGAAAGGTAGGTTGAAGAGAACACTGCTCAAACGAGATTACAGTCTATAGGAGTTTAAATGTATGCATCATGAGTGTCCTGGATTTGGAGGAAGAGTTGCATAAGTTGACAAAAACACTTTTAAACAGACAGCCCTATCCCTACAATGCATCACTGTCATGCCCCCGAACTTTGCCCCTCTCTGTGTGTGTATATATATATATATATTGACAGATTTACATCTGAGGTGCCTACAATTTTTCAGGTGAACCCTTCATTTCCCCCACTTGCTCCATAAGACTGGACCATCCAAGAATGACTTCTGACTCTGCTCTCCGCTGAAAAACAGCTTACCGTAATTACCACTCTTAATAAGGTTAATGATCTGAAGCAAAAGTAAATATATATAACATGAACATTAAATATGTCAGTTTGCAGTGTCAGGACAGGTAAACCAAACAGATTAAAGCCTCAAAAATAATGAAAATATGCCCATGTGATGTTTGCTCCAATCCCTCACTCTATGTGTATAGGAAAGAACCCTGGGCTACGATCTCAGCCGTGCAGGTCCGAAGAATAAGTGATAACGGGTGCAGTGCTATAAGAGGAACAGATGTCTTGAGAAGGTGGACATTTTTTGATGGCTAGTTATTTAGTCTTCACTTCACTTTGACCTAGATCATGTGACAGTGGAGACTTCCCTTTAATGACCACCTTTGTCCACAGGTTTGAGTCTTTGAACAACTGATGACTGAATAGATAAATTTGGCAGGAATATGGCAGGGTAGTGACAGTAAGGTGATAGAAACATACACAGCAATAGCAGAAAGAACTAAATAGTTTGTGACCAGCCATAAAATAATGTGGAGCTTGTGCTAACCACTGTCTGGCACATGAGTCTCTACAATTCTGGCAGCCACGAGTTAAACAGGAAAAATACTCTGAGTCACTCACAGGTCATAAACTGCAAGGGAATCAAATAGACAAAACATACATTAGGGACAATAGGGAATGCAGTGCCAAAAAGTTTTACTGAAGTAGTGATGGAGATTGCGTAGAACCAACAATACATTATTGGAATATCATGTGATGTCACACTGGGCCTATTAGCACAAAGTTCCATTTAAATCTCCAGAAAGTTTTGTATTAATGTAAATGCATGGCAACTCAGGTGAGGTAAATTGCTGGACTTGATATGAGTAGGCCTGGATAGTAAACTACTGAACATGGTGCCAGTGAATTTGGTGAGGCCGGAAATTGGCAGGCTCAACCTCTGTTAAAGTGTGTGTGTGTGTGTGTGTGTGTGTCCATGGTCGTCCAGTGGGGGATTTTCATGATCTGCACCAATATGAGGTACAAATCACCTTGAGAATGCTCAAGAAGCTGCAGGGGATTGCGAGGGTGCCCATAAAGTAGTCTAACATTAATATAGACTACAATGCTCCCTCTGTGAAGTGAGGGAGCGAAGGGGTATCTTTTGATCTCCCTGTCGGCTTGAGGAAGAATGCTCAGAGCCAGAGCTCCAGGCCCAGACTAGGCAGCTGCCTTGGTCGCCTAGAGCATAAACCGTCTCTTTGTATTACTAAATCAAGAATCCCAAAATCATGTGTGCTGCTCTCATGAACTTTAAACTATCACCTCTTCACAGCAGGATTATAATTACATAATTTTTGTCAATTGCAAATAAATACCTGTACGCCCTAATTACTTTGTGAACAATAATTTATTCATATGACAAAAAATAGAAATAAATAAGATATCATTTAATTGTTGTGAATTTAGGACTTTGTTGGGTTAAACATAACATTTAGAAGTCATCCTGACATTCACTGACCAGCTGGAACCTCTCCTTAAGTGGGCAGTATTTTCAATCACCTGCCTGTTAAATTTTCTTGGGTGCAATTTCCCTTTAACTGTTCAAGAGCCAGTCATGCTATGTTTCTTTGTGTGACACTGTTCTGAATTGCATATTATTATTATTATATTTATATAGTGCCAACAAATTCCGTAGCGCTTTACAATGGGATACATACGAATTGAGTTTAGCAAAACTTCTAACTAACAGCAATGTCTTTGTCAAGCTTAAAGGGATACTATTAGTGCCAGGAATACAATGCACCCAAAGAATCCCTTGCGCACCCGCCCTGGTAAATAAAGTGTTAAAAGCCCTTTATTTACTCACCTTATCGATGTCCCTCGGCTTTGGTAGACAGCCACTGAGGGCAGACTTAGAGCTGCAATGTAAACATTGCAGTTTCTCTGGAACTGCAATGTTTCACATTGCAGGACTAATTGCAAAACGGACAGAGCACCTAGACCACTTCAATTAACTGAAGTGGTCTGGGTGCCTACAGTGTCCCTTCAAAGCAGCTCTGTTATCATGAGGGCTCTTTGCATAAGTTGCAAAGACCCCCAATGTTGACATTGCCGCTGGGGGATCTGGTGGCCATGGGGTACAGGGAAAGGTGAGATATATTTACCTGAACCTATCCCTCACAGGTGCTGCCTGTTCATTCCTGAACAATTTTTGCAGTGTGGCTGGATCCTAAATGAAAACGTGGTTTATCATGGGCACTGTGGCTGCTCTTCAGCTATGCAGCCCCATACATAGCAAACTGTGATGAGCTGTGTGTTCTGACACCTTTTTATCATGGACAGCATTACGTTCTTCAGCAATTTGAGCGACAGTAGCTCCTCTGTGTGATCGGAACCAAACAGGTTAGCCTTCTCTCACCACTTGCATCAGTGTGTCTCGGGCGCCCATGATCCTGGTGCCAGTTCATCAGTTGTTCTTCCTTGCACCACTTTGGTAGGTATTAACCACTATATACTATGAAAACCCCAAAGACTCGCATTTTTGGAGATACTCTGACCCATCACTAGCCATCACTATTTGGCCTATGTCATAGTCACTCAGATCTTTTCACTTGCCAATTTTTGAAAAATAATTGGAAAATTCATTTTTTTCATGATGTCCAGTCCTTAAGTTGTGGAGGTGGACGTGTGGAGCGTACGGACATTAAGCAGCAGAGAGATCTGAAGTACTGGGTTCAGCTTAGGCTTGGCAAAGGTCTATTTAGAAGTTATAAAACACCCCACAGTATAGGGAACTATAAAGGTATGTGATATTGGCAAACTATGGTACAAAGAGACAGCAATGGATCCTTGTTCCGCACATTTTTAGAGAATTCTCTTGCGAGGGCTGGAGGAGGGAATTTTTTTTTTTTTTTTGCTAGATGTAACGAAGATAATGTTTGTAGGCACACTGAATCTTTCTAAGGAAATACAACTTTAAAGTTATTCCAAAACACACTTGTTTTGACCTGCTGCTGCTGTATGCGGGGCAGCCTCTTGTCCTTTCTCACAATAAGCAGCACATTCCAGGTTTTCAAACACTGGAACTTTTTCCACACACTCGTTTCTATAATTGCAGCATGTTGCAGACCTGGCAATAGCACTGCTATTACTATAAACATTCTAAACAAACATACAAAGTGTAAACGGTACATATTGTGACAGGAATAAATGTAAAGTAAAAAGTGCAGCCATAAATCCTAAGTGTATGTGTCGTCTTCTCCTTACACACAAACAATTTAAAAATACAAATAAAGAAAATTGTGCAGCTAAAGTATATGAAAGTTACGCTATAGGCACCAAAACCACTTAAAAACATATTAAAGGGAACCTAGAGTCCAGAAAATAACAATCATTTTTTTCGGAACTATAAGTTCCATTTCGACCACTGTCCAACCCCTTTTAATGCTTAGAAAGTGAAGATAAATAAATATTACTTATCTCATATTGAGTGCAGAGACATCTCAGCTACAGCCAGCCGTTCCACCTCCGTCTTTGTCGACCTGCTTGCTGACTCTCCCCCGTTCTCGTCCAACCCAGGACTTCTAATTGTAACATATTCATCCTTACCCTGCAGTATCTGTGCTCAGCGGCCATGCATCAGTGTACCTGACTCCTGCAACAAAGCCCCATGTCTGCCCACAGTGATGATGACGTTGGCATGCGTATGACGTCACGCGGTAGACGCACACGCACGTTCTGGGGTCAAAAGCCGATTTCAGCCAATCAGAATTGTACAATTGTAATTCAAACGCATTTTTACTTCTCCTCATTGCCCTGTCGTGGTTTCCCTTAGTGGTTGTGCGAGAGTGTGTTCCTGAGTGTTTATTTATCGTTATTGACTTTGGCTTCATTTTGACTTCCCTGTATTCTGGTATCCCTGACTTTGGCTTTCCCTCATCGTTGTGTCCCTTTCTGTGTCCCCGACCTCGGCAAGTATTCTGACTATTCTTTGGTACGTTAAGTCCGGCCATTCTAAGGCTCGGTAAGATGTTACCTTCTAGTCCTAGGTGTGATACTGATACCGGAGAAACTGACGGAAGCCAAGCACAGAGAGATGGACACAGGTTTCTTCAGGAAGGAAGAGATTCTTTATTGGATCACCGATCGGGACTCAGAGGGACTAATGTCACCAAAATACAGCAAGTTCTGAGCCCCGGTGTCAGGATCGGGACAGGGATCCAACACGCAGAGTACAAACAGTAGCCAGATACGTATACCGGACCTTAGAATGGCCGGACTAACGTAAGTAGTACAGTATAGAATGGTCAAAGACAAGCCGAGGTCGAGGGTAACAGAAGACAGGTAAGCGAGAGACAAGCCGAATCAAGGGTAACAGAGATAAGCAGAGTAAGGTAAACAAGCCGGGTCAAAACCAAAAGGGATAATAGAATACACAAGCACTGAGTGACTAGAACAAGCTAGAACCACGACAGGGCAATGAGCTAATGAAAGAAGCTCTGTTAAATACCCTGTTCAGAGCAGTAACCACGCCCCCAAGGCGTCCTGATTGGTCCTGCAGCCATTGACTGACAGGTTGTTCCGGGGGAGTGTCCTGATGACTACTTCCTGCCTAGATGCTGTAAAAGGCAGTCACTCCCTCGCGGCCGGCCTAGCATGACCGGATAGACCGCGGGGAAGGGAGCCATCAGACCGTCTGGATGGAGGAACAGCTAAGTCTCTACCTCTTTCGGAGGTAGAGACCACAGGTACCCTGACAGTACCCCCCCTCTCAGATACGCCCACCGGGCGGAATGAACCGGGACGAGATGGGAAGCGATAGTGATACGCCCTGCGGAGACGGGGAGCATGAACATCCTCCTGAGGTACCCAACTCCTCTCCTCAGGACCATATCCCTTCCAATCAACCAGATATTGTACTCTCCCCCGGGAGATTCGAGAATCAATAATAGAGTTAACCTCATACTCCTCCTGACCCTCCACCTGAACGGGGCGAGGAGGGGCTATTGTGGAGGAAAATCTGTTACATATGAGTGGTTTCAGCAATGAAACGTGAAACGAGTTCGGGATGCGTAAGGTATTAGGAAGAGCTAAACGATACGCAACTGGATTGATACGGGTCAGCACCCTGTAGGGTCCAATATAACGAGGAGCGAACTTCATGGAGGGCACTTTTAAACGGATGTTCCTCGTGCTCAGCCATACCCTATCACCTGGAACAAAGACCGGAGCCGCCCTTCTACGTTTATCAGCGTGTTTCTTGACCAACATAGAGTTGTGCACAAGGATTTGTCGAGTTTGATCCCACAACTTCCTCAAATTGGCAACATGAACATCAACCGACGGCACCCCCTGGGAAGGGGAATCCGAAGGAAGAATAGACGGATGAAAACCATAATTCATGAAGAAGGGGCTTGAATGAGTAGAATCGCAAACGAGATTGTTGTGTGCAAACTCCGCCCAAGGAATCAAACCGACCCAATCATCCTGGTGTTCAGAAACAAAGCATCGTAAATATTGTTAAATTTTCTGGTTGGTACGTTCAGCAGCTCCGTTAGACTGAGGATGATAGGCAGAAGAAAAGTTTAATTTAATACCAAGTTGAGAGCAGAAGGACCTCCAAAAGCGGGAAACAAATTGGGAGCCTCTGTCCGATACAATTTGAGAGGGTATCCCATGTAGGCGAAAAATCTCCTTAGCGAATATCTCTGCCAATTCGGGAGAAGACGGGAGTTTAGGCAGGGGAATGAAGTGTGCCATCTTAGTAAACCTGTCAACCACGGTGAGGATAACAGTCTGTCTTTTAGAGATAGGTAGATCGACAATAAAGTCCATGGCCAAACAGGACCATGGTTTTTCTGGAACCTCCAAGGGTTGCAGGAATCCACATGGAAGCGTATGGGGTTGTTTGGTTTTAGTACAAACTTCACATGCAGCGATGAACTCCTCAATGTCCCTCCGTAAAGCAGGCCACCAGAAGTCCTTAGAGATCAACGCGTAAGTTTTGCGAATACCAGGATGTCCCGCCATCTTGCTATTATGTAAACACTGTAAAAGTTCCAGTTGAAGAGCAGGAGGAACGAAATGACGGCCCGCAGGAGTCTGTTTAGGTGCTAGATGTTGCAACTTAATGATCTCGGCCAGTAATGGAGAATGAATCCTGAGATTCGTATTAGCAATGATATTGCATTTCGGAACTATAGAAGAAAGAACTGGTTCAGGTACAGTAGAAGGTTCATATTGGCGAGATAATGCATCGGCTTTAGAGTTTTTAGAACCAGGTCTGTAAGTCAGTACATAATTGAAGTGAGTCAGGAATAAGGACCAACGAGCTTGTCTAGAGGATAAGCGCTTAGCCTCCCCAATATAGGACAAGTTTTTGTGGTCCGTCAAAATCGTAATAGGGTGTAGGGTCCCCTCCAACAAATGTCTCCACTCCTTTAAGGCTTTAATGACTGCTAACAGTTCCCTTTCCCCGATGTCATATCTGCTCTCAGGCCCAGAAAATTTCTTAGAGAAGAAACCACAAGGGTGTAACGGTTTATCCACCCCTAACCTTTGAGACAGAACAGCCCCAACTGCTGTCTCAGAGGCATCGACCTCGAGCAAGAAAGGCAGAGTCGTATCAGGATGGACTAGAATGGGAGCCGAGGCAAAAAGTTCCTTGAGAGTCTTGAAAGCACCCAGAGCTTCCTTAGACCAGAACTTAGTATCAGCCCCTTGTTTGGTCATATTGGTAATAGGCGCAATGATAGAGGAGTATCCTTTAATGAAGCGCCTATAGTAGTTGGAAAAACCAATAAACCTTTGGATAGCCTTGAGTCCTTTGGGCAAGGGCCAGTCTAAAATAGATTGAAGTTTTACAGGATCCATTTTAAAACCCTCCCCAGAAATCACGTATCCAAGAAAGTCTACCTGAGACTGATCAAAACTGCACTTCTCCAATTTGCAATATAGACCATGTTGCAGCAGCTTGTGTAATACCTTTCTGACCTGTCTATGGTGAGTCTCAATCTCCTTAGAGTGTATTAGTATGTCGTCCAGGTAAACAATAACACAATCATGCTGAAACTCCCTAAGTACCTCATTAATCAAATCTTGAAATACTGCAGGAGCATTGCATAGTCCAAATGGCATAACAGTGTATTCGTAATGGCCATACCGGGTATTGAATGCCGTCATCCACTCGTGACCTTGCTGGATTCTCACCAAATTGTAAGCCCCTCTGAGATCTAACTTGGTGAAGATTTTGGAGCCCTTAAGACGATCAAATAACTCGGTAATCAGTGGGATAGGATAGGCATTTCTGACAGTTATTTTATTCAAGCCTCGGTAATCGATACAAGGTCTCAGCGTGCCATCCTTCTTCTTAATGAAAAAGAACCCAGCCCCGGCCGGAGAAGAAGACCTCCTGATGAATCCCTTCTCTAAATTCTCCCTAATATACTCCTCTAGAACCGAGTTTTCCTGAACAGACAAAGGATATACATGGCCCCTCGGAGGCATAGTGCCGGGTAGAAGCTTAATCTTACAGTCAAATGACCTGTGTGGAGGCAAAGAATCGGCATTCTTCTTGTCAAACACTGCCCTTAAGTCTAGGTAAAGGTCTGGTATTTGTCTTTCTGTGGACTGAGTAGGATTCTCCGGTATGTTAATATTAGCTAATGGAGAAACCTTGCACAAACACCGATCCTGGCAGCCCTGGCCCCACGAGAGTATCTCTCCTAACTCCCAATCGATAATAGGGTTATGTTTTTTCAACCATGGGTACCCCAGAACTATGGGAACGGAAGGAGACGAAATGAGCAGAAGAGATAAATTCTCCACGTGTAGGATACCCACATTTAAATTAATGGGTATGGTCTCACGAAAGATAACAGGGTCTAGTAGTGGTCTACCATCTATGGCCTCAACGGCCAAGGGTGTCTCCCTTAGCTGGGATGGGAAATTGTTCTTACTAGCAAAGGCTTGGTCGATAAAATTCTCAGCAGCACCGGAATCTATCAATGCCAAAGCCCTTACTACTTCCTTCCCCCAAGTTAAGGAAACTGGTAGCAGAAGCCTGTGATCTTTATAATCAGGAGTAGAGGACAAAATAGAAACACCCAAGGCCTGTCCTCTAGAGAGACTTAGGTGCGAGCGTTTCCCGGGCGGTTAGAACAGTTCGAGAGTAAATGACCCTTGGCTCCACAATACATACACAAGCCCTCTCTTCTCCTGTGCTGTCTTTCCTCCTCAGAGAGGCGGGTATACCCTATCTGCATAGGTTCAGTAAGCAAAGATATCGTGGGGTCAGGACTTGGAACAGCGGGAGCTAACCTAAAAGAAGGTCTCTGGTTCCTCTCTCGAGTGTTCTGTCTCTCTCTTAGACGTTCATCTATACGAGAGATGAACGAAATTAAATCCTCTAAATTCTCAGGGAGTTCTCTGGTAGCAACCTCATCAAGGATTACATCAGATAGGCCATTCAAAAATACATCCATATACGCCTGCTCATTCCACTTCATTTCTGCCGCCAGAGACCTGAACTCTAGTGCATAATCCACCAGTGTTTGGTTCTCCTGTCTCAGGCGCAACAGTAATCTGGCTGCATTAACCTTTCTACCTGGAGGGTCAAATGTTCTTCGAAAAGCAGCTACAAATGCGTTATAGTTATAAACTAATGGATTATCGTTCTCCCATAGTGGGTTGGCCCATCTCAGAGCTTTCTCAATGAGTAGGGTGATAATAAATCCTACTTTTGCCCTATCTGTAGGATAAGAGCGAGGTTGCAATTCAAAGTGGATACTAATTTGGTTTAAAAAACCACGACACTTCTCAGGAGCCCCACCATAGCGTACTGGGGGGGTAATGTGAGAAGAAGCACCCACTGTGGCTACCTCTAGACCTGAACCGACAGGAGAAATAGGGGTATTACGTATCTCCTCTGGTGGGTTATTGGCACAAGCTAATAGAGCCTGTAGCGCAAGCGCCATCTGATCCATTCTGTGATCCATGGCTTCAAACCTAGGATCAGGAGCAGCCAGCTGACTGTTTGTACTTGCAGGATCCATTGGCCCTGTCGTAATGTCAGGATCGGGACAGGGATCCAACACGCAGAGTACAAACAGTAGCCAGATACGTATACCGGACCTTAGAATGGCCGGACTAACGTAAGTAGTACAGTATAGAATGGTCAAAGACAAGCCGAGGTCGAGGGTAACAGAAGACAGGTAAGCGAGAGACAAGCCGAATCAGGGGTAACAGAGATAAGCAGAGTAAGGTAAACAAGCCGGGTCAAAACCAAAAGGGATAATAGAATACACAAGCACTGAGTGACTAGAACAAGCTAGAACCACGACAGGGCAATTAGCTAATGAAAGAAGCTCTGTTAAATACCCTGTTCAGAGCAGTAACCACGCCCCCAAGGCGTCCTGATTGGTCCTGCAGCCATTGACTGACAGGTTGTTCCGGGGGAGTGTCCTGATGACTACTTCCTGCCTAGATGCTGTAAAAGGCAGTCACTCCCTCGCGGCCGGCCTAGCATGACCGGATAGACCGCGGGGAAGGGAGCCATCAGACCGTCTGGATGGAGGAACAGCTAAGTCTCTACCTCTTTCGGAGGTAGAGACCACAGGTACCCTGACACCCGGACAATAGTGCAGGCTCCTTATATAGGCACATAACTCCTCCCATATTAAGCTCCACCCGCACATTCTCTTAACCAATCAACACAAATAAGAATTAACTTCCTGTTTGACCGCATGGCTTGTCCAGCACAATGGAGGAGGGGGAATACTACATCCTGTATTCTTGCACATGCTCCGTACACTACTGATCGTATCTTGCCTCGTGCAACCAACTGATCGATACGTCAGCATATGCACGTGCACATGCCACGTGGTAATCTCGGCCTACTAAATTTATTTTTGGTTTGCATACACCGCAAGTTACCATGAACCAGACCAGACTTATCTTATGATGTGAATCTCTTAACACTCATCTTCCTGCATTGGTTCTCCCTGATCTAAAGCCTTATACTTATAAATCGCCATTATCTGTGCAGCAGCCTTCCTCTCTGCTATATTTCCTATCAGGCTTTGCACAGACCTAACTACTAAGGGTATAAGACACGGCAGGACTAGACACAACATTAAAATCAGTAGGACTCCACCTACCACTGCCTTAAGCCCTCCAAACCACTCATACCAGCTACCAAACCAACTACTTGGATTATACCCTTTCCATACCTGAGTAGGCACATGCGCTAGTTTAACCATATGGCTAGTAAGCTCAGCTATTGCTTGCCCTTCGTCATCTATTTGAAGACAGCAATTGCTCAGGTTAAACTTCCCACATACACCTCCCTCTACTGCCAAAAGGTAATCCAAGGCTAATCTATTTTGGTAGACTGCTGTCCTCATCCTGGTGTTATGCTTCGCTAGAAGATTGAGCACTTGTGATGTTTCGTTAGTGATAATCTCAACCACCGCCTGTAATCTTATAATTCGGTTGAGCATATAAATAGGGGTTCTGTAACCAAAAGTACCATCCTCTGCCCACGTGGCTGGCCCATAATAATCTATGATACGCTGGGGAGGCCATTCATTATCTTCCCAGGTGCCTATCTCTATGGGTCCCCTTTTCTTCCTATGATTCACATCATACACTTTAACACCTAAAGTCTCACCTGTTTCAATCGGTAACAAGAAGAAGGATGGTTTGAGCATACCCAACACACATGCCCCTTTCCAGTCCTGTGGCAACTCCGAATAGGCTTTCTTACCACAGATCCAGTACAAATTTGCTGGGGCTCTCCAGGTAGATGCGATGGATAAATCAAACCACACATCCTTTAAATTGGCGTATCTAGCAAACGGGTTAGATGGTTCTGAGACATTTGAAGCCGACCACCAGGTTGTATTCTTTGTACCATCATCATAAGCTTTTTGCCCTAGACAAGTTAATTCTCCTACAGAAGTATTATACATTATTCCTTTCCTTGCTATGCAAACATAACCTATGATGGAGGTCTTTAATCTCCACTCAGATTTACCTCTAACACTCATATGATAATCGGCTTGTGTAGATATTAATTGGTCAACTGCCTCAGAACCGGACATTACCTCCTTTGCCTCCCAAGGCCATTGGTCTCCCATGTTAGTACCTCCACACACATAGCAGTTGGTAACATTAAGACTACCGGCAATACTTTCGGCTAAATCGATGAACAGGTTTTTAGCATTATGGGGGATCTTATTATCTATACTCATCTCTTCATAAAAGGAATGGTATACTTGATGAGTTTGGGAGGATACCGTATCAGTCTCTATCCCTATAAACAATAATGTCCCAGGATCTAAACCCGTCCCGTATATCTGAAACCCAAATAAATTGCCATATTTGTCTAAGAACTTATCGGGGTTATTTATAAGTATATGGATGGGATTACATTCCATAGACTTACAATATGGGCTAGTCGGCAACTTAGTCACTATCATGTCTTTGTCTACTGTCTGTCCCCAAGTCGCCCACCCCACACAAGACCAATATGGGCAAAAGTTATAGTCTTTATTTGGGCATCTAGGACTCACATATTTATTTTTACTACTGGGACAAATATATTTATCATTAGACCCATACGTCCGCTCCCATCTAAGATCCCCACATACATTCCACGGCTTTCTACCACTCGATATCGCTTTACACGCATCAAATAGCAGGACACCCGAAGAATGTACGGATTCTAACACCGTCTTATTAATTAGGGTCCCCTGAGGATCTCCATTCCTGAGAGTCAACCAAATTGTACGAGGTTGATACTCCGGACTGAAGCACTTAGGTTCTCCTACTCCTAAATGGCACACACTATAGTCTATATTTAAGTATCTACATCTCGATACATCTCCTTTACACTCGTATTGTGAATGCCAGATTAGGGTTTGGGAAATATGGTTACCTGTTCTCGTAGTCTTAATGCATACCTCACAGCTAGGAGTGTCGGTACCTCTACCTTCCTGAATATAAAAACACATATAAATAAACACTATCAAAAGCACATCTTTCGCCGTCATCCTCAGTCTTCGTCCGTGCGAAGGCGCCTCAGCTTCCAGGATGTGAGGGCTGCAGGGAATGGAGTTCTGCTCGTCTTCACAGGTGTCCCTTCGAGACTTTCCTGGCTTATATACTATGTGTTGGTAAGCGGACAGGCTTTATTATGGCCTTCTCACTCACGCACCAAATCCCTGTAACAATAAAATTTGTAATCCACAATAGTTCCTCGTTACTCCGACTGAGTAGTGCGTTTTAACCGGATCTTGCAGGGATTCTCTGGATCTGCTGTAACTTGCCAAGAATCGACTGCTGCTGGTTTAACCCTGGAGTGATATATCCACGGAGTCACTTCGGCTACTTTTATCGCTGTAGGGGTAGACAAAAGAACAACATAAGGACCTCTCCACTTGGGCCCTAACGGTACATTATTCCACTCTTTAATCCACACTTGATCTCCTGGATGATAACTATGAACAGGGGGATAAATATTCACAGGTAATCTATCTTGTACCCATTTCTGTACCTCCTCCATAGTCTTACCCAACTCTACAACCTGCTGCCGGGTAATTCCTTCTCCCAACTGACTCAAATCCCCCCTTAAGTTACCAAGTACGGGAGGTGGTCGCCCATACATAATTTCAAAAGGAGAGAGGCCCATCCTTCTGGTAGGGGTACTGCGGATTCGCAATAGAGCTATGGGTAAGAGAACGTTCCACTTAAGTTGGGTTTCCTGACACATTTTAGCCAACTGGTTCTTAATAGTTCTATTCATTCTCTCTACCTTACCAGAACTCTGGGGTCTATATGCAGTATGAAGCCTCCACTTTATACCAAGCATATGAGTCAGTTGTTGTAGGCACTGATGAACAAAAGCTGGACCATTGTCCGATCCTATAGAACAGGGTAGTCCATATCGGGGTATTATTTCTCGTAGCAGGAATCTTACAACTTCTCCTGCTTTCTCTGTACGAGTAGGACATGCTTCTACCCAGCCTGAATAGGTGCACACAATTACCAGCAGGTAACGATGTCCACCCGATTTAGGCATCACTGTAAAGTCTATTTGTAGATCGGACATGGGGAGTCCCCCCATAAACTGGACTCCTGGTGGCTTTACTGGTCCTTGTCTTGCATTATTTTTAGCACACGTTACACATCTTCGTACAATGGCCTGAGTCAAGTTGGACAATCTTGGTATGTAGAAATGTTTTCTGAGAGATTCTTCAGTACTATCTCTCCCAGAATGTGTCCCGTTATGATAATTTTGGACAATTTCTACCGCTAGTGATGCTGGTATGACTATTCTTCCATCTTCTAGCTGATACCACTTGTTCTCCAAATACTTTCCTGGTTCAGTCTTTAACCACTCCTCTTCTTGAGCTGTATAAACTGGAGTCCATTGGGACAGTGGAGTTGGTATAAGAGCAGCTATATGCCCCACATACTCCTGTCTTCCTGATTCAGCAGCACGCTTAGCTGCACTATCTGCCATCCGATTTCCCTTGGTTACATCACCATCTCCTCTCAGATGCGCTCGACAATGTATGATACCGACTTCTTTCGGCTCCCACACTGCTTCCAATAGTTGTAGGATTTCAGCTGCGTATTTGATTTCTTTGCCTTCTGAATTCAGTAGTCCTCTTTCTTTATACAAAGCTCCGTGGGCATGAGTGGTTAAAAACGCATACTTAGAGTCCGTGTAGATGTTCACTCTTAAACCTTCAGCCAATTGTAACGCTCGTGTTAGTGCTATTAATTCTGCCTTTTGTGCTGATGTTCCTTTCGCCAATGGCCGAGCTTCTATCACCTTGTCTATTGTTGTCACTGCATATCCTGCATAGCGGATCCCTTCTTTCACATAACTACTGCCGTCGGTGTAATATTGAACATCGGGGTTCTGGATGGGAAAATCACGAAGATCTGGTCTACTTGAGAATACTTCATCCATTACTTCCAAACAATCATGTTGACTTTCAGTAGGTTGTGGCAAAAGGGTAGCTGGATTTAAGGTGTTTACAGTCTCTAAATGCACTCTTGGGTTTTCACACAACATTGCTTGATACTTGGTCATACGGCTGTTACTAAACCAATGATTTCCTTTGTAATCCAACAACGTCTGTACTGCATGTGGGACTCGTACATAAAGTTCTTGACCCAGAGTGAGTTTATCGGCTTCAGCTACTAGCAGGGCGGCTGCAGCTACTGCTCTTAGACAAGGTGGAAGTCCGCTGGCCACTGCATCCAATTGCTTAGACATGTAGGCAACAGGTCTTTGCCATGATCCCAAGTACTGTGTCAATACTCCCACAGCCATTCTTCTTTGCTCGTGTACATATAAGTAGAATGGTCGTGTGTGATCAGGTAGACCTAATGCTGGGGCACTCATCAAAGCCTTCTTCACATCTTCAAATGCCGTTTGCTGTTCTTGGGTCCATAAGAAGGGGTCGTGCTCTGTACCTTTGATAGCTGCGTACAGAGGTTTTGCCAGTATCGCATAGCTGGGAATCCATATCCTACAGAAGCCTGCTGCCCCCAAGAATTCTCGCACTTGTCTTCTATTCTTGGGTATTGGTATTTGGCAGACAGCTTCTTTTCTCTCTGGCCCCATAATTCTTTGACCTTCAGAGATATGGAATCCCAGATATTTGACAGTTGGCAAACACAACTGAGCCTTCTTTCTAGACACCTTGTATCCTGCTTTCCAGAGAATGTGCAGTAGATCGTGCGTTGCTTGCTGACAGATTTCTTTTGTAACTGCTGCTATCAACAAGTCATCTACATATTGTAACAATACACACTCTCCTGGGATGGACTCGAAATCCAGTAGATCTTGACTTAGGGCTGAACCAAATAGGGTAGGTGAATTTTTAAACCCTTGGGGCAGTCTTGTCCAAGTCATTTGGCGTTTTGAGCCCGTTACAGCGTTCTCCCATTGGAAAGCGAAAATACATTGACTTTCTGCGGCAATTCGGAGGCAAAAGAAGGCATCTTTGAGGTCTAAGACTGTAAAGTAAGTAGCCCCGCCCGGAATTAAAGCAAGCAGGTTATATGGATTGGGTACAACTGGATGTATACTAACAACCGCATCATTGACTGCTCTCAAGTCCTGCACAGGTCGATACTCATCTGTACCGGGCTTTTGAACAGGCAGCAATGGGGTGTTCCAGGGGGAAGTACAGAATTTTAGGATACCATACCGTATGAACTTATCCAGATAGGATTGGATGTTCTTCTTAGCCTTCTGCGGGATGTGGTATTGTCTTAGGCTCACTGGATAAACCCCAAGTTTTAGTTCAATTTTTATAGGTGGAATATTGCGGGCCAGTCCTGGTGGGTTGTTCTCTGCCCAAACTCCTGGTATATTAAATAATGTCTCATCACTCCTAGGGTTTTGGCTAGTCAACACTGTATAAAGTCGCCACTCTTCTTCCTTTGGTACGGATAATGTCATGATACCTGAAGGTCCATTAAACTTTAAGGATGTTGTTCCATTTGGTAGGAACGTAATCTGCGCTTGTAATTTTGATAGCATATCACGTCCCAGCAATTGGACTGGACATTCAGGCATATAAAGGAATTGATGTTTTATTACGTGGCCTCCCAATGTACAGAGTCGACTTTTAAGAACCGGTTTTTCAGCACTTCTTCCAGTTGCTCCTATCACAGTAATAGTCCTTCCAGATGGAGGAGCAACTAGATTAGTCACCACTGAATGTTCAGCACCAGTGTCGATCATGAACGCACTCCTTTTCCCCCCTATTGATACATCGACCATAGGCTCCGCTCGACCAAGGGGGATGGAGCCCGGTCGGTATCAATAGTCCTCCATGACCGTGTCAGCCAATCCTACAAAGTCCCTACCTTCTCTATCGCGGGACCTTTGCGCTGCTGGAATATACCTGTCTTCCCTAACACTTCCTCTGTTCCCATTACTCCCTCTATTACCATTACTCCCTCCGGGGCCTCCTCTACCTCTCGCTCTGCCTCTAAAGTTTCCGTAACCTGTCCTAGGTCTGTCTCTCTCACACTGTTCTCTTCGAGGACACTCATTTCTCCAATGCCCTTCTTCCCTACAGTATGCGCACTGATTTCTACTTAGAGGTTCCTCATTCCATCTACTATCGCCTCTATCTGGGCCCCGTCTATCTACGCCTGCGATCGCTACCGCTAGCATATCAGCCTTTTTACGCATCTTGCGCTCTTCCTCTTTCTTACTTTCTGTCTCCCTATTCATATAAACCTTATTCGCTACCTCCATTAGTTGGGTGATTGACATACCTGCAAACCCTTCTAACTTTTGTAGCTTGCGCTTAATATCTCCGTAAGCTTGGCTGACAAAGGCAGAGTTCACCATTCGGGAATTATCTGCGTCTTCCGGATTAAAGGGGGTATACAAGCGGTATGCCTCCAATAATCGGTCATAAAAGACACTGGGCGCTTCATCGCTTTTCTGAATCACCTCAACTGTCTTCGACATGTTAATGGCTTTCTTTCCTCCGGCTTTCATGCCAGCAATTATAGCGTCTCTTTAGGCTCTGAGTTGAGCCATATCAGCACCATTTACATTCCAATCAGGATCGGTGTTGGGATAATGTGTTGCGGCCCATGCTGATGGATTGGCTTGGTTTAAAGTACGGGCTTTATCCTCTAGTGCTTTAATGGCTGCTTGATTTATTCTTGTCCTTTCCTCATTGTTAAACAAAGTCATTAATAACTGCTGGCAATCAGCCCATGTCGGGTTATGTGTCTGTACTATTGAGGTGAACAGATCAGTCATAGCTTGTGGTTTCTCAGTATACGAGGAATTGTGGGTCTTCCAATTTAAAAGATCGGTTGTCGTGAATGGGACATATACAAAGACTGGGTCAGCATGTGCCATTTGGCCTGCGGCATCGATATAGGCTGGCCCAGGATTCAGACGAAGAGGCATCTGATAGTGTCTTAATTGTTGGGCACCGGTCAACTGTCGGGTCTGTATGGGGCTACGTGGAGGGGCGTGTGTCATAGGTTCCAGTCGGGGAGAAATAGGGTATGGGGATGTGGGAGCTTGGTTTTGGGAAAAGGTGGTAAATAAAACACTTCGAGCCGAGCTAGATGAAGCTTGACCGGAAGTCTGAAGTGGCGCCAAATCAGGATATTCGTTTTTAATGGGGGTTGGTCCTGATTCCGGAAGGGGAGATTTAGTACGAGGGGGGGTGGATCCTGTACTGGAGGAGGAAGCGGAAGTGGATGGGGGTAATGAGGGGAGGGGTGCAGGACTTCCTGCGTTTGCGTCACTTCCTCTTAACGGAAAGTAAGGGGGCGGCAAAGGGATCTCGGACTCAGGGGGCGTGTCCAAAATGGGCCTAACACCAGTCCTAGTGGACGAACAAGTCCTAGCTACCATGAGGCGACACTGCTCCTCGTGGCATGTCTGGAGCCATTTTGGCGAGTCATTTACGGCCTGTCTCCAACAATCAACATAAGGAAACTGGCCGTAAAGTTCAGGCCTACCTGATACAGCCACGTGTAAGCGCTGTACCAGAGTTGGATCCAAACTGCCACGTGGCGGCCATGCCGCAACCAAAGTAGGCCACTCCCTAGTACACAAAGTGACCAAACGTACAGGAGACATTTTAACCCCAAAATCACAAGTTTTGAATCCCTTTTTAAAATTCTTCACCATACAACCTAAGGGATCCGGAATCGTTGACTGCGACGCACCCATACTTAACAATGGAACGTCGTCGACAACGAATACTATACACGCGTACTATTCAACAGTCACACCCGTTTCCTCTGGCAACAGCACCACGTGGTACGGTTACCAAGTGAAACGTACACAATAACAATAAACACTCAGGGAATTCCCGTACACACACAGCTGTTACACCAGTCACTATATAATCAATATTATGCCCTTTGGCGTAACTATACAGTCACCCACGCTATAATTCTCTATATACGAATTACCCGTCTATAACACACCCCAGTAACATCGTCTTTTACAAATAGCGGTTATAGTACGGTTAGCATAGGTCAAAGCACAAGTTAAGGTCACAATACAATTATTAGTGGTTATGGTGTTAAACATGCAATAGACGACAATGATTAGTACTTATATACAGTGTCAGTAAATATACAGGGTTATGGTACCGTGCACTATAATACAGCAACACACTATTAACACTCTCGCTAGACGGCTGAGCTCGTGCTATCTAACAAGATATACACTTTACTAAACAATCGTTAACACATTTACAATTCCCAACTAAACTATTGGCCAGTACCTTGAATGGACTACCTAAAAACAATCTACATACGTTTTGGTTAGCCACACTGCCCAATCACCACATATATAGCGAGCTAGAGGACCGAATTTACACAGACGCCTCTTAGTCGCACTATCAAAAGTCTAGTGGGTTCCAAATTTACACGCCTTCCCACTTAGCCCAGATAGGATGAGATCTAGCAAACCGAATTTACACAGACGCCGCTTAGTCTCCCGGTCCCTCCGACCTAGCGAACAAAATATACACCCTAGAACGCTAGTCTAGACAAGACACCGGTGTCCGGCTAGGGCTATTTACACCAGAGCCCCGCCTGACTAACAAAATCAAACGGTCTGACTAAAGAGCGTTCGATCGAGCGGTGCGCCTTCGCTCCTTCCCTCCGACAGAGGGGGCAGATACACAGATTCAAAACCCCTTTGGGCCTACCGCACAATCGGTATACCCCTAGTGGGTCCTGCCGT
The DNA here is from genome assembly GCF_036172605.1 of Pelobates fuscus. Lineage (NCBI taxonomy): Eukaryota > Metazoa > Chordata > Amphibia > Anura > Pelobatidae > Pelobates > Pelobates fuscus. The sequence continues at coordinate 80,163,401 of NC_086322.1, forward strand.
CTAAAACAGCAGTTGTCTTACCTCCTCGTTCCTGAACCTGAGTTCACACTCATCGACGGGGACACCCCAGCACTTCTCACGTAGAGGCCGATGATCTCCTGGACAACAGACCAGTGGCGCCGAGACGAAGGGAGGTCCACGCAGAAGTTCAGGGGTGCAGCCGTAGAGAACGTGGGCAAAGATAGACCGTCTCACGCCTCTGCCTCTCAGCTACCGTTGAACGATGAGCTTCCCGGCCAATGCACCAAATGATACCGGAGAAACTGACGGAAGCCAAGCACAGAGAGATGGACACAGGTTTCTTCAGGAAGGAAGAGATTCTTTATTGGATCACCGATCGGGACTCAGAGGGACTAATGTCACCAAAATACAGCAAGTTCTGAGCCCCGGACAATAGTGCAGGCTCCTTATATAGGCACATAACTCCTCCCATATTAAGCTCCACCCGCACATTCTCTTAACCAATCAACACAAATAAGAATTAACTTCCTGTTTGACCGCATGGCTTGTCCAGCACAATGGAGGAGGGGGAATACTACATCCTGTATTCTTGCACATGCTCCGTACACTACTGATCGTATCTTGCCTCGTGCAACCAACTGATCGATACGTCAGCATATGCACGTGCACATGCCACGTGGTAATCTCGGCCTACTAAATTTATTTTTACCGAGATTCCACCACAATACGGTTCTACGTGCTGGATCAACTAGTAATCCTGACACTAATAGAAGCACTGGGAACGAGTTACGCATGTGCGGCAAGACACTGTGCTCATCCAATCAAGTACCGCTATGAGTAGCATTTGTTTAAGAAACTGAAATTGCCTCTAACAGCTGTCAGGAAGATAGTCACTTAAGGTGTATTTAAAATTTCAATGTAAACATTTGCAGTTTTACATTAAAGGGTTAAAAGACCAGGGTCACCACACCCAGACCACCTCATTGAGTTGAAGTGGTTTGGGCGACTTTAGGGATCGTTTAATGTCCTGGATTTGATGTCTAGATACTGCCCTTTTAATCTAGCAATATAAAATATTGCTGTTTCCCACACATACGCAGAATGAAGAAAAAGACAAGTAAATCCAATACATGTTATTAATAAACATAAAATATCTTACTTTATTTTGAGTGCAGTGTTCAGAAATAAAGTACAGGTAACACTAACAGCATAAACTATTTTGTACAACTCGTTTCAACATTCTGTCTTTAAGGTGCGTTAGAATTCCGAGACACATACCAATAGCCTGAATGAAAACTGTCCAGGGTATTGTATATTTCCTGTCCGAGAACTCAAGTCATTCCACTTCTTCTCAATACCCCAGAAGTGCGTCATTCTGCTAGCAGTGATGCAGCTTTTGTCTTTTATCACCAGAAATTAGCAGGTGGGCTTTTTAACTGTAGGCAACTTTTATTGTCTAACTTTCATTACCAATCCTCAACCCTTGAGGCATTATAATATTCCAAGGGAAATTCCATATGTATCACATGGCACACCGAATTAGTAATACCATTGCACAATTCCTACAATACATCAGCTATTCAAATCTAAACGTTGCAAAATAACATTAAATAATTAAAATAAATATACATTAGTATGGGATCAAATAGTATTAATGTCAAAATCAAAATTCAGCCCATTGGAGACAAGGTCTCTACCTCAAACTGTATCCATTTCATATCAACCTTATTTAGATTTTTTAAATGTTTCTTATGTACCTTAGATTATGACAGAATGTTTCCAGGTCTAACTCTGTCTTTTTTTTATCTATACATATAGATAAGGGAGGTGTAGTTTTTAGTCAGGTAGTGACAGGTGGTCATTTTCGCCATCCAACATCCAAACCAGGTGTTAAGCGTTTAGCGTATCTTATTAATCTTTGTGGGAGACGCAACCACTTTTGTCAGACACAAATTACTAGTAATTTAACATTAACATTTGTTGCATAGAAACCTTCAGTAGAGACTGCTATTTTAGGACTAGTTTCTAATGTTGTGGGTACGTTTTACTAGCCAGCTGTTCACTGTCTCTACTCTTAAGTATCAACTGTTTACCGTATATTAAATCTCAACAGAGATCTTTGAAGGTTGAGAGGAGTATTGACAATTTCTTCTTGGCAGAGACAATTTTAAATTAAAGGTAATAACGGCAGCTGGTAAACTTTAGCACCGTTTGGGGAAACTTGAAAATCAGGCAGTAATAAGTTGTTAATAGCCATTAAAACAGCATAAGCCAACTTGTCGCTAATACTAAATTTTGGCAGTAGACAAATAGCCGCTACTCACTATGGTTAGCAACAGCGAGTAACATCTGGTTGGTAAATCCTTCCAACATTAGCATTGATTTAATATTTTTGGATAAACTTTTCAAACTATTTAATGATTTGAAAAACATTTTAATATTTTTATATGTTGATATTTTTGATATATTGTTTTTTTTTAAATATATGATATATTTTTGATATTTTAGTATTTTGAATAAATCATTTTAAAAGTTTATAGAAAAATATTAAATAATTTGAAAAGCTTAACCGAAAATATTAAAGATGTTGGAAATGAGCCCAGGTCAAAATATAAAAATTTCAAAAGAACATGTAAACCCCCCTATATATTAAGTTAAAGGAACACTATAGGGTCAGAAACACAAACATGTATTCCTGACCGTATAGTGTTAAAACCATCATCTAGACCCTCCTGCACCCCCCTTGCGTCCCTAAATAAAGTAAAATCTTACTTGTATTCGTCTGCAGCTGCTGCCTCTGCCCGTGATCTGCCTGCTTGGCTGACATAATCAGAAGTGGTGGTCTGATCCAATCACAATGCTTCCCCATAGGATTGGCTGAGACTGTCAAGGAGGCAGATCAGGGGCAGAGCCAGCAAAAGTCAAACACAGCCCTGGTCAATCAGCATATCTTCATACAGATGAATTGAATCAATGCATCTCTAGGAGAAAAGTTTAGTGTCTGAAATGGTATGTACTAATGTTCATTCTGCGTTATGGTCAGGGTTAATATTAGGACTGGTGGAGAGCTAGGGTTGGTGTTAAAGTTAGTGCTGGTGTCAAGGTTAAGGTTGGTGTTAGGGTAAGCCTTGGTATAGGGTTATGATTTGTTTAAGTTTAGTGTAAGTTCTGATACAGAGTTTGAGGATGTAGGGAGACCAAGGGTTAGGATATACCTGCCTTCAATATGACATGGACTATAACCCCCATGATTCTCCACAAGGCAAAGCGTATCTGAGAGTGTTTAGAGTTGCAATCTGCATTATCTTTAATTAAAACAACCTGTTTAAAGGACAACATGGACTTTAGCTCACATTACTCTCATACAGGATTTGCCTGGCTGAGACTCAATGAGTTACAGTCCATGGCATATTGAAGGCACACATATACTATTTAGCACTGCCAAAAATTCAAGCATTAATTAAATTAATGTGCTCTCTATACTATGCAACCTCTAAATGTCAAAGGAGATGAAAATCTTGAGGTATTTTCAGGATAATTAAATCATTTTCATGTATTGTTCTGTAGCTACCCTAGTTTTTAGTTTTGTACACAGTATCATAGGTGAAAGGGTGACAAAAATAGTTTTTCCCCACTTTTTTTTACAAATATTTTATTGATAAGAAAACAGGATATGTATACATGCAGGGTATAAGAGGCAATTCCTATCTGTCCTTTACAAAAATAGCTTATAATATGCATGGGTGCACTGTAAGAGAAAGAGGAAAATTATGGTTGAACAAAATGACAAAACATGCATGATATCTTGTGTATTTTGCTCATTGCCAAATAAAAACCTGTTTCCTTAAGGAGTCAATGAAAGGGTTCATTAGATCACATGCTACCATTTCTGTAACATGCAAAAACCTACCAAATCAAGCTTAGTAGAATTCCAGATTCAAGATCCTCAGACTAGGTGTCTGAGGATCTTGTATTTACTATGAGTTCTGGGAGTTGTAATCCTGAAGCAAGTGGTCAGTAATTTGCTTACACCTATTTTCATCTGATAAGTCTAGTCCTCCAGTGTTGAAAAATAAGTTCTCTGTAGTTAACAGTCTTTATTTTCTTGCACTATAGCTTACCTTCTGTCAAGGCCCCCTCCCCTGACCCCCACCCCCTCCCAGGGTGCAGAATGGGTTAAAAACCTATTCTGTCACTTATCTGGTTCCAGCGCCAATGTCTGCCTTTTCTCCGGATGCCAGACATCATGCGCATGCGCTGCAACGGCCGCTCTTGCATTAGGATTTTGCCATAGGAAAGCAGTATTTAATGCTTTACTACGCGGTTTTGGTTGACGCTGGACGTCTCCATGCAGTTTGTGAAGACGTCCATGTTCAGTTAGGTGACCATAAGTTGCCTAACAGGCCGGAAGTCCCTCTACTGTCTATCTGGTAGACAGCCACTAGCGGTGGAGTCAACCCTCAAAGGTAATTATTGCAGTTAGAGATGTCCCGAACGGTTTGCTTGCGAATAGTTCCTGGCGAACATAGCTTGTTCGTGTTCGCCACGGATGGCGAATATATGCGATGTTCGGTCCGCCCCCTATTCGTCATCATTGAGTAAACTTTGACCCTGTACCTCACAGTCAGCAGACACATTCCAGCCAATCAGCAGCAGACCCTCCCTCCCAGACCCTCCCACCTCCTGGACAGCATCCATTTTAGATTCGTTCGGAAGCTGCATTCTTTTTTTTTAATTTTTTATTAATTTTTTTTTTTTAGACAGAAGTGTGTTATATTTGAGCATGCTAGGCTGAATGTGCGTATATCATTGCTAGTTGCACTGAGGGTATGAGTATATAGCAGTACATTGTTGTGAAAGATGGCTGTCATGTTTAGGGTGTAGCTTGCACGTTATCAACTGTGTATTTATATCAGCAGCTCCACCACTAGTTATAAATCAAGTGTGAGTCGCCCCATGAGATGAGACTAGTGAATAACATAATACATGAACGGTTAAGGTAAAGGCATGTAAGGAACTACGACAATAAACTCTTTAGGAGGTGAAATAATGACATGTTTAAACGCTTGCTACTCTACGATTAGTTAATGTGCAGAGAGCAGTTCATGTGATCAAAGGCATGGTATGGAGGATCGGCTATAGTGGGACATGCTTGGCAGGCTGCTGTTTACTGCTTGTGCTTATCCGATCCCTTCTGGGCGCCAGGTGCAGACCCTGGGAGTCCCTGATACCTGGAACAACAAAGGCAAGTCTTGCAGCTTGAGGTGGTGGAAGCTTGTTTTGTCCGGTGGTCGGATCTGTCCCGCTGGTGCTTCACGTCCGGTGCGGGATTGTGGTGGCTTAAGGTGGAGGCGAGTGCTTGACGTGCGGCAGGCTCTGCATTTCTGTTTGTGCCTCCGGTCCCGTCTTCGACGCCTTTTGCATTGGTGGATTTTAATGGGGACTGCTTCGCTTAACTGTGGTGGAGCTTGTTGGGGCTGTGGTGGAGCTTGTTGGGGCTTCCTGCTTGTTATTTGCTTCCAAAATTGATTAAAGAGTCTGTCCAGCTTAGACTTAATATCCTGCCATGCTTTGCTGGTACCAGGAGGACACGCGGCTGCCACCATATTGGGAGAGTCGCAGATGAGTATGTCAGTTTGGGCGGCTGTGCTCTGTGCGTCCATTAGCTCCAGACAGCCTCTCAGGGGTGGACAGGGATAACCCCCACAGGTCCGGGGGGAGGGGGGGTAACGGAGCTCCTGCCGGGAAGTAGCTGCTCCTGGGCATCCCAGGATCGGGAGATCGTCCGCCTCTCCCGCCCGGTGAGCACCAGGCCACACTTGCCACGCGGAGGTAAGTAAGACTCTGTCGAGTTGCTGACCGCTATTAAGCATGTCGGGTCGGTCAGGTAGGAGCAACATTGCTGGGTCATCCCCTTCTAGGGTGAAATTCGCTTGTTGATAGTTGCTTAAAGTGAGATATTGAGGGAGCTCACACGAAGTGCGTCTTTCCTCCATGACAGCTAGGCCCCGCCCCCCGGAAGCTGCATTCTTAGTGAGAGGAGGGACAGTGTAGCTGCTGCTGATTTAATAGGGAAATCGATAGCTAGGCTGGTGTATTCAGTGTCCACTACAGTCCTGAAGGACTCATCTGATCTCTGCTGTAAGGACAGCACCCCAAAAAGCCCTTTTTAGGGCTAGAACATCAGTCTGCTTTTTTTTTTTTTTCCTGTGTAATCGAATTGCAGTTGCCTGCCTGCCTGCCAGCGTGTGTGTCAGGCTCACAGCGTATACTGTGCCCACTTGCCCAGTGCCACCACTCATATCTGGTGTCACAATAGCTTGCATTTAAAAAAAACAAAAAACTTTTTTGACTGTAATATAATAGCAGTCAGTTTCCTTCACACGTATGCGTTTCAGGGCCTGCCAGGGCACAGTGTCACACCAGTGCAACTCATATCTGGTGTAACAGTAGTGTACATTTTAAAAAAAAAAATACAGGGGGCTTGTTGTCACCTTTTGGGGACCCTTGATGTTGTACGTGGCTGGGTGGAGGAGGAGAGACCTTCAATGACATCAGTGAGGACAAGGAACGGGACATGGCTAGCTTGGTATCCAACCTTGTGCAAATGGGGAGTTTGCGGTTGTGCAAATGGACTGTTTGCGGTTGTTTGTGGTGCGTTAAATGGGGAGTTTGGTCTGTCACTGTGAAGCGGGCGTAACCCTTACACTACCTGGTCGATACAACATCATACCTGATGTTTTAAAGCACGTTATTCCAAACAATTTAGAAATGTTAGGTGATTTATGCCCTTTATGGATTAAAACCAGACTCTGCATCAACTATGTAATTTTCCATGGGAGTATTGTCATGGATCCCCCTCCGGCATGCCACAGTCCAGGTGTTAGTCCCCTTGAAACAACTTTTCCATCACTATTGTGGCCAGAAAAAGTCCCTGTGGGTTTTAAAATTCGCCTGCCTATTGAAGTCTATGGCGGTTCGCACGGTTCGCCCGTTCGCGAACATTTGCGGAAGTTCGCGTTCGCCGTTTGCGAACGGAAAATGTTATGTTCGCGACATCTCTAATTGCAGTTTATCAATAATTACCTGCTCAGGGTTAAGGGATCTGGGACAGTGTACTCAGACCACTTCAATGACCTTAAATTGTCTGGGTGCCTATAATGTCCCTTTAACGATCTGTTTCAATATGGAAACAGATGAACTGATATGTATCAGTTCAAAACTCCATATGTTGTGGATTAAGGTATCCTTTTATCAAAAAGTATGGTCATTGGATTGCTTGCTGTGCCCCACAACAGTAGCATGATGGCAGAGATTGTCTCACAAAATCATCCTCCGAGGCTTAGAGCCAAATAATGCATTAAAACATACTGAACAATGGACCCAATCTTATTTATGATACCTGTACCTTTAAAGCATAGCACATTCTCCTTACAGCTCTTGAGACTCATACTGCACACTTTCTTTATATATAAATATACTCTCTATAACTTAATGTATGACAAATAAAAAGGCATGGTCCTGAATGCTTTAAGTTTACTGAAGACATCAGCTCTATGTCACGTTTCCTGCACACTTTGCATTGTTTGTCGCTCGGTGATGGCAACAGACACTCCCAACATGCGTTTCTTACCGTGGAATGGGTTATGTGTAATTCAATATACAAAGTCTACATTCCATTGTATTTAGTGTTACATCACACAAAACTCACAGGTTCCCAAATATCCATTTCTCAAACTCACATAATGATTACTCAAACCATGTGTTTGTCATAAATAATAACATACCTCCTTGTAAAACTACGAAGCAATGTTATCACAATTGCATTACAATTTAGAAATGTGCGTTAAAATTCAGCATGTTAAAAGAACACGTAAATGTGTATTTTGGACACAGGGTTAGCCAATTTGCTAAAATAGATTTGATTTGTGAATATTTAGAGATTTAATATTTAAATATTAAGAACAATTGCTTATTTGGTAAATTATTGTTACGTTTTTAGTGTTTAGTGAAAACAAAAATTGTAATTACTTGATTATGTTTTTTTGTTGTTTTTTCATATCTTGAGTAAATATCTGATAACCTTTTCTGACTTGTAGACTCAAAATCAGAGGCCGCAGCAGCAAAAAATGTTCATATAAATGCCAATAGAAAAATATGATAAGCATTTTGCCTGACTAGGAGCATTTAGTTACTGTATTGTATACCTTGGCTATTCTCCTTATTGTATTGGCATCTGGAATCCTTGACCTTGGCTATTCTCCTTATTGTACTGGCATCTGGAATCCTTGACCTTGGCTATTCTCCTTATTGTATTGGCATCTGGAATCCTTGACCTTGGCTATTCTCCTTATTGTACTGACATCTGGAATCCTTGACCTTGGCTATTCTCCTTTTGTATTGGCATCTGGAATCCTTGACCCTGGCTATTCTCCTTTTGTATTGGCATCTGGAATCCTTGACCTTGGCTATTCTCCTTATTGTATTGGCATCTGGAATCCTTGACCTTGGCTCGTTCTCTGACTTTTCTCTACTGGCTCCCTGTGTGTCTCTTCTTTCTGAAGACATTAAAGTTAAATCTGGCCACCCTGTGACCAGTACTATGCTACTATCCTATTTATATAGGTTTCCTGCAGTTAGAATGGTGACCTGCCCAGCCCTCATTATTTAATTTTCACCCCACCTGATGCCAATGGATAGGGGTACCTGAATGGAAAATAAAAATTGAAAATAGGCATGTGCAGCATAATGTTCCTCCAATTAAATGAGGCTATCAGTTCCACTCAGTTCTGGAGGAGGAAGTGGCTTTAGTTGCTGTCAGGAAGACAGCCACTAGAGATGTGTTTAACCGTGCAATGTAAACATTGAGGTTTGTACAAAGGGCACGGGGCACGCTCAGAAGAAGAGATCAAGCCGCACGCAGCTCGTGTGGAGGGAACTCGAGCTGAGGACCCCAGCTGGCCCACATGCATGAAAAAAGTGATGTAACTTCTTAATGGCAAAGAATTGAGCAGTGACACTGCAGGGGAATGATATATACACAGCTTAATTATAGATGTGTATACCTAAAGCACATTAGCTTACTGAAGTGCTTTATATGTGAAGAATAAGCACTTTTTGCAAAATGAAAAAAAAGAACAGATTTCAATAGATTATTATTGTTATACCCCTGAAGAAAACAGGTACTATTACTTCCAGCAGTGGCGTACACACCACCCATGGGGCCCCGGTGCGAAAACTGATCCGTGGGCCCCCCACACGCGTGCGCGCTTACTCTGCGCGGGCTGGGGCCGCAACACATGGTGGCGGGCACCGGGTCGCAGGGCTGCGGCCACGGTATGTACGCCAGTGCATGCATAAACACATACACTTAAAGGACCACTACAGACACCCAGATCACATCAGCTCAATGAAGTGGTCTGGGTGCCAGGTCTCTCGTTTTAACCCTGCAGCTGAAAACATAGCAAAAACATAGCACTGCTATGTTTCACTGAGGGTTAATCCAGCCTCTAGTGGCTGTCTCATTGACAGCCGCTAGAGGATTTTCTGCGATTCTCACTGTGAAAATCACAGTGAGAAGACGCTGAACGTCCATAGGAAAGCATTGAGTAATGCTTTCCTATGGGCGGTTTGAATGCGCGCGTGGCTCTTGCCACGCATGCGCATTCAGAGCTGAGAGGCGGATCGGGGCGGAGAGATTCCCAGCACCAAGGGAGTCCGGCGCTGGAGAAAGGTAAGTGCTTAAGACACACACACACACCCTCATGAACAGATGCACACATTTACTGACAGACACACACTCAGTGACAGACATACATACACACTCACTAACAGACACACACAAACATACTCAGTAACAGACACACACACACTCACACACACACACACTCTAACACACTCACTAACACACACTAACACACACTCACACATTAACATACACACACACTCTAACACTAACACACTCACTAACATACACTCACAAACACACACTAACACACACTCACACACACTAACATACACTCACAAACACACACTAACATACACTCACACACACTAACACAGTTTTTTTTAATCCCCCCAGCCTCCTTACCTGTGGGAGAGCTGAGGGGATTCCCTGGGGTCCAGTGGTGTTGCTGGCCCTGCTGTCACCCTGCTGGCTGGTCCTGCTGGCGCGCGAGGGAGCACTGTCTCCTGGGTGCTTCCTCTTCAGCTCCCTCGCGCGCCGCGTACTGATGCCGGAGCCGGAAGATGACGTCATCTTCCGGCTCTGGTATCAGTGCGGTGCGCAAGGGAGCTGAAGAGGAAGCACTCAGGAGACAGTGCTCCCTCGCGCGCCCGCAGGACCAGCCAGCCGGGTGACAGCAGGGCCAGCCTCGGGGGGCCCTGAGGTGGCCGGCTCCTGGGCCCGCCAGGAGAAGAGGCTGGCCCAGTGACATACATACCTGGGTCGCAGGGCAGCCGGGCCCCCTGGTGGGCCGGGCCCGGTCGCGGCCGCGACCCCTGCGACCCCGGTATGTACGCCACTGACTTCCAGGTCTGGTTAGCTCAGCGGAGCTAAGCTCAAGAGGCAGCAAATTGCCCAGAGTACCTGCCTTGCAAAGACTTCTCATTGAGCTGCATTGGGAAGTCTGTGATTGGACAGCCACAGAAAGTCTGGGCGGGGTTAGAAGGGGAAGGTTTACAAAGGCTGCAGACAAGAGATTTGAATTGGGGTATATCTTCTAAATAGTGATTTTATTTGTTTGTATTTTGGCAGTGTAGTGTTTAATCTTAAATTGTATGAAAACTACACCTGTGCTTTCTTCTTCCTTCCTGCAGACAATGCCCTTGACCAAATAGACAGTATCTATTCTTTATATGGTGAATAAGCATATTTTATTGACTAGTCAGATAATCAGAAAAGGTAGAATCTCCCACCACTGTCCACGTGCACTCAGATATGGGTAAGGTCATAGAACTATTGGGTATGTTGACTTCTATGCAGGGCCGGCGCTACCTGTAAGGCGGACTAGGCAGCCGCCTAGGGCGCCCTTTGGGAAGGGGCGCCCCCAGGAGCGCCGGCCCCCCTCATGCTGCAGCCGCCTGAGTGCTCTGTAGAGAGCCTCAGGCGGCTGCAGCTTTGCCCGGGCTGGTGTGTCCATGAGGGCGCACCGCCCGGGCGCAGCATGAGGAGAGGGACTAACAGGAGGGAAGCGCTCAGCGCTCCCTCCTGTCACTCCCTCATGTATGGTCCGCCGGTACAGGGAGCATCTGTCTCCTGTACCCGGCCGAACTAATAGGAAGTGCACACTGAGTGTGCACTTCCTTTTAGTCCGGCCGGGTACAGGAAACAAAAGTTCCCTGTACCCGCGGATCATACAGAGCTCGGCCACGCTACAACACAGGTTAGGGGGGAATAAATAGAAAGGGGGGGGAGATAAATATAAAGGGGGGGAGATAAATAGAAAGGGGGGGAGATAAATAGAAAGGGGGGGAGATAAATATAAGGGGGGATAAATAGAAAGGGGGGGGAGATAAATAGAAAGGGGGAGATAAATTGAAAGGGGGGGATAAATTGAAAGGGAGGGGGGAGATAAATTGAAAGGGGGGGAGATAAATTGAAAGGGAGGGGGGAGGTAAATTGAAAGGGGGGGAGATAAATTGAAAGGGGGGAGATAAATTGAAAGGGGGGGAGATAAATTGAAAGGGGGAGATAAATTGAAAGGGAGGGGGATAAATTGAAAGGGGGGGGATAAATTGAAAGGGAAGGGAGGGGAATTGAAAGGGGGGGGATACATTGAAAGGGAATGGGGGGATACATTAAAAGGGATGGGGGAATAAATTGACAGGGAGGGTGGGGGATAAATTGACAGGGAGGGTGGGGGGATAAATTGAAAGGGGGGGAATAAATTGACAGGGGGAAAATAAATTGACAGGGAGGGGAGGAATAAATTGACAGGGAGGGGGAATGAGAGTGGGGAGGGGAGAAGAGAGTGACAACAGGGGAGAAGAGAGTGACAACGGGGGAGAAGAGAGGGACAAGCGGGGGGGAAGAGAGGGACAAGGGGGGAGAAGAGAGTGACAAAGGGGGGGGGAGAAGAGAGTGACAAGGGAGGGGGGAGAGATTGACACCCATCACACACACACACACAATGCACCCCTTACACACAGAAAAACACACAATGCATTACACAAACAGACACACACACACACACGCAATGCAACCCTTACACACAATGCATCCCTTGCACACACAGAAACACACAATGCATTCCTTACACACACTCAATGCACCCCTTACAGACGCACACACTGCATCCCATACATACACAGAAACTTACCTTGCAGCCCTTACACATACAAACACAGATTCACACAATGCATTCCTTACACACATATCAGGACATCCCCTACACATTCCACCCCCTGTGAACAAACTCATTGGTGAAACATGAAGGTGGACCCTGGGACCCAGACCTTGAGCTGTGTAAAGGGCCCCTCAAAAATGGAGCTGCTTCCCGTTCTCCCAGAACATTGATTTTTGTGACCACAGTTACAAACAGCCTCCAGAGATCCTGTTCTACACCAGACCAGTGGTGCCAGACTGCAGCTAGAGCCCATCATCGTCCTTATCTGTTTGTAAGTAGGCAATCTAGTATATTATTCGTGGCACTAATCTCTAGTTTACCTCACATTAAAGAAACACTATAGTCCCCAGAACCACTGCAGCTTAATGTAGTGGTTCTGGTGTCTATAGCCTGTCCCTGCAGGCCTATTAATGTAAACATGGCGGCACTGCAGCACTAGCGTTAGTTAACATGGCAGATCATATGGATGGGGCATTGTGATGTCACATGGGGGGGGGGGGGGGGGCAGCAAACTTTACTTTTGCCTAGGGCGGCAAAAATCCTTACACCGGCCCTGCTTCTATGTTTATATTGGAACCCTGCATCCCCCTGGCAGAATTCTGCAGAACAGTGGTTTGTCCTGGAGCTGTATTAACTGAAACCCAGGACATAATTAGCATGATTGCATATTACAATTAGCATGATTGCATATTACAATTAGCATGATTGCATTTAACAGCTAGCATTGCATTTAAGAGCAAGCATTCCATTAATCTTGGGTGGAACCATGGGGGTGGGGTTACCCCGAATCATAACTCTAAACAATTTAAAACAGCAAAACATTCTTAGTAATAACAGCAAATAGAACTGACCAGTGAGCCTTTTCAGTACATATATATATCTCCCTTCACTACCATGATCATGTAACACATACTATTTAGCTTCCTTTTTGTCAAGAAATTGGAGTTCATACTTGAGAAATGATTTTTATAGCAAAGTTTCATTACGCCCCTATTAATACTCGTAAGTGGAAATTTTAAGCCCCACTTCCCTTCACCACATACACTAATTTGGCCAAAATTGTGGAAAACTTTAAAAAATTTGTATTTCTGAGTATTAATGACTCCTACAAAAGGGGTCTTTCTTTTTTAGAATAATGCCATAGAATTCTGTTCTTAAAAATAGATAATTTAATGTAGAATGTAAAGTGATACTTTATTTAAGAAATGTAATTTTAGAAGAAGTTATACACAGAAAAACATGATAAAGTGAAGAAAACCCATGCTTAAAGCAAATTTCATAGCTTGTCAACATTTCTGTTAGTACTGAGTGTGGAAGCCTTTAGCCGTAATTACAGCCTTATCGTGTGGAGTGCACCATGCATTTTAGTTCATCAGGTGTTATAATGTGAAACCAAGATTGTGCGATTGGTACTATCAATTAACTTTTGTTCTTTGGTTGGTTCTGGTTAACACGTTTGTTTAAAAATGAATCTTTAATTGGAAACCACTGAGTTTCTATTGGATTCAGGTCAAGACTATTTCCTGGACATTATAGCAGTGCAATATTATTTTCCTGAAACCACTTTTTGCACACAGCAGGCTATGAATCCTTTTGAAATATATAGACTTCATTATCCTGGAACAGATCAGTTTTGGCTCAAGTATACCACTGATATATTTTTTGCTAGTTTTTTTAATACCATCACACAAACATCTGCCCAGACCTTTTGCTGTCATACATCCTCAGATGATAACACTAACTGGATACTTCAAGGTAGCGGTGATGCATCTAGGCAGCAAATTCTCTCCAATTCTTCTTACATACTTTATTTCATCACTACAAAATATTGATATTCTGGTCTCATCACTCCAGATGACTCTGTCCCATTGTTACTCAGACCAATTGACACGGTTCATTTTAGCCCATTCTAATCGCTAATTTTGGGAGACAGAAATTACGTTTACCTTGGCATTCTAGAATTTAAACAAAAGTCATTCAGTCTTAGCACTCATTTTAAAACCACATTGAAACAATTCATTTTTTATTGACCCAGATGATCTTTTTATGTCACCTAAATAGAGCTTTTAAATATAAAAAAAAAATTCTATCACTACATGCTGTTTTGAACATTTTCCTGTCTACCAGTTTTAATTGACTGAGTCTGTATACACCTCTCGCACAGTTTAAAAATATCCTCATGGGGGGCGGAGCCCGACCGCCATGCTGACCGGTCGCAGGCTGGAGGGGCTCCTGTAGGATTTGGCCTATTTCGACGAAAATACTAAGTTTACAGCCTGCCCCGGAGTCAAGATAATACCTCCCGTGTCCATGTAGTTGACGGCGCCATTGCGGACCCGAGATCGGGAGTCTTGCAGCCCCAGAGGGTGATGCGAGGCTTCGGAGCCTGCGACCCATGTGGGTGTAGAACGGGCCGGACGGCCGCCGTCCTGTTTCGGAACCTGGCAGCCGTGCAGCAGCCCAGAGACATGTCCTGCGGGTCCTGCTCACCCCCCCACGGATCGGGGGGGTTATCCCGGTCCACATTGGAGGGAATTACTGCCTAATAACGGCCCATTGAGCCTGCAGGGCACAGTGCATCCCACGCCAGGGTGCCAAAATGGCGGCGACGCGAGCAACTTTGCCTACCTTCAAGCAGCTCTGTCTGCAGGACTACTGGCAGCATATACCACAGCAGATCTGCCATGCCTTGTAAGCCGCGCTACCACCTAAGATACCAAGGTGTGGACCGATGTCCTGACCGCCGCTGCCGTGGAATGGCAAGTCCTACTATACCAGCGTTTGCTCTAAGCTGCATCGAGAGACCACCACAGCCACCTCTGAGACGCCCCTCATGCTATCAGTGGCAGACATCTCCCCACCAAGCGAGTGTGTCGCTCCCTGGCAAGTCACCCCCATGCTGGACAGTTATGCATACCCAGTGGGCATAGGCTGACAGGGACTAATTCAATGGGCATGTGGTCCTGTTCCCACATTATACATCTCAAGGGACAATGTCACCATTGGCAGAAGCTTGAGGCTCTGATACTTACCTCCAGTCCAGTTACATGTACAAGCTTATACCATGCAGTATGATTTTATTTTCATTGAAATCAAAGCAACTTACTTCCTCTTGCATTACTTAAGCCTGCATAAGTCTTAATACCTCTCTCTCAGCATGTTTGGCCTGTGATTAGCAATCTATCATCACTTACCTTACCCTATGTAGGCCTAAGCATGAATATCTTGATATTATAACCAAAAAAAAACTCTACCAACTAATAATTTCTGTGATACATTTGCACTGTCTGTGTTTATATGTGAAACTTGCAAAGCACTACAAAAAAAAGAATTATATTAAAAAAAATATCCTCATAAGTGTAACCTTCTTCACACAAATGGTTATTATTTACATTGCCTCTTATGAGAACTGTCAACTCTTGTCACTCTATCATCTAAGTTACACAGTTTACTAAGTTATTATGGGATAGAAAGATATGTGACCAACAAATCAGAAAACAACAAAAGACTTGATGACGCTCACACAACTGAATAAAAGTGCTATTATTAGCCCTGATAAATAGACATAAGAGCTGTCTCATACTAACACCTTATTGGTTTCATGCTGTGTCATACTAAAATCTGATTGGCTCACCATCAGTCTCATTAGTCAGTTTGGAGTTAAGAAAAATCCACTTCTTGTTACAAAAGGCAGTTGTGTTTGCTTTTTCTGCTTATTCGGATATATATTCTTTTTATAGAAAAAGGATACCTTATTCGATAGAAATTATCTCAGTGAAATTTTATTGCATTAGTCCAATAACAATTGATGTGAGCCATCAAGCCTTAGAAATATAAATTTTTAAGAAGGTTTCCACAATTTTGGTCACTAGTGTATTTTCAATTAGACGCTGTATCCATGCATTCTAAGAATCAAGTGAAGGAGAAACGAGTGTTCAGTGTAGCTACTATATTTAAAAAAAATATATTTAGATATTCTAACAGTTATAAGTTTATGCAATACAGTGACAATAGGTCATTTGGAGATTGGCGGTACAACAAATGTAGTAGAAAGGCAATTGGCTTTGATAATATCAATATACAGAGTTGATATAAAGGAGTTACTATAGGACCACTATAGGCACTAGAGACCACTATAGGCACTTGGCGCGCATTCACATTCGGAGCTGACGTTGGCAGAGGGAGGAGAGTTCCCAAGTGCAGAGGGAGTCTGTGCTGGAGAAAAGTAAGTGGCTGAAGGGGTTTTTACCCCTTCAGCCCTGCGGGAAGGGGGCCCTGAGGGTCGTGGGGGGGACACCAAATGACCCTGTAGTGCCAGGAAAACGAGAAACTGCTATGTTTACATATGGGTTAATCCAGCCTCTAGTGGCTGTCTCATTGACAGCCGCTAACGGTGCTTCTGCGCTTCTCACTGTGATTTTCACAGTGACAAGACTCCAGCGTCCATAGGAAAGCATTAAGAATGCTTTCCTATGGACTGGCTGAATGCGTGCGCGGCCATTGCCTGGCGGGGGAAAACAGGTAAGATTTAACCCCTTCCACCCCCTAGAGCCCGACGGGAGGGTGGCCCAGAAGGTGGGGGGGACCTAGAGACCCTATGGAGCCAGGAAAACGAGTATGTTCTCCTGGCACTATAGTGGTCCTTTAAAGCTAAAAATGTTTTTGACATTGAAGGAGTTATAGAGGAAGTAAACATACTGATATGCTACTGAGTTACTACCTTAAAGATTATTTATATCTATACGAACTATCGTTGTGGCCTGTAGCTGTTTCTGTAGCTTCAGATATCAGAATTTATGTTTTCGCGAAATTCTACACATCACATTTTGTCTGAGCTTGAATGTTCTTTAAATATGGTACCAGAAGTGTAAGCCGAAAGTGCATGGTACCAGCAGTAAAAATAAATAAAATAAAGTTTGTATTTTGTTTGTTTGTTTTTTTTGGCACACTGATTAATTTAAATTCTGCTAGCGTAGTTAAATATTTTTCCTGTTACTCTCATGTTATTATAGTTTGTGGGAAATGAATTTAATATTTAAAACCAGAGAGTGCTGCAGTTATTGGCAGCTAGATTAGATGGCTGATTAACTGACATGCGCATAGTCGTCCTTTTTGCATATGTCATAAAACCATAACCTTAAACTCCCCCAAAAAGACACGGACACCAGATTTAAAGTGGATAAAATATCTTGGCTTTAATAAAATATATATATAATTAAAATAAATAAACAACGGGGCGGAGCTTAGCAACCGAACAGAACAGACGCATGGCACAAGAGCTCCTGCAATCTTGGGCCCAAAACTACCAATTTGGATCATCAAAACTGCTATATAGGGTCATGCCTGGAGTGGACAGCGACTGGTGGACAAGATGGGGTGAAAAACAAAATAACTGAGACTGGACAAACTGAGGCAAGGGCCAAACATTGCAGAGCTTCTGCGACTAACACGCGAGGCCACAGCTCCCAAAATGGGCGACTACCCTGAAAATTACTCCGAATTATCAGACAACTTCTCCTTAGAGAGTGAAGAGGCCGACTTATCTCCGGCACAGAAACTGAAACCAGCCGCCAAGAAAACTGATAACTCACCCGTGACCACCGCAGTCCTGAAATTGCTCCTCGCGGACTTACAGAGGACGCTCCAGACAGATTTCGCCACCCTCCGGGCCGACATACACATCCTGACAGGCCGAATAGGAGCCCTAGAATCTGCATCCAGTGCCTGCTCGGACCAAATCACTACACTACAGCAAGAGGTCCGAGAACTTTAGCGACAGAATGTGACGCACGAACGCCGCTTTGCGGCCTTGGAGGACGCACGCCGGGCTAACAATTTAAAGATCCCGGAGGACATACCAGCGGCAAAGATGTCACATGTCCTGAGATGCCTCTTGGTGGCCCTGTTGAACCCAAAACAAGCCAGGAATGTCCAATTGGAGGGCTTCTTTCAAGCCCAGAAGCCGGCTAAAGCACCGAGCTTGGTGCCCCGGTACCTCATATTAAAGTTCCAATAACACGCTGACAAAGTAGTAGTGACAGCAGCGACCAGGGACTGTTCGCCATACAAATTCGAATCAATGGCATTAACCTTCTACACAGACCTCACAGGGGGCACACTAGCCTGGCGGAGGTCACTTAAGCCACTCACTGCACTCTTACAAAAGAAAGGACTGAGATGCAAATGGCTCCAGACCCGAACGCTGCAGATACTACACGTGAATGAGAAACACGAGATCCACGACATACAAGAAGCAGCATCCCTGCTGCCCACCCTAGGACTACCGCAAGATTCCTTACACTCTGCTGAGACTGCGGGAACAAGCAGGCCAATGCACCGTTGGAATCCTGACAAGGTGACCCCCTTCGTCCCGCGCAAACCCAAGGACGCTCTGATTACAGCAGGAACTACCTGAAGAAGGTCTAATAATAGGCTGTAATACGCTGGACTACTCCAGATGTCTCGTTGATATGTTGACTCTAAGTTCTGGATGTCAGCCTGTATTGTTTGTCGGAGCTCTGCCAGGAGGCCTTTCATGACCGTGACGGTCACCGGTGAGGAGTCTGGTCTCGGAGGTGACTGGCGGGGTGGTATCCCCGTATGTGGATTCACCGTCTCTGCCTCTGTGGTGAAGTCGTCGGATACTTCCGAGCTGTAGTCATCGTAGGCGGCCATGTTTGGGCCTTGGGCGCTGAGCGCTTGCTTCCACATGTCACGTATACTTTGGTGCTACCACGGGTTGTCGGGCTTTGGCTTTTTAGTTTTGCGACCCATGTCATAAGCGGCTGTCCGTGGATCAGTTTGATGCTGGTTTTGTTCAGATGGGTCCTCGTTAGCGGGCCCAAAGTGCTAGTTCGCTGGAGAACTCGCTTGGCGTGCGGCCATTCAGGTTGGTTGCTTGGCTCTGCCCCCAATCTGGCTATTTTGAGCCTAAATATAATATTGGTAACTCTACTTAATAACCCTGTTAGTATTAGGATGGGCCAGCTGCTGAAAATTTGTTGTATTCTGTGTGGTAACAGTGTATACTACTATCACGTGCTGCCTTTGTGGTAGCTCTTGTGGTATCCTGTGCGTTCTGACAAGGGCCCCAATTTAATTTGTTTGGACAAGCTTTCTAAATGATTTTTATAATTTTGGATAAAGTTATAAATTATTGTATTTTCTTTTTAAAATATTTTAATATTTTGTTATTTCTTTATACATATGATATTTTTTTAAAGTTTATCCAAAAATATTAACTCATTTGAAAAGCTCATTCAAAAATTTCAAATTGAGGCCTAAACCTGGGCCAATACTTGATGTAGGTGCCTTATCTCTTGACTGAGATCCAACGTTCTAATTGTATGACGCGGTGATGCAAGTACACTCTATACATTGCTGAAAAAGACACTGCAATCCTTCTGTAAGAATGTTTCAGAAACATACAAAATATTCCCTATAGATTAAATAACTGTATTCGCATATAAAATAACACGAACAACGAAAACACGAACATAACAGGCAGGCCTTCTCTTTTGTCAGGTGCAGCATTTATTTTGACCCTGTGTACCTCATAACTATGTTTTTTTTTTTGTTTACAATGTCTGCTTCACAGTGTTTATCACATGTATATTGAGTCATAGACTTTCATTGTTGTGTGAGCTATGCTAATAATTTTGTTTTCTTTTCCTACAAGTATTAGGTTACACCTTGATGACTCTTTTCAGAAATTCCCTGAGGCATGAGGTACAATGTAGATATATGTGTTCGTTGGCTTTATTATTATTATTTTATTATTTATATAGCACCAGAAAGTTCCATATTGCCGTACAATGGGTGGTCTAACAGATACGTAATTGTAACCAGACAAGTTAGACACACAGGAACAGAGGGGTAGAGGGATTATAGTGACACAAAGGGTAAGAGTAGGGGTATCAAAGTAGATTGTTAGAAAAGTATTCACTGAGGGCTTAGTAGGTTTTTTTTTAGATTTGCAAGACAGGAGTCAGGGTGCAGGGATGAAAAGCTGTTAACAGTTCAACTGATACGCTTTCCTGGCTATTCCCTGGGAAATTAAATCATGTACCATATATAGGTAAAAGTGATTCGTTTTTCTTAGGATTAGTTCTTACTAGATTGTGGTTACTTCAATATGTGACAGTTTCATCAAACGCAAATTTGCAATCAGTGTATAACTGGGCATTTAATTCACATTTAAAAGGGGGAAAATGTGAGTTTTTGTAGGTTAGGATTGGCTTTCTGCATATTTTCAAAACCGACAAAAATATCGGTGTTTTGAACATATTCTCTGTCATGTAATGTATACTGTATAGCACTGTGTAGTGCTTACTCGTTAATTTTATACATATGAATAGCTTTGTGAATCAACGTACATATAATTAAATACACTGCGTGCAGAATTATTAGGCAAATGAGTATTTTGACCACATCATCCTCTTTATGCATGTTGTCTTACTCCAAGCTGTATAGGCTCGAAAGCCTACTACCAATTAAGCATATTAGGTGATGTGCATCTCTGTAATGAGAAGGGGTGTGGTCTAATGACATCAACACCCTATATCAGGTGTGCATAATTATTAGGCAACCTCCTTTCCTTTGGCAAAATGGGTCAAAAGAAGGACTTGAAAGGCTCAGAAAAGTTAAAAATAGTGAGATATCTTGCAGAGGGATGCAGCACTCTTAAAATTGCAAAGCTTCTGAAGCGTGATCATCGAACAATCAAGCGTTTCATTCAAAATAGTCAACAGGGTCGCAAGAAGCGTGTGGAGAAACCAAGGCGCAAAATAACTGCCCATGAACTGAGAAAAGTCAAGCGTGCAGCTGCCAAGATGCCACTTGCCACCAGTTTGGCCATATTTCAGAGCTGCAACATCACTGGAGTGCCCGAAAGCACAAGGTGTGCAATACTCAGAGACATGGCCAAGGTAAGAAAGGCTGAAAGACAACCACCACTGAACAAGACACACAAGCTGAAACGTCAAGACTGGGCCAAGAAATATCTCAAGACTGATTTTTCTAAGGTTTTATGGACTGATGAAATGAGAGTGAGTCTTGATGGGCCAGATGGATGGATTGGTAAAGGGCAGAGAGCTCCAGTCCGACTCAGACGCCAGCAAGGTGGAGGTGGAGTACTGGTTTGGGCTGGTATCATCAAAGATGAGCTTGTGGGGCCTTTTCGGGTTGAGGATGGAGTCAAGCTCAACTCCCAGTTTCTGGAAGACACCTTCTTCAAGCAGTGGTACAGGAAGAAGTCTGCATCCTTCAAGAAAAACATGATTTTCATGCAGGACAATGCTCCATCACACGCGTCCAAGTACTCCACAGCGTGGCTGGCAAGAAAGGGTATAAAAGAAGAAAATCTAATGACATGGCCTCCTTGTTCACCTGATCTGAACCCCATTGAGAACCTGTGGTCCATCATCAAATGTGAGATTTACAAGGAGGGAAAACAGTACACCTCTCTGAACAGTGTCTGGGAGGCTGTGGTTGCTGCTGCACGCAATGTTGATGGTGAACAGATCAAAACACTGACAGAATCCATGGATGGCAGGCTTTTGAGTGTCCTTGCAAAGAAAGGTGGCTATATTGGTCACTGATTTGTTTTTGTTATGTTTTTGAATGTCAGAAATGTATATTTGTGAATGTTGAGATGTTATATTGGTTTCACTGGTAAAAATAAATAATTGAAATGGGTATATATTTGTTTTTTGTTAAGTTGCCTAATAATTATGCACAGTAATAGTCATCTGCACACACAGATATCCCCCTAAAATAGCTATAACTAAAAACAAACTAAAAACTACTTCCAAAAATATTCAGCTTTGATATTAATGAGTTTTTTGGGTTCATTGAGAACATGGTTGTTGTTCAATAATAAAATTAATCCTCAAAAATACAACTTGCCTAATAATTCTGCACTCCCTGTATAACCCATTCACAACCATGCCATACAATGATTTTAGGTAATGAAAGTGGTGTATTACATAGCCTTCTAGCACCATAATCACTACAATAAACTGTGTGGAATGTCCTTTTATTACACCCGAATTCAATATGATAAAATTTCAAAACCAACTTGATCCTCACATTTTTTTCATCTAAAGAAGACATGATTGGTGAAACATGTTGCAGAGTGAGGAACCAACCCTTAATTATTCCAACCACAATTGCAATCTCAGCTGCAGACAAAGACACACGTGTAGTATGTTAGTTAAAGGCAGGAGACATGAAAGTTAATCAGACTTTGTGCCTGGTTTAGGACCACAATAATGCTTTTATTTTAAGCATATTCCTCTGTTTCAAAACCTAAGGGTCTTCTTCCTTATTTGTTTTCTTCAGAATTGGTCCTATTTTGAAATCGCTGTAGAAGAAAAATAGAAACTAGCACAATAGCTTCAAGCCCATGATTCTATAACTTGGGTTACCAAAAAACGGCTGCTTTACATACCGATTTTGGATGAAATCCTGTGTTTGAATTTCTTCTAACAAGGAACTCCATGAATCAATAGGTTTGTCAACCTCATGGATCTCATCAGCTTGTCCACATGTGGCACAGAAGTGATTTAACAAGAAATTAATTATTGTCCCTGAGTTGTCCAGTCAATGTTTAATACCAAATCCCAATGAAAATTGAATTACGTGAATGGAATGACAACTGGCTACAACTTGTTAATGGCCATTACATTAATTCTCTAAGCAGTCCTTGCAGTACAGGCAGTGTTAAAGAGTTAAGGAATTTGTGCACATATATTAACCTGTGGTTGGTTAGATAAAAAGTCAAGGAAGGGTAGTAATTTCTTTATTCCCTCTTCCTGTACTCCTTGTACTGCTTAACCACTCATTAGCAGTTCCTGTCATGCCTTAACTATAATATCCCCTTACTTCCTGGTTCCACGGAGCTTAGCCACACCTCTTCATGACTCGGTCTCCCTATTTAATCTGACCGCACCAGCTGATCGAGGCTGGATTAATGAACTACGTTCTGTACTCACGAACCGGCTGCAACTTAGTTGTGAAATCCTGCTGTTACCGGACCGGAATAGAAGACTTCAAGTTCCCTTCGCCTCTCCTCATCCACGGCTAAAGCTGAACTCTATCCATGCAGGATAATCTGCCTCTGAGGAATCTCGGGAACCAGTGTTCTATAAGCCGGAAGCTAAGTAAAACTTCTCTGATAAACGTTGCATCTAAAGCTGATATTTCCTGTCTCCAAAGTCCTTCGTTAAAGCCAACCGTTACAGCTAACTTCAACACATACTTGTCTCAGTTAGCTGCATCTATCTTTCTTCAGTTAAAGTCTATGGAACAACTATTGTAACTTCTTATCATCTAATTAACTAATACTACTAAAGGACTCTTGCTGCTTCAGTTCCGTTTACTCCTTAAAGCTACAGTGCATGTAACTGTGGACTTCATTTATCATTTATTACTTAATGCTACAGTACCTGTATATTGGAATTAAAGTCAATACCAATTACTTCTAATAAATATTCGAACTATAAGAAATCTGCAGTTGTGTTCCTTCATATGAAATGTTTAAACGTGACAGTTCCTCAATAAGATCAGATCTTCCTCGCACAACAAAACTTCTATTATTACTATTATTTGTATTTATATAGCGCCAGCTTATTCCGCAGCACTTTACAATATATAATTTCATATTCTTCGGTTCCGGTGACAAATAGATTCCAGATATGATTAAATACTCTTATTTCCTTGGCCAATGGTTACAAATGTAGTTTTACAGCAAAAAATATGCAGCCACGAAAGATATGAAGATAATTTTTACTCAATGGGTGGGGGAAGGACAGAAACAATTCTTCCAATGCCACTTTCTCATCATGATAACTTGTTTTGTCATTGAAATACAGCAAAAATTACTCTAAAAAGGTTCATATTGAAAATTTCAATATTTATATTGAAAATAGACATGTCAAGATGGAGAAGGACCTGAACATGTAGACCAAGTATGTCAAACTCGTGGCCCAATCGGGGGGGGGAGCAAAAATCACTTGTCAGAGTGAACTCCCAGAGCCTCCAGGCAGCATGGGGCTCCATAAGGGAACTGCACACACGGTACACTGGGAGGGGGAGCCAATTAAAAAGTATGCTTTACACAGCTGCCTTGGGCTAAAAATGGTCCACATAGTGCTGTATTTTAGCTCTGAATGCCGGTTGACTTGCGTGACTTATCCGCCACCAACTAGGGTTCAAGCCGCAATGTTTTAGGGCACTTTCTGCCTGGGAAACAAACATCAATTTTTCTGGCCGCTGCTATAGCAGCGGCTGCAACAATAAATCATTTTTCAGGCATGTGTACGTGCCTAATTTTTCGGGCCTCTGGTGCTTCAAAAACCAAACCAAAAAAAAAGGCACATAACAGGGATTAAACTGATATGAATAGTACTACTTAACACACCACTCCTATCTGGTGGCACATTAGAGTGCACGCGCAGTGCCCCAAATTTGAAGTAGGAGGACCGACCAAGCATCTTTTTCCATCTCCCGCTTCCTAAAATCGATGCCATACACACGTCCCCTGATAGGGCGCCAGCTCGTTATTCTCTTGGCCGCCAGCTCGTTATTCTCTTTTTCACTTCACTAGGGACACTTTACTGCACTATGGGCACTTAGACCCACTCTTTGTCTTGCACAGTGTTATTCCTAGCCAGCATCTGTGATGGGAAATCAGGCAGTCATCTAAACGTTTAGATTGCACTTTAGCTTAGAACACCCTTGAAGGTGTTTAAGGAGATTAGGGCTAGTTTAGAGGATTCTTCTTAGACCTCTCTGAGTCTTTATAGCCCTTCTACCTATCCAGTTTCTGGAAACTAGCTAAGAGAAAGGGTGGCTGTGTGTCTGTGATACATTTAACTTTATATCA
Organism: Pelobates fuscus; assembly: GCF_036172605.1. Lineage (NCBI taxonomy): Eukaryota > Metazoa > Chordata > Amphibia > Anura > Pelobatidae > Pelobates > Pelobates fuscus. The sequence goes on from NC_086322.1 coordinate 80,188,595, forward strand.
CCTTATTGACACTTTATCACTCCGGTCTCCATACTCTCTGCCTATACCCATCTATTTAGAGGGAATTTCCTTGCCCCTGCCAATATTATATAATAGGTAATAGTATTACCATTATTACACAATTAGCCACTATAGGGGAATGAGTATAGTATCCCTTTGTTATTTATAAATTATACAATAAAGACTTTTGTCCATTACTCAATTTACTTTAACAAAGGGTACTAACCACGGTATTAGGAAGCATTACTCTGCTTTCCCTTTCTCCCTCTATTATACACCTATGCTCACTAGGATTTGTAGGTATCACTTTATTATAGTTGTCTAACCTTTTCCTATGCTAGTTTTAGATCTCCTTCTTGGGAGATTTTTTATTTTTTCAGTTTATTAGCATACTTTCGGGGACCCTTGGGTGGAGGAAGAGACCTTCAATGACATCAGTGAGGACAAGGAACGGCCATGGCTAGCTTGGTATCCAACCTTGTGCAAATGGGGAGTTTGCGGTTGTGCAAATGGACTGTTTGCGGTTGTTTGCAGTGCGTTAAACGGGGAGTTTGGTCTGTCACTGTGAAGCGGGCGTAACCCTTACACTACCTGATCGATACAACATCATACAGTAGGTCCCCCCCTCATTATTTTTATGGCCCCCACCCACCGCTCACGGGTGGGGGCGGGCGGGAGGACAGTAGGTCCCCCCACATTGTGTTTTATGGCCCCCACCCACCGCGCAGGGGTGGGAGCCAGGGGGGAGGACAGTAGCCCCCCCCCCTTATCCTTATTTACTGAATATTCCCCTGTATAACAATGTTTGTCATTTAGTGAATATTCCCTATTCTGCTCTGTGTCAGTGTGTATCAGGGTCTCTGAGGACAGGTGTCAATCCATATCTGCCAAGTGACCCTATGTAGGGGGAACAGTCCCTATTCTGCTCTGTGTCAGTGTGTATCAGGGGCTCTGAGGACAGGTGTCAATCCATATCTGCCAAGTGACCCTATGTAGGGGGAACAGTCTCTATTCTGCTCTGTGTCAGTGTGTATCATGGTCTCTGAGGACAGGTGTCAATCCATATCTGCCAAGTGACCCTATGTAGGGGGAACAGTCTCTATTCTGCTCTGTGTCAGTGTGTATCATGGTCTCTGAGGACAGGTGTCAATCCATATCTGCCAAGTGACCCTATGTAGGGGGAACAGTCCCTATTCTGCTCTGAGGACAGGTGTCAATCCATATCTGCCAAGTGACCCTATGTAGGGGGAACTGTCCCTATTCTGCTCTGTGTCAGTGTGTATCAGGGTCTCTGAGGACAGGTGTAAATCCATATCTGCCAAGTGACCCTATGTAGGGGGACCAGTCCCTATTCTGCTCTGTGTCAGTGTGTATCAGGGATCCTTAGGATAGGTGTCAATCCATATCTGCCAAGTGACCCTATGTAGGGGGAACTGTCCCTATTCTGCTCTGTGTCAGTGTGTATCAGGGTCTCTGAGGACAGGTGTAAATCCATATCTGCCAAGTGACCCTATGTAGGGGGACCAGTCCCTATTCTGCTCTGTGTCAGTGTGTATCAGGGATCCTTAGGATAGGTGTCAATCCATATCTGCCAAGTGACCCTATGTAGGGGGAACAGTCCCTATTCTGCTCTGTGTCAGTGTGTATCAGGGTCTCTGAGGACAGGTGTCAATCCATATCTGCCAAGTGACCTTATGTAGGGGGAACAGTCCCTATTCTGCTCTGTGTCAGTGTGTATCAGGGTCTCTGAGGACAGGTGTCAATCCATATGTCAAGGTGTCAATATGTCATATGTCAGGTGTCAATCCATATCCATTGTGATTTAGGAATGTTAGGTGATTTATGCCCTTTATGGATTAAAACCAGACTCTGCATCAACTGTGTAATTTTCCATGGGAGTTTTGCCATGGATCCCCCTCCGGCATGCCACAGTCCAGGTGTTAGTCCCCTTGAAACAACTTTTCCATCACTATTGTGGCCAGAAAGCGTCCCTGTGGGTTTTAAAATTCGCCTGCCCATTGAAGTGTTTTGTGTTCGCGACATCACTAACTATAAGCAAGAAGTGATAGGAAAGCTAGACAAAATCAGAAATGCACATTGTAAATCAGTAGAATGGGAGAGTTTATTAAAGTAACTACAAGCAGGTAAAACAGATTCTTTACAGAGGAAAACATAAAGCAACTTACATACCAAGGTCTAGGACCTAGGAAATGTAATGAACATAAAACAAGCCCAGGTTAGTGGAAGGAAGGAGTACAAGGAATGAGTTGGGTCAAACAAAAAAAAAGAACTATAAAAAGGTCAACAACATCCACTTCCCCAAGGGTATGTGAGTGTGATCCTCAGAGTCATCGCATACCCAAAACACAATAGAAGAAAATGAGCTACAATATCAATGAGAAAATCTTTCAGACGTCCTTTTTTTTACCATTAAGTGAACATGGCAACGTTTTGACCCAGCTCATGTCTTTGTCAGGCCTTGATTAATACCCGAAAAAATGTCCAAAAGATTTTTTTCGTTGGTTTTGCAACTCTTGGGTTTTCTTTACTATTGGATCGAGCAAAAAAAGCAGGTTAGAAAATTAGCTCCTTTTCATACAGTAGCGGTACTTACCCTGTCTAGGGGCCGGCCGGAGTCCTCTGTTCGAGCCGCGCGCGGTCCTGCTGCTGCACGAGCCGCGCGCGGCTCATCCGAAGGCAGGAACAGGAAGGCGGGCAGTGACCGCGAGAAGGGACAGTGGGAGCCTAAATTGGAAAAGGCCTCCCATTGGTCCCTGTCAGGCCACACTCCCCATACACTTAAATTTTGGGGGCGTGGAGATGACAGGGACCAATCAAAATAGTTGTTTAGCTATTTATACTCACCTTTTTCCCTTGGTTCCTTGCCCTATCATAGTTTCTGTTTCAGTTCCCTTTAGCGCTTGTTGTATTCAGTTGTGTTCCTTCGTACTTGACCTTGGCTTTGTTTTCTGACTACGTTATTTCTTTATCCTTATCTGTTTTGTTTGCCGGCTTGCTGTCTCTTTGTGCCCTTGACCTCGGATCGTTCCTGACTCTGTACTTCTCCTATATACGTCGAGTCCGGCCACTCTAAGGTCCGGTAGACGTATCTCCCCTCTGTGTTGTCTTCTGTTTAGCTGAATCCTGCGTGTTGGGGTATATTTTCGTTACACATACTCAAACACAAATCCAATAACTAATCAGGATTTATGAACAGAAAGATAACGAACATAAAATATATCTAGAGAAGTAACGATTAGGATTACAAGAAATACTTAAGGTAAACTAAAAATCTCGTAATAAATCATTACAGAGAGGACTACAAGGCCATATGCATTACATAAAGGTTCCAAATTTTGAATATAAGATTCTGATTCATTTTGCTTCTTAATTACCATACAGGTAAACACAATTCTGAATGCATTAGGATGACATAAACAGACATAATGAATCAGACTGACACACTTCAGGGATGAATTATATCCCAAGAGCAGTGTTTAGTGTAGTTAATGGAACAATGAAAACATACAAGGTGATTGAAGAATCATTTCTACACACCCTTCAATCACTTTGCGCAATTGCATTGTTCCATTTCCCGTGCTATTATACGCTTGTCATCAAGTATTGTATCGATTTACCTGTCAAATTAAAGAAGCCTTGGTATAATATCCATAGTGTGGCAGAATGTGTTGGTTAGTTAGATAAATGGCAATAATATTAAAACGCAGACCTGATATTCCAAAATAAATAGTCATTACTCATATTGTATTATGTATTGTATATTTTATTATGTGGCCTGTGATCTGATGTCAATTGTTGTGTCGCATTATTTTCTATTGTAACTTCTATTAATGTGTGCTACTTTATTACCTTTGGGCACAGTTTCCAAAGTGTGTCACACCTACATTTAGATAATGGACATCAGAATGCAGCCTGGTATCTTATCATGTGATCAGCACAAATTTCAGAGTCTGTTAATCATTATGTACTGTGTTGAAACTATTCTCTATCATTCTATCTGTTTCTTGGAGCTGCAAGTGACATCATGAACATAGAATCGCTCTGCATTCTAGTAGACTTACATAGTATTGCTGATCGAGAAGGATCGGATATTATCCGTTAGTGACCAGACAGTTTTCTAATGTTCTTACCGTTAAGGACCAGGGCTGTTTTTACATATCTGCAGTGTTCGTGTTTAGCTGTAATTTTCCTCTTATTAATTTACTGTACCCACACATATTATATAAAGTTGTTCTCGCCATTAATTTGTCTTTCTAAATATACCATTATTTTCATCATATCATATAATTTACTATAAAAAATATTATAAAAAAAGATGAAAATATATAAAAAAACACACTTTTTCTAACTTTGACCCCCAAAATCTGTTACACATCTACAACCGCCAAAAAACATCCATGCTAAATAGTTTCTACATTTTGTCCTGAGTTTAGAAATACGCAATGTTAACATGCTCTTAGCTTTTTTTTTGCAAGTTATAGGGTTATAAGTACAAGTAGAACATTGGTGTTTCAAAATATATACTTTTAAAATGTATCAATAGTGACATTGTGACACTGTTATCAGTCATAAATCTCTGAATGACACCTCACATGTACATGTTTTTTTTTTTTTTTTTCAATAGACAACCCTGGGTATTCAATATAGGGTATGTCTAGTCTTTTTTAGTAGCCACTTAGTCACAAACACTGGCCAAAGTTAGCATTTATATTTGTTTGTGTGTTAAAAATGCAAAAAACAATTATGAACGCTAACTTTGGCCAGTGTTTGTGACTAAGTGGCTACTAAAAAAGAATGAACATACCCTATTTGCAATACCTTGGGTTGTCTTATTTTGCAATTGGTATGCCATCATGGGGGTAATCCTCATTCATGGGCTACCATATACTCTCAAGGGCAACATAACCAACCTGGCAAATTTCAATGTGAAAAAAAAGAAAATTAAGCCTTATATTTGACCCTGTAACTTTTAAAAACACTATAGAAACCTCTACATGGGGGATACTGTTATACTCAGGAGACTACGCTGAACACAAATATTAGTGTCAAAACAGTAAAACATATCACAACAATGAAATCATCAGTAAAAGTGCAGTTTGTGTGTGAAAAATGCAAAAACTTTACTTTCACTGACAATATTATCGTTGATATCATATCGCTGATATGTTTTACTGTTTTGAAACACTAATATTTGTGTTCAGCGAAATTTCTTGAGTAAAACAGTACCGCCCATGTATAGGTTGTAGGGTGTCATGGAAAGTTACAGGGTTAAATTCAGTGCTAGCACGTAGAATTTAAATATATATATATATATATATATATATATATACATATATATATATATACATATTTATATATTTGAAGTCTATGTGTATATCTATGAAATTATTTATGTAATTATGTATATGGATATATATATATTGTATTTTTTTTATTTATTTATATGTATGTAGATATATATATATATATATATATATATATATATAATTTCATTCTAAGTGCATTTTGATACATATATATAATTTTTTTATTATTTTTAAATGTATTTATTTATTTATTTTTATTCACTTATTATTTATATTTTATAATATATATATATATATATATATATATATATATACAATATATGTAGTTATTATATATATTATATATACGTGTGTAATTTAATTATACTTGTATTTTTATATTAATATATCTATATATTAATATAAAAGTGCACTTAGTATGACATTATATATCAGGGGTAGGCAACCTTTTAGCAGCACTGTGCCGATACAGGATTGTGATGTCCCGTAGCGTGCCGGTCCTATTTCTTTTTTAATCGAGGGGTGTATGCTGCTGTATTCTGCTTGTGTTATTTTTACTGTAATTGCTTTGTATCGTTGTATTTGTGCGTATAAGCAGGGCCATCTTTAATAGTGACTGGACTCTGGGCAAAGCATTTGCTTGGGGCCCCCTGGACCCTGTCCCCCCTCCTCAGGCATGCAATCACGTCCTCCATCTCAACACAGTGGCGGACCTAAAGTAGAGAGGTGCAAGAATTTTTGGGGGTCTCCCTGTTGCACGGGTGATTAAAAGGTAGATCCCCATCTGTCTTGCAACTCCAGAAATGCATTGACAGCTGGGGCTCTACCATTTACCCATGTTTTCAGGTCTGTATTTAGCACTAAGCAGTTTTTGTGTGTTTGAATGTTAACAGGTTTTTGTATGGAATATGTTTGTATGTGGTGTTGGCGTGATTGCAAGCATGTATTTGTGTAGTGTTGGTTTTTGAATGCAGGGGTGTATTTACATATAATTTTGGTGTGTAACACAGACATGTGTTTGTACGTAGTGTTGAAATTTGAATGCAGGGGTGTATTTGTGTGTAGTGTTAGTGAGTGAATGCTGAGATGTATGCACATACACACACACACACACAGAGATCTATACACACTGAAATGCACACACACACACAGATACACACACAGACATACTGACACACACACACAGACATGCTGACATACAAACATACTGACACACACACAGATATACTGACACACACAGACATACTGACACACACAAAGACATACTGACATACTGACACACAGACATGCTGACACACACACAGATATACTGACACACAAAGACATACTGACACACACAGCAGACACACACACACAGACATACTAACACACACACACACTGACAGACATACTGACACAGCTATACACTTTAAAACCCACCCTCCAGTTTCCTACCTTTCCTGCTGGTGGTTGAAGGTGTTGGGAGTTGGAGTGTAGAGCTCTCGGCCAGCCCTCCTCCAATCAGCCTACTCTTCTTTCCCGCGCGCTCCTCTCTTTGTGGGAGGAAATTATGCGCGGTCGTCACTTCCGCCCAGCCTGCTGCCGAAAAGCAAGGGGCCTGCTCGCGCTGTTAAAGCGCCTCAGCGTGCGACAGGGCCCCTGCTGACAAAAGCCCACCGGGTGGTCCTTTGCGCATGGGCAACGCGGTGGGCCTCCTTTGTGTGCGGATTACCGGCCAGAGGGTAAGAAATAGTTGAGGCCAGCAGGGCTCACGATGCAGCTGGCCAGTTTGCCCCGCGTTAAAGACGGCCCTGCGTATACGAGCTATTATATTGTATATGTCCATGAGTAGTTTATGGTATTGTGTTTGATACATATGAATGTCGGCTGTGTATGGGGGGCGCTTGTGGAATTGTGTATGTGTGTGGATGGATATGTCACAGTGTGTGTGTTGGTAGTGTGTGGGGGCTGTTTGGGGTATTGCATGTGGGGTTGTGTGCATGTATATGGATTGTTAGTGGTGTTTCATTTGTGCGGATTGTGTGCATGTTTGTGTGTGGGCTGTCCGTATTATTTGTATGAGGGGAGGGTTATTCTGCATTTCTGTGTATATCTAGCAGTATGGGTGGCTTCCAGTGGGGACTAGGCCGGCCACGGGAATGTCAAGGATAGGAGCTGCAACAGCAACTGCGAGCTGCTCTACTACAGTGTGGATTTCTATTCAGAAGTGCTGGGAGGAAGTGATCTGAGATTACTTCCTCTACGTGCTGCAATGCATAAATTGAGGATTGTCCTTCACTTCCTTTTCGGATTAGCAGATATCTGAAATTTTACTGGGACTCCTGATAGGTCAGAGCCTGTTTGGCTCTAGCAGCCTTGAGTGCCGTGCAAAGACACCTCGAGTGCCGTGCATGGCACTAGTGCCGTAGGTTGCCTACCCCTGTTATATATATAAGATATATACATATTATATATAGATATAATATATGTATATATATATATATCTCCTATATATACATATATATATATATATATTGTTTGTTTGTTTGTTTGTTTGTTAACATTTTTTTTTTCAGAGGCAGGGAAACTGCCTGCTTACATAATATTGCAGATCGAGATGGTATATTATCTTTAATCCTTAAGTGACCAGACCGTTTTTAAATTTTCTTACTGTTAAGGACCAGATGCTATTGCGGCCATGTGACCGCTCTTTCAGAGCGATTACATGGCCCGCAAGGGCCTAATTTGCCGAGGGGGGACTGTCTTGGCTGTCAGGGAGTCCCCCCAGACCGGGAGCAACACCGATCGCTGGTGGGGAACCGGCGGCGATTGGGTAAGTAATAAGGAATGCCACGGATGTACTAGGTCTTTAAGGATCATTTTTTGTCGGACGTACTTAGTACGTCTGCGGTCTTTAAGGAGTAAAAATAATATCCTTAAATGCTTAATATCTTTAAAATTATGCTCTAGGCACCACATCCTAATGCAGGCACAGCATTGTAAAAACAGTTTTTTTCTGAGAAAAGGCTGTGTCTACCTTGCTGCCTAATGCCACCTCTATTACTGTGGTGTAGTGGTGGGCTTAATAAAATATGGCTATATGGTGGAACTGAATCCCCATATTTGTTTGCTGTGATATCTGATTTTAAGTAGCCTTATAAAATTTTAAAATGTAGTTTTGTGTGTGTGCTGTTCCTTAATCTGTATTTTGTATACATTTTGGTCTCTACTACCTTTTTTTAAATACCATCTTAGTGGCTATCACACGGCTACCTGGATACAGTCCTTTAAAGATTGTAGGGCCGATGTTTGGCATCTCCACACTCTGTTCCCCATAAAAATGTTCTGGGTCAATACGAGGAGATGCGCACTAGCCCCCTATTTTTTCACTTTGTGGAATCATTCGATTGGCTGAGCTCATCAGAACTGATGATGTCAGCCAGAGTATGAGTGGCTTCTGAGGCAAGGCTAGCATACTGGAGGATATAAAGATGAGTTCTCTCTGTAATGGCACAAGATGAGCTAGAACCGGCTTGAGATCTGAACGGGGACCCACCGAAGGGCAGGCTAATTGAGCTGTTGTCCATTCTCACCTCTTGCTACTTGTTTTCTCTCCTTAAGTTTAAAGGGCAATCCAGACGTGGACCCCTTGCTCATGGTGCCTAGAGGGATATTGGCTATACCTCACTGATGATATCTTATAAGGTTGAAAGAATCGTCTGTGGTTGATGTATCTCTCATGCAAAGGGAACTTGCTGTCATTTCGGATCTGGACTGCCCATACAGGTGGGACCAGTCTGATATGCTTCAGATATGTTCTGTCTGTAATGGCACAACATGAGCTAAAACCAGCTTAAGATCTAAACGGGGACCCACCGAAGGGCAAGCTAATTGAGCTGTTGTCCGTTCTCACCTCTCTTACTACTTGTTTTTCTCTTATAAAGGTGAAATAAACCCATTTTAAATTACCTCTTGGGGGTACTAATATAACTAAATAGTATAGTACCATAGCGCAGCGGTAGGTAACTCCAAAGCTGGCAAAGCATCAGGAGAGATGTAGTGACAAAGGTTGCCTACCCCTGCTCTAGCGTCAGGAACTCATGTTTGTATTCCTAACACTGGAGTGTTCCTTTAACAAAAAACTTTCATTCTGCCTGTAGCATATGGATAGACATATCAATTCAGGTATGTAACCTCCCAGGCTTTTGAATCATTGTCACTTCATCAGAAAAAAATGGTAGATTATGTGTACCAAGTTGAAATATTAAAAATACATGATTGCAAGGATAAATGATTCAAACCTGTTGATCTCAGTATACTCCAATTTATTCTTACTGTTTAAATAATTAGCTCAATTATAATCAAGCCTGGCTTCACCTTTTAATTTATGATATCAGCACTTACCTGACCAGGTAAGCAACTTTGTAAAATGATAATCTGGAAACACCTGTTATTTGTGACGTCAAAGGGAAGGACTATTAGTTGTTTACTTGTCAAGAAGAGTAATCTTTCGCGTGTCACTGAATATAGGAAAGGATTGAGCTAAGGCCCAAGTAGTTTAAAATAATTATTTAATTCCTTACACGTATCCCCACTACATATTATTTTCTACATACTAGATAGCACTTCTTATTCTAGTTAATTCATTATTGATATACCATCTTGCTGTCTGGATATTTAGACTATTCCAATGCTGTCAGCCTACTATTGCCAGTGCCACCAAAACTTAGACGGCATAATTTGGAAGTCCGCTTGCACAGTAGATATGCTGCTGTAGAAAAGCTGGGCTCTGGGCAGTCGGAATACCCTGGGTTTTTGTCACAAATATAGGATAGGCATCTCCTCCTAACTCTATGCCCCATATCCACTAAAATTAACTGAAGTGGATTTGGTGCTTGTAGTGTCCATCTATATTCATAGTTCCCTAAATTTTCTTGATGTTCATCTATATATTACTAAACACGCCACAAAGGAAAAATCTGTCTCTCTTGTGATGCCGTGTAATTCCATCCAAATTTTACTGCAATTTGTTTTTTTAGTAATTTAGGCTTTCATGTTCTATGTACTATTAGTATTATATTATGTGCCCCCTTTACCTTATTTTTACCTTCTTTATGTGCAACTTATCACTTTCATTGCTCAACAAACACATGCTCATTATTTTTCAACTGTGTTTTTTTTTATGTATTATTTATTAAACCTATTTGCTTGTTGTTATTTTTTTTACCCTTTTTACACCTTTATTTCTCAGGACAGGTAAGGACTTCAGTATCTGACACTTTGTCTTGCCAAGAAAATTGAATATAACAGAAGTATGGCTGTAAAATTAAATTATGGAAGATGTAGTCCATAATATCTGGAAAGCTAAATTTTGCATAGTCGTGGCACAAAATAAGATATTAAATAAAAGCTCAGAGGGAAAGCTGAATACAATATAGATCAACTGGGGTCTGGGGAAAAAGGGGTGAAAGAAAATGCTGGTGAGAGAGGGTTAACAGCAACATTTGAATTTTGCATGTTCACAAGTTACATATTACATAATTCTTCTGAATTATGGATTCCAACCAACTTCTGGGAATGCCTTCGTTTACCACTGTTCCTGGCGCTTCTGATCTGGTTACACATCTGTCACAACATTTTCTCCATGTTTAGAAAATGTTACAAGAAAGTCAAGTGACTATCAACAAATCACATGTTGATAGTCACAGAAGAACCCCTCCTTCCTATCAGATAGATCAACAAGTGTGGCTAACACATCTTAAGCTCCGTTGTTCTTCCAAGAAAGTGGGACCTAAATACATCGGCCCCTTCCATGGTTCTCCAGTGGTATCTGACTTCTCACTACCGCTTCCAAACATCCTTCCATGTGTCGCTGCTCAAGCCTTTCAATGACAACACGTTCCCAGACCGTGTTATCCCTCCACCTGCTCCTGCGGTTGTCGCTGGTGAACCTGAATATGAAGTGCAAGCCATCCTGGACTCTTGCTTCCGAAGAGGTGCCCTCGAATATCTGATTCATTGGAAAGGTTATGGCTCAGAAGACAGGTCCTGGGAACCTGTGATTAACATCAATGCTCCACACAGCCCCTCAATATGTATAAGTGATATGTGGTGGATCTGGTATCTCTAGTTGAAAGAGAAACTCAGTCCAGACAGCGGAGCAGAGCAGATCAAAGTCAGATATCCATCTAAGAGACAGTGTATTTCACAGTAAAAATTACACTCTAATACATTATTTTTTTTATAACTAGACAAAAGTCTTCAAGATTTTTTTTACAAATATTTCAAATGCTTTTCTTCTACTTTCACTGGGGATAAGTGTTCAATGTCCATCAGTAATAAGGTGATAATCTCTAAAAGAAGAGCCCGCGGTGAAGCCAGGGCTGGCATAACAGAGTTTAGATTAGGTGGGGAACCAGAACAAGGAATTGGCTTATAGTCAGGATTCATGAATGAGGTTGGTTTCTTTCTGTTAAGGTTAAAGGATACTGAAATAAAATGGTGGCAACTGTAATCTTGGGGAGATATGACTTCGGCTGGAGTTACACTTTGAGGCAGCAGCTTTTGTTTGGGGCTACACTTCTTAATTTAGCCTGTGTTAATGATATGCTGAGTATAGAGCTGTGGAGAAAGAATATCACTGTCTGTCTCCCCAGTTCCCCTCTCTACATATCAGTATTGTCAGAGGGAGGGAATTAGAAGCGAGCAGCATTAATGGCAACTGCCATCTCCTAGTGCAGCCTTTAGAGACCATACATTGCATAACCACACAATATATTGCTATTTATAAAGTGATGTTTTTTAATGCAGCACTTACTGATAGTAATGTAATAGAAATGTAGTTTTTAAGAAAATACCAGTTCTTCGTTTAAATCTTTGCCACTAAATCCAGTTGGCTTGTCCATTAATTCACTTGCCAGGTATCATAGGAAGAGTTAATGCCCGTACTTACTGATACTTTGTCCTTTAAGCATTTCTTAATCACCTGAAAGTCAAATGAGCAATGTGAATCATGGGATTCTAGTAGTGCATTAAAAGCTTAGCTTCATAGTCACATACTCAAATAAAATATTAAACTAAGTCTATGTAAAATAAAAATAACCTCACAATAATCTGCTCATGCTTTCAGAAGGTCTTATTTGGTAAGCATTTTACTCAACAAGACATTGTATAATCTTTCCGTCGACCTTAGCAGGGATAGGCAACCTTCGGCACCCCAGATGTTCTGGACTACATCTCCCTTGATGCTTTGCCAGCATTATGGCTTTAAGAGTCCTATGGGAGATGTAGTCCACAACATCTGGAGTGCCAAAGGTTGCCTATCCCTGAGGCTTAGTGTAACATTATTTTCTTTAATAAACACTCAGAGCATACCCCACCTTCAAATTTTGTGGTGTGTGTGTGTGTGTGTGTGTGTTTAGCAGCAATTTAATGTAAAAAATAACCCTCGCCACCACCGCCCTTAGTGAGATAGCATACATCAAACCACATGGATTTGTAAATTTTGACATGTGACCATGTGTGTTTGCAAAAAAAGTATATTGCCAAAAATTGAAAGGGACAACTTTTCTATATATATAATCTTTATTGAAAAGTTTCCTTTTCTCTTTTCTCTTTTCTTTCTTTTTTACATACATTATTACAAACAGAAAAAAACATATATTAAACATTAAACATTTAGACAATAGGAGTAAAATGACATGAGGTATGTATAAAATTATTACAGTTCAATCATAGTTTGGCAATTTTCAAACCATAGAGGAAGAAGTTAAATATATATAATAAATTCTAAGGGCCCTTTCCTTTTCCTTTCTCTTTTCCTTTTTCTTCTTCTTCCCCCTTCATCCCTCATTTCCCCCTTTCTCTTTCCTCTTCATTTTAAGTCCCTTCCTTATATATTTATGCTTGCCGTGAAATTGCCTACCTACCTTTGCTTTATGATAACAAAACCAGACACAGAGAGAAAAAAAAAGGAGAAAAAAAAGAGGAAAGAACTCTTGCCGAGAACTAATCGCGAGTCACTCCTGAGAACCTGAGAGGCAACACTCATCAATCTTTCTATCTACTAATCAGGTTCCATATAACCATGGATATCTTGAAAATGGATGCACAGGATCCACCACCCAACAGCAATTCCACTACATATAAACCCTAGTATAAATTAAGACTCACTTCTTCTACCTAATTTTACAATCCATTTCTGCCATTGTTCAATTCGTGGATTAAAGTAGTGATCTTGTCTTAATATCCCTATTTCCATTTTGCAATTATTCAGGACCTGCTGTTTTATCAGCTCCCAGGACGGGGAGTCTGGAGTTTTCCAGAATCTTGCAAGAGTAGCTTTAGTTTCTATGAGAATATGGACAATTAATTATTTTCTATCCTTTGGAATTGTAGGCCAACCCAAATGTAATATCATGGAACTACAAGTAAATTCAAGATCTACCTCTATTTCTTCCCTACAGAATTTCAATACCTTTTGCCATAGTAGAGATATAGTCGGGCATGACCACCATATATGAACATAATCTGCTCTCAATGAGGCGCAACGCCAACAAAGATATTGTGTTCCTGGATATATTTTTGCTAATTTAGCTGGAACATAATGCCATCTGTTAATAACCTTATAATGACTTTCCAATAGATTTAGGCAGTGTGAAGCTTTCATTACTGCATTATTGGCCTTAAGCCATTCATTTCTCGTAATAATGATTTGTAAATCTCTTTCCCATGCTTTTAAGGCTGGAAATTCAGGGGTTGACTTGTATTTACTACACATTTTTGAGCTTTTAGAGACTACATTTTTGTTATGTCTGGTGTTTATTAAATTTAAGAAAGTTTGTAATTCCTCAGAAATCTCAGTTATTCTGTGTCTCATTAAGAAATGTTTTATCCTTAAATACGCAAAACTTTCTCTATAGGAAACACCCTTAACAGTTCATCTGTTGATGTTATAGGGTCTGATATAGTAATTAGAACATCGTCTGCATAAAGTAACGTTTTAAGTTCCTCTTGGCCTATTGTTATTCCCTTTATTTTCTCATTAGATCTAATGTCACAAATCAGGGGTTCTATATATATCAAATATAGCAATGGGGACAGGGGACACCCCTGTCTTGTCCCATTTCTTATGTTAAACCACTCAGAAGTTATACCCCTCCCGATTGTTCTAGCCATTGGGGAGCTATACAAGGCCATAATAGCGCTCAGAATCCAACAAAAGCTTTTAGGGCCTCCCAAAGGAAGTCCCATCTGACCCTGTCAAAGGCCTTCTCCGCGTCCAATGACAGGGCCAGCAATGGAGTACCTGATTCATGAACCTAATCCAAAATGTCAATCATTGTCCTTACACTATTGTTCGATTGTCTATCCTTCAAAAATCCAACCTGATCTCCATGAATTATAGACGGGAGGACTCTTTGTAGTCTTTTTGCCAAAATACTTGCATATATTTTTATATCAGAATTTAATAAAGATATAGGACGATAATTCCCTACCAATTCCGTAGGTTTGTCTGGCTTTTGTATGGGAATTATATTGGCGTATAATAATTCGTTGGGTAAATCTTTTTCTCTGACTATACTGTTAAAAAGATCTTTACCAGTACGTCCTGAAATTGTTGGCAAAATATATTTGGGAAGCCGTCCGGCCCCGGTGTTTTTTTTTTTTTTTTTTAAGGACTCAATTGCATTTGTTATTTCAGTTTTTGAAAAGGGTTCGCTAATAGAATTCAATTGTTCCCTTGATAATTTTTGAGGCTTTTATTTTGAAAATATGTTTCTGGATTATAGGAATAATCAGGTAAGTTGTACAATTTTTGATAAAAGGAATTAAATGCTTTACCTATATTTTCAGGAGTTAATTGAATGCCATCATCTGTAATAATTTTTTGTATTAACTTATTCGATTTCGCACCTTTGACTCGGTTTGTGAGCATTTTATTTGCTCGGTTTCCTTTATAATACCATTTTATTTTAAAGTATTCGAGTTTTTTTGAGGTTTGTAAAAGTAGAATTTTATTGATTTTATTTTTTATTATTACTATTTTCTCGCTTATCTCTATATTTGGATTATTTTTGTTGAGATTTGTTAATTTATAAAGAGACACATATAATTCTGTCAGGGAAGCTTCTTTTTGTTTTTTCTTAATTGTACCTAATTTAATAAAGTGTCCCCTCAACACTGCCTTATATGTACACCAAACTATAGCGTCTGAAGTACCTTTATTTTTATTCTCCTCAAAAAAACGGTTTGTTAAATCTTTTATGGTATTTATATCTTGAGCCTCCCTCAGAAGAAATTCATTAAGTCTCCAATTATTCCTAATTTTAATATCTGGTGAAATAATGAAATCAAGTATTAATGGGTTGTGGTCTGACCAGGTTACTTCTTGAATCAAAACCTTTTTAATCTTGTATGAAACCTCTAAGGAACCTAAAAACAAATCTAATCTAGAATAGGTACAATGTACTTTAGAAAAACAAGTATAATCTTTTTCTAATGGGTGATTGATCCTCCATAGATCTAATAATTCATACTTATTGATCAAAGTTGAAAATTGAATTGAGGATTTCTTTCCCCTTTTATCTTGCATTACCCCTATCAATGAGTTCCTGTCCAACGTTCCATCCAAAATGCAATTGAAATCTCCTCCCATAATAATCTTACCCTTTTTAATTTTTTCTAATTTACTCAAAACCATTTGTATAAACTGAACTGAGTTAGTATTAGGAGCACAGATATTTACAATAGTAAATTCTTCATCTTGTATTTTACATATAGCTAAGATGAATCTTCCATTTTTATCTATATCCTGGTATGTAACTTGAATATCTAGATCATCTGTTGCTAATAAAGCTACTCCACATTTATTTTTATCCTCCAATGAAGAGCAAAGTTGGATTTTAATTTTTTTTTGGATAAAACGTTTTGTATCTTTCCTTAGCCAGTGAGTTTCTTGAAGTAATATAACTTTTGCGCCTTCCTTTTTAATATATTGAAACACCATGGCTCTTTTAGTTGGGTTATTTAGACCCTGTACATTCACCGTCATAAACTTAACCATAGTCTAACCATTTGTGACTCGCGACCATACCCCCGAGCAAGGAAGAGAGGAGAAAGAAAAATAAGAAAAAGAAAAAACATATAACAATTACATTCATATGACCTCATGTGAATCAAACATGAGTCCAACCATACCCACATTATTGATAAGAAGTTCCGTCTCCACTCCCACTTAGTGGAAGACAGACAATGCATCCCAGAACCCTGGGAATACATCCAAAACTCCAGAAAATATGGAGTTAATTGGGGGAGCATGAGGAAAACCCTCCTCGAGAGTGTTACAGGGAGTCTATATAAACCCAACGGGAAGAAGAAGGAGAAAAAAAAAAAACATTCATATATACATTTTCCTAAACCTCACTAGACAAAATTATGTAATTATGTAATTATTTCAATTTCTTGTATATCAGCTTTACATTAATAAAGTCAATCCCTATAATCAATGTTTTCCTAAACCCGTGTCTTATCGTGCAAAACATTATAGACAGTTTAACTGTTGAATGTCACCAAAAAAAAATAAGAAATAGACACTTTTTATATACATTATCATGATCCCCACTAGTGAAGGCAATTTGCAATGTAATTATTTCAATTTCTTATATAGCACCTTTGTATTAATAATACCAATCCTTATAATCTATGAGCTATTCTAAACCCATAGCATATCGTGTAAACCATTGTAATCCATTTAACTATTCAAATTACACCAAAAAGTGTCATTAAATATACAATATCCTATTCCCCTCTAGCAGAAGATACTTTTAAATGTGGTTATTTCAATTTCTTATATAACGGCTTTATATTAATAGAGTCTGTCTTTGCAATCTAAAGTGTTCTCCAAGCAATATCGTGTAGACCATATAGCTAATTTAACCATTAAAATTACACCCAGAAGTACACAAAAGAAAAAAATATATATATATACATTCTCCTAATCCTCACTAACAAAGGCAATTTGTAGTGTAGTTATTTCCATTTCTTATATAGCAACTTTATATATATGAAAGGGACAACTTTAACAACTAACAATATGACTGGGAAAACCAGCCCCCTCCCATTATGTAACAAAATTATCTGGAAGAGATCTGTTCCCTCCCCCACCCATTCCAGTTCCTGTTACCATGAGTTAAAGAAATGCATGCTTTAGCAAATCCTAATATCATGGTCATATGGCTTTATAAAGACAAAGAAAAAATATTCAGTTACTGTATGTGTATATTGTAGAGGTATACATTCTATCCCATAACATCTTATATTATATTGTATATTCACCAATGGATATCCCAGTTGGCAAGCATATGTTAGGGTTCCTTATTAACAGATTATAACATTTTATGTAAATTCATTCCAAATGGTCCTTAGTGTTGTCACTTAACACAAGATATTTTAATGTGAGTCATAAACTCTTTGTAACAAACTGAACTTCTAACAACTGGAGGTGGGATAGCAGATTAAGTATTAACAAGTGATGATCACAGCTAGATGAAAAATTACTACTCATGACTACAAAGAAAAATAAATAAAGAATACAAACATATCTGGTTTAGATTTTATTGTAAAATTGTAATGATTGTTCGTTTGGCTTTTTCTTTTTATTTAGTTCAGGCAGTTGTAGCAGGTAGGTTGTAGCAGGTAAGTTAGCTAGTTGTCAATTTAATTAATATTAAGTTATGGCTGTGAAAACTAAAAAAAAAAAAATATTTACTAATTGGGTGAATGAAGCTGTGCGTTTCCCATGTGACGGTGTTAATCTCCAGAGATTTCCGAGAGGCCTTCATCGTGTCCTTGAACCGGTTCTTTTGTCCTCCATGGGAGCACTTTCCCTAAATAACTTCTCCGTAGAAGCGATGTTTAGAAATTCACTTGTCTGACATTCTCACAACATGTCCGACCCATCTGGTCTGGGCTCTCATCAGCAGTGTGTGCACTGACAGCAGACTGGCTCCGGTAAGGACTTCAGTATCAGGCGCTATGTCCTTCCAAGACAATGGAATATAACAGGAGTAGGCAGCCTTCAGCACTCAAGATATTGTGGACTATATTTCCCTTGATGCATTGCCAGCATTATGGAAGATGTAGTCCATAATATCTGAAATGCTGAAGGTTGCCCACCTATGGAATATAATTGGGTATTAAATAAAAGCTTGGAGGGAAAGCCAAAGACAATATAGAACTGTTGGAGTCTGGGGAAAAGGAGTGTGAGACAATGCTGGTGATAGTGGGTTAAGAGGAGCATTTGAATTTTACATGCCACGAGTTCACAAGTCACATGTGCAGCCCATCAATATGTATAACTGATATGTGATGGATCTGACGTCTCTAGTTGAGAGTCAGAAACTCAGTCCAGACAGCGGAGAAGGCCAGATCAGAGTCAGACGTCCCTCTAAGAGACCGTGTATTTCACAGTAAAAATTATATTCTCACACATTTATACGCATGATAAAGATGGATTATTATCAGTCAATTATGCCTATATACACTGATACAGTAAAGGATTAAAGGGGGTGGCTAAAGAGGGCACAGGAAGGGGAGGGGGAACCAAGGGCACAGGAGGGGAGGGGGCTAAAGAGGGCACAGGAAGGGGAGGGGTATAATAAAGAGGGCACAGGAGGGAAGGCGGGCTACATACGGGCACAGGAGGCTAAGGGGCTAAAGAGTGCACAGGAGGTAAGGGGAGGGGGCAACCAAGGGCACAGGAGGGGAGGGGGGCTAAAGAGGGCACAGGAAGGGAGGGGGTTAATAAAGAGGGCACAGGAAGGGGAGGGGGCAACCAAGGGCACAGGAGGGGAGGGGGGCTAAAGAGAGCACAGGACGGGGCTACATAATCAGACAGCAGGGTAGTGGGGCTAAAGAGGACACAGGAGAGAAGGGAGCTAAAGAGGACACAGAAGGGAAGGGAGGCTAAAGAGGGCACAGAAGGGGAGTGGGGTTAAGCATGTACAGGAGGGAATGGGTGCTACATAAGGGGACAGGAGGGGAAATCGGTTAAAGAGAGCACATAAAGAGAGGGGGCTAAAGAGGGCACAGGAGGGGACTACATAAGCAGACAGGGGGGAGGTGCTAAAGAGGACACAGGAAGGAAGGGGGGCTAAAGAGTGCACAGGAGGTGGCTAAAGAGACACAAAGAGGGGCTGAGGGCAGAAGGGCTGCGGGGATGAACAGACACACAGAAGGGAAGGGAAAGACATACAGGGGGGTGAGACACACAAAGGGATTGGTGGTAGAAATAGATGCCTGCTGGTGGAAAAAAAGAGCCCAGCTGCCACAGTTGCCAGCAGCAGCCAGCCGGCTAGCCACAGCAGTCAGCCTGCCTGCCAACCAGCCACAGCAGCCTGCAGCTGGCCACAGCAGCCAACTGGCCAAAGCAGCCTGCCAGTCACAGCAGCCAGCCAGCAACAGTAGTTAAGGTGAGAGGAGACAGTTTGAGCTGGGTATCACAGAGCTTTGTTATATCACTATATTGTGCATGGGGCAGTGGCGGATCCAGGGGGGGGGCAACGGGGAAATTGCCCCCCCGAGATTCTCCCCCGGCCGGCTAATGCAGGGCTGGCATTGCCCAAGTGCCAGCCCTGTTATGTTATCAGAGATCTCCCTCCCTGGTCCGCAGGCACTATGCTGACAGCCGGCAGGGGAGGGAGTGAGGACCCGGGAGCTCAGCCTGCAGCTCCTCCGGGTCCTCTTCTTGCGAGATTTAGAGCGTTGGCGCGATTACCATTATCTCGCGATAGTGAACTCTAGCCCTGGAACAAAGGGCTAGAGTTCACCTCACCACCACCGGACCACCAGGGAATCCCACTGGGACCACCAGGGACTAAGAAATGTCCCCCCTCCTCCCAGTAAAGGTAAGAAGGGAGGGGGAACATAAATCTATTAATTTTAATTAAACACAAAAATTAAATATTAAAAGCCTCCCTACCCCCCCATACAAACACTGCCCCCCATACCCACACTACCACAAACACTGCCCCCCCATACCCACACTACCACAAGCACTGCCCCCCAATACACACACTACCACAAACACTGCCCCCATACACACACTGCCCCCATACACACACTACCACAAACACTGCCCCCATACACACACTGCCTCCATACACACACTACCACAAACACTGCCCCCATACACACACTGCCCCCCATACACACACTACACACACTGCCCCACAAACACTGCCCCATACACACACTACCACAAACACTGCCCCCATACACACACTGCCCCCCCATACACACACTACACACACTGCCCCACAAACACTGCCCCCATACACACACTGCCCCCCCATACACATACTACACACACTGCCCCCATACACACAATACACACACTGCCCCACAAACACTGCCCCCATACACACACTTCCCCCCATACACACACTACACACACTGCCCCACAAACACTGCCCCCATACCCACACTACCACAAACACTGCCCCCCCATACCCACACTACCACAAACACTGCCCCCCCATACCCACACTACCACAAGCACTGCCCCCCAATACACACACTACCACAAACACTGCCCCCATACACACACTGCCCCCATACACACACTACCACAAACACTGCCCCCATACACACACTGCCTCCATACACACACTACCACAAACACTGCCCCCATACACACACTGCCCCCCATACACACACTACACACACTGCCCCACAAACACTGCCCCGTACACACACTACCACAAACACTGCCCCCATACACACACTGCCCCCCCATACACACACTACACACACTGCCCCACAAACACTGCCCCCATACACACACTGCCCCCCCATACACATACTACACACACTGCCCCCCATACACACAATACACACACTGCCCCACAAACACTGCCCCCATACACACACTTCCCCCCATACACACACTACACACACTGCCCCACAAACACTGCCCCCATACACTGCCCCCATACACACACTGCCCCCCATACACACACTACACACACTGCCCCCATACACACACTACTCACACTGCCCGACAAACACTGCCCCCATACACACACTGCCCCCCTACACACACTACACACACTGCCCCACAAACACTGCCCCCATACACACAGGGATGTTTTAGCCACAAGGCTAACAAGGCATTTGCCTTGGGCGGCATTTTCCAGGGGGCGGCAAAAAAAGCCGCCCCCAAATGCCCAGGGAAAATGCCTTGTTAGCCTTGCGGCTAACTGACAAGCCATCTGGGTGGGCGATCTGCTGGGCGGCGCTGGCGAGAGAGAGCTCCCCCTGAGGTGTCTGCTCAGCTCCCTCGCGCGCCGCAGAGTGAGCCTGAGAGCCGGAAGATGACGTCATCTTCCGGCTCCCAGCCTCACTCTGCGGCGCGCGAGGGAGCTGAGCAGACAGCTCAGAGGAAGTGCTCCCTCGCCAGCCGCCCGACCGCCCGTGTTAGTGTGTGTGTATGTCTGTTAGTGTGTGTGTGTATGTCTGTTAGTGTGTGTGTGTGTATGTCTGTTAGTGTGTGCGTGTATGTCTGTTAGTGTGTATGTATGTCTGTTAGTGTGTCTGTGTATGTCTGTTAGTGTGTGTGTGTATGTCTGTTAGTGTGTCTGTGTATGTATGTTAGTGGGTGTGTATGTCTGTTAGTGTCTGTGTATGTATGTTAGTGTGTGTCTGTTAGTGTGTGTGTGTGTGTGTATGTGTGTCTGTGTATGTATGTATGTCTGTTAGTGTGTGTATGTGTGTCTGTTAGTGTGTGTGTGTGTCTGACTGTGTGTGTCTGCAAGTGTGAGTGTGTGTGTATCTGCTAGTGAGTGTCTGTTAGTGTGTGTGTGTTTCTGTTAGCTAGTGTATGACGTCATCTTCCGGCTCCCAGCCTCACTCTGCGGCGCGCGAGGGAGCTGAGCAGACAGCTCAGAGGAAGTGCTCCCTCGCCAGCCGCCCGACCGCCCGCCAGCGCCGCCCGACTGCCCAGCAGCCACTGGACCACCAGGGAGAAAGATGAACCCCCCAGCATTCCCAAAGGTAAGGAGGCTGGCGGGGGTTGAATAAAAAAAAAATGTGAGTGAGTGTGTGTGTGTGTGTCTGTTAGTGTGTGTCTGTTAGTGTGTGTGTGTGTGTCTGTTAGTGTGTGTATGTCTGTTAGTGTGTCTGTTAGTGTGTGTGTATGTCTGTTAGTGTGTGTGTGTATGTCTGTTAGTGTGTGTGTGTATGTCTGTTAGTGTGTATGTATGTCTGTTAGTGTGTGTGTGTGTGTATGTCTGTTAGTGTGTCTGTGTATGTATGTTAGTGTGTGTGTATGTCTGTTAGTGTCTGTGTATGTATGTTAGTGTGTGTCTGTTAGTGTCTTTGTGTATGTCTGTTAGTGTGTGTGTGCATGTCTGTTAGTGTGTGTGTGTGTGTGTGTGTGTGTGTGTCTGTTAGTGTGTATGTATGTCTGTTAGTGTGTCTGTGTATGTCTGTTAATGTGTGTGTGTGTATGTCTGTTAGTGTGTGTGTATGTATGTTAGTGTGTGTGTATGTCTGTTAGTGTCTGTGTATGTATGTTAGTGTGTGTCTGTTAGTGTGTGTGTGTATGTATGTGTGTCTGTGTATGTATGTATGTCTGTTAGTGTGTGTGTGTATGTGTGTCTGTTAGTGTGTGTGTGTGTGTGTCTGACTGTGTGTGTCTGCTAGTGTGAGTGTGTGTGTATCTGCTAGTGAGTGTCTGTTAGTGAGTGTGTCTGTTAGTGTGTGTGTGTTTCTGCTAGCTAGTGTATGCATATCTGTCAGTCAATGTGTGTGTGTGTATTTAGAAGGCGGGGCGGGGGATGGGTTGGGTGGGGGTGGCGCGGGCGGGGGGCGCCTGAGTTTTGTCCTGCCTAGGGCAGCACAAAACCAGGATACACCACTGCATACACACACTGCCCCCCATACACACACTACCACAAACACTGCCCCCATACACACACTACCACAAACACTGCCCCCATACACACACTGCCCCCATACACACACTACCACAAACACTGCCCCCATACACACACTGCCCCCATACACACACTACACACACTGCCCACATACACACACTGCCCCCCATACACACACTACACACACTGTCCCCATACACACACTATACACACTGCCCCCCATACACACACTTTACACACTGCCCACATACACACACTGCCCCCCATACACACACTACACAAACACTGCCCCCATACACACACTACACACACTGCCCCATACACACACTGCCCCCACACACACGGCCCCCCATACACACACTACACACACTGCCCCCATACACACACTATACACACTGCCCCCCATACACACACTACACACACTGCCCCCATACACACACGCCCCCATACACACACTACACACACTGTGTCATGGTGTGTCTGTCGGTCCGTCATGGGGTGTGTGTCTGTCTGTGTCATGATGACGGGTGCACTGACACAGGAAACACCTCTAGTGACCGTCTGACTGACTGTCACTAGCGGTGTCACTTTGAAGCAATGTAAACACTGCCTTTTCTCTGAAAAGTCAGTGTTTACATTGAAAAGCCTGTAGGGACGTGCTATAGACACCAGTACCACTACATTAAGCTGTGTGTGTGCATCTACTAGTGAGTGAGCTTGCTTGCATGTGTGTGCCTGCTAGTGAGTGAGCTTGTGTTTTTATGTCAATGAGCTGATGTATATCAGTGAGATTGTTTGTTTATATATATATATATTACTCAATCATCTGTCCTGGCAAGACATAGCCTTACATATTACACGCGACAATATATGGCGCAGTGAATTATGGGGCAGGCATAAAAAACATTTCCAGGGCTGCTTTGTATCCCCAGTCCCGCCCTGCACACACTACACACACTACACACACTGCCCCACAAACACTGCCCCCATACATACACTGCCCAACAAACACTGCCCCCATACACACACTGCCTCCCATACACACACTACACACACTGCCCCACAAACACTGCCCCCATACACACACTACACACACTGCCCCACAAACACTGCCCCCATACACACACTTCCCCGATACACACACTACACACACTACACACACTGCCCCACTATACACACTGCCCCCATACACACACTATACACACTGCCCCACAAACACTGCCCTATACACACACCGCCCCCATACACACACTACACACACTGCCCCATAAAAACACTGCCGCTATACACACACTACACACACTGCCCCACAAACAATGCCCCCATACACACACTGCCCCACAAACACTGCCCCCATACACACACTACACACACTTCCCACACTACACACACTGGGATTAATATGCTTGAAAACATAAAAAAACATTGTGGGTGTTTTTTACATTTTAAAAATGTAAAACACACTGCATCCAGTGCATATACACACAGAGACACACCACATCCCCTGAACACAGACACACCCTGCATTCCCTGCACACACACAGAGACACACTGCATTCCCTGCACAGACGCAGACACACACACAGACACTATTCACTACACACTGCATAGCATAATAGATGTGGTTGTGTTTTGGTGTGCATGCTTTTGGTGAGGGGGAGAGGGTGGGGGCAGCATTTCCTAATTTTCTTTTAATTTTTTTTTACGGTGCAGCTGAGTTGGATTATTGGGCAAGCTTAATGTCAACTATAGGAGGGGTTATCAAATGTATTTTTGGGGCTGACGTCCCTAGTCCACAGAGGAATGCCCCTGGGGGTGGGATAGAGCCAAAGTGGAAGATAATGGTCAAATAAGTCACACAGGGACATTCAGAAAAATAAACAGAAATACTGCTGAAAACAACAATGCATGCACACACAGTAACGTCCAGTGAAGGACACTCATATATACATACAAACATACACACACACACACGTCTTACAAATAGATTCTTGCATTTACGAATACATTCCATACAAATATTCAATAACTGCATCTGCACACATTAGTATTATACACAAATTCATTTGAATGCACATACTGCACGGCACTGGGAAGCTGGGCACAAGGGCAGAGGCGGCACTGGGAAGCTGGGCACAAATATGGCACTAATAAGCTTTTTGGGGGCATAACTGGCACTGTAGGAAGTGGGTGACATGTGACCTGTGTTGAGGGTGTGTGTAAAGGGGAGGCGTTAGTGATAAAGCCACACCCACAGGGGAGCACCAAAAATATTCTTGCACCCAGGCATCAGTGACCCCAGGATCGGCCCTGCTGCTAAACCACAGTGCACCACTAAAATTAGGCTTATAGAATAGTGTGGTATATTCCCATACCATCATCGAAGAGAACATTCAGATATAAAATGAAAAGAAGGCAAATGCTTGGTGCAAGCCACGGCCTATTTTGTTACTCTCTGAGCTGTACAATTTATTACAGCTCTGTTAGAGCATTGTATAGATTGTTTCTTATGTTCATTCATTATGTTTAGGTAATGGGTTCAAAGATCTTTTGAACTGTTGTAATTAATGGAACAATCAATAAAGATACTGCTTTTTCTTTTACAATGTTTGCCCAAGAACAGAAATAGGTAACATTAGATTGTTTAATAGAAACATGAGTTCCATATGATTCTTGTACCAACAGAGCGAATGCACAAAGTATCCCAGCCAAATAGAAAGCTGTCATTTAAGGGATTTTGTGCATGGGACACACCTTGGAAATAAAAGCAACCTGTACCCATGTATTGTCAGTCATTAATATGCTGTCCACAATGGGAAACTTTACAATTGCATTTCACAATACTATACTATTCACAACTACTGTGTATGGAGATGCAGAGAAAGATGTAAATGTTAGATAAACAGATCTAAGGAGACTGCAAACACAGAGCTGGTTTCACAGGTCACATCATGCTCATATAAGCAGTGTAAAGATGCACAGTTAAAGTCACATTCTAATTACCATAATAAAGCATGCATCTCACAAATGTCCCATGGCACTGTCTCCCAGTATTAAGTGTCTTAAAGATGCTACAAATTGCTAAAATTGCTATAGCTATGATCTGACCCTTTATTAACTGGAATCCTATACTTTGCTCATAATGTCCAGGAACTTAAATGACACATGATCTCTATGGAGGGGATACATGGGATGCAAACTCCACTAACAGATTCCTATACAGATTGCTTGTGAAGGCACTGTAGCTACAACCAAGCCTATGTGTGGTTGAATTTATGACTTCATTAACAAAACTGTAATTAACTATAATTGAGCTGATAGCACTCATGGTGCAGTTGCTATCAACTTAGGCAACTCATTCATTCATTCATCTAAGGAGGCTATGCATCTACTTACTGACACAAGATCGTGTGGAGAGCATGCACATCACACAAGTCCATAGTAAGTTGTGCGAGCAATCTAATAGTTTTCTATTAGGTAATCTATACAACAGTCTCACACATGATTTAGCACAGAAGATGGCTTGACCTCATGGTTGACTGACAGATAACAACCACTTCAAGGTGGTTACAGATTCAGAAGTTTTCTATTAGATAAAAGGAAATTCAGAAATGTTATATAGTTTTGCACATGT
Organism: Pelobates fuscus; assembly: GCF_036172605.1. NCBI lineage: Eukaryota > Metazoa > Chordata > Amphibia > Anura > Pelobatidae > Pelobates > Pelobates fuscus. The sequence continues at coordinate 80,215,471 of NC_086322.1, forward strand.
ACTGTACACATGTGTGTGTGCATAGATATATATAAAATTCCAAGACAATAATATATAATTCCAGGACAATGGTAAACATCAAATGTGGCATATACACACGATCAAGAGTGGAGCAACCATCAGCCACCTATTCTACATGGATGACATCAAGCTGTATGCCATGAGTGAGTTGGACATTGACTTACTGATCTACTTAACTTGATATACAGCAAGGACATGGGAATTTCATTCAGACTAGATAAGTATAGTTTTATGATAGCAAAAAGAAGGAAGATGATCAGGACAGAAGGAGTTTAAGTACCAGAAGGTCAAATATAAGATGTAGAGAAAAGCTACAAGTACCAGGTGGTACCATAAACACACGGCAACCATGAGAAAGAGGTAAAGAGGGTAGCAACATCCAAGTATCTCCAGAGAGTCAGACTGGTTCTGAAGTCACAACTCAGTGGCATGAACAAGATCCAAGCCATCTTCACATATGCCCTACCAGTTATCAGGCACCCAGCTGGATTAATAACCTGGCCAATAGTGGAGTTGGTCACCATGGATGTCAAGACCTGGAAACTATTCACATGGAATGGAGAATGGAGGATTCCACCCAAAATCTAGCACACAGAGACTATACACCAGCTGGCAGGAAGGAAGTTAGGGCCGGATGAGTTTCAAAGCCACAGTCCTGGATGAAACACAGACCATCCCAAAAATGAACTGCTAAGGGAATGTATGAAACAACAGCAAATAGAAGATGCAAAAGAGGGGGAGGAGGTTCCATACCAAGACATACCTCTCCATGGGGTGTACCATAGGTATATAGTGGATGTGGCTAACATTACAAAATCCTACCTGTAGATGGAAAATACAGGACTGAAAGACAACACTGAGGCACTAATCCTAGCAGCACAGCAACAGGCACTCAGCACCAGAGCAATAGAAGAGAGGGTCTACCACACCAGACAGGACCCAAGGTGCAGAATATGCAAATAGGTCTCTGAGTTAATACAGCACATAGAAGCCGGGTGCACAATGTTAGCAGGGAAAGCATACACTGAGAGGAACAGCCAAATTGCAGGGATTGTGTACTGAAATATCTGCACAGAATATGGTCTGGAGCTGCCTAAATCTAGGTGGGAGACACCACAAATGGTAGTTGAGTTGAGAATGAAAATGCTAGGATACTATGAGACTTTCAGGTCCAGACTCTCAAGGTTAATACTCCCCAACACGCAAACCAGAGAACAATAAAGACAAGCACAGACAGACGTATTACCGGACCTTAAAGTGGCCGGACTCAACGTAGGAATAAGAGATAAGAATAGTCAGAATAAGAGATAAGAATAGTCAAACACGCCAAGGTCAGGGATATAGAGGTACGGGTAAGCGAATAGACAGAGCCAAAAGTTCAGGGAGCCAGAAACGAGAATAACCGAATAACAAGCCGAAGTCAGAATCCAAAGAAAAGACAACTACTCAGAACGCACTCTCGGGCTATAATAAACCATGACAGGGCAAGGAAGTGATGTCAGAAGGAGGTTAATATAGGGCAAGGTGTATTCTGATAGGTAGGGACAGAAATGAGGGAGGATATAAAAACATAGTAGCAATAGGCTACTATCACTTTAAACGTTAAAGTCACGTCACCCCTGTCGGCTACTGTGTGCACGCGCGCACGTCCTCAGACGCCCTCCCAGATACGTACGACGCCAGCCAGAGATCCGCACCGCACAACAGGAGAGGACGGACGGCGGGACCGGGACGGCGCAGGACACAAGGTATGACAGAACCCCCCCTGAAGGAACGCCTACTGGAGGGACACCAGAAGGGCGAGAAGGAAACCTAGCATGGAACGCCCGAAGGAGTCGGGGCGCATGGACCTCAGAAGCAGGAACCCATGAGCGCTCCTCGGGCCCATAACCTCTCCAATGAACCAGGTACTGAAGCGAGCCACGGGAGATCCGGATCTCATACTCCTCCTGGCCATGAACCAAAACAGGAGGAGGACGAGACTGGGAACGGGAATGACTATTGCATAAGGATGTATAAAAGACGTTGGGTACACTGCGGTTTTTGGGCAAATCCAAGCATAGGAAACAGGATTGATCCTTCGCAAAACCTTGTAAGGACCAATGAACTTCATTGAGGGAACGCGTAAGCGCAAGTTACGGGTAGACAACCAGACTCTATCACCAGCAACATAAGAAGGTGCCGCCCTGCGGTGCCTATAAGCAAAGGCTTTCTGAGTAAGCATAGTCTTCTCCAAGATGGCATGAACCATTCTCCAAGTGTCATGTACAGTGGATAAGTGTTCATCTAGAACCGGCATTCCCTTGTGAGAAAACGAAGCCGGAAGCAGATTTGGATGACGACCATACGTGACAAAGAAGGGACTGTGACCAGAAGCAGAGTGCTTAGCATTATTCCTGGCAAATTCAGCCCAAGGAAAAAGGTCAGCCCAGTTGTCCTGGAGGTGAGACGTAAAGCAACAGAGATATTGTTCAAGGCTTTGATTAGTCCTTTCAGCAGCACCATTCGTTTGAGGATGAAAGGCTGAGGAGAAGGCAAGTTCAATACCCATGTCTTTACAAAAGCCCCTCCAAAACTTTGAAATAAACTGTGAACCCTTATCAGACACAATGACGTCTGGCATTCCGTGTAGGCGTATTATTTCCTTGGTGAATATTCTGGCTAAGTCAGCAGAAGAAGGCTGTTTTCTCAAAGGTATGAAGTGCGCCATTATAGAGAAGCGATCAACTATAACCAAAATAACAGTAAAACCGCTAGACTGTGGCAGCTCGACTATAAAATCCATAGACAATTGAGACCAAGGAACTGACGTCAAAGGAAAGGGATGCAAAAGACCATATGGTACTTGATGGGAAGATTTAGATTGGGAACAAACGTTACATGACGATACGTAAGCTTAACTTCCTTTCTAAAAGATGGCCACCAATATTGTCGTGTGATCAAATCAATGGTCTTAGATACCCCCATATGTCCAGCCATTTTACTGTCATGGTAATGGCTGAATACTTCCCCTCTCAGCTCTGGAGGTACGTAGTATTTATCAACAGGCTTATCACTAGGTGCCCTATCTTGGACCATTACATTTTCGGTTCGCGAACGCGAACTTTCGCAAATGTTCGCGAACCGGCGAACCGGGTGAACCGCCATAGACTTCAATGGGCAGGCGAATTTTAAAAACTCCCATGGAAAATTACACAGTTGATGCAGAGTCTGGTTTTAATCCATAAAGGGCATAAATCACCTAACATTCCTAAATCACAATGGATATGGATTGACACCTGACATATGACATATTGACACCTTGACATATGGATTGACACCTGTCCTCAGAGACCCTGATACACACTGACACAGAGCAGATTAGGGACTGTTCCCCCTACATAAGGTCACTTGGCAGATATGGATTGACACCTGTCCTCAGAGACCCTGATACACACTGACACAGAGCAGAATAGGGACTGTTCCCCCTACATAGGGTCACTTGGCAGATATGGATTGACACCTGTCCTCTATCCACATCTTGATTGACTGATTGTAATCTGGTTACCATTGAACGAGGAGTGATTCTTCCTATAGCCCTCCTTTGTCTATCTAAATGAAGATGCTTCTGTCTAACCCTTATATCAATGTCCGACATGTATTGTATAAGGTCTTCTAGGAGTTCTGGTAAATCCCTGTCTGCCACTTCATCCTGTAAGGACTCAGTAAGACCCTCAAAAAAACACAGTTGTTAGAGCACTGTTATTCCAAGTCAGCTCAGAAGCCAAGGTACGAAATTCAATAGCATAGTCGGCCACTGATCTAGATCCTTGTTTGATTTTTAACAGCGCTCTGGCTGCTAGTCTCTTTCTGCCTGGGGGATTGAACACATTACGAAAAGTCCTGAGGAACAGTTCAATATTAAAGACAATCACATCATCATTCTCCCACAAGGGATTTATCCAAGCCAGGGCTCTGCCTTCTAATAGGTTCATTATGAACGCTATCTTGGACCTATCAGTAGGGAATGAATCAGGAGCTACTTCAAAATGTACTCCCACCTGGTTCAAAAATCCCCTGCATAACGATGGTTCCTCGGAATAACGAGGAGGGGGAGTTAGACGAATGGATGGAGTGGAATGAGTCGCAGGGGGTAGAGAGACAGCACCTTGAGAACTACTGTCCTCTGCCTCTGGTTGAAGACACACAGTTCTAGTGAGGATAGTTTGCAAGGCTTGGGCAAACTGATCCATTCTATGGTCTAACCCCTCTATTCTATTTTCGTATGCTGCAATTTGTTGTCCCAGGTTTGCAGGGTCCATGGCCCTGTCGTAATGTCAAGGTTAATACTCCCCAACACGCAAACCAGAGAACAATAAAGACAAGCACAGACAGACGTATTACCGGACCTTAATGTGGCCGGATTTAACATAGGAATAAGAGATAAGAATAGTCAAACACGCCAAGGTCAGGGATATAGAGGTACGGATAAGCGAATAGACAGAGCCAAATGTTCAGGGAGCCAGAAACGAGAATAAAACCGAATAACAAGCCGAGGTCAGAAACCAAAGAAAAGACAACTACTCAGAATGCACTCTCGGGCTATAATAAACCACGACAGGGCAAGGAAGTGATGTCAGAAGGAGGTTAATATAGGGCAAGGTGGATTCTGACAGAAATGAGGGAGGATATAAATAGATAGTAGCAATAGGCTACTATCACGTTAAAAGTTAAAGTCATGTCACCCCTGTCGGCTACCGTGTGCGCGCGCGCACATCCTCGGACACCCTCCCAGATGCGTGCGCGCTCCTGGAGGTGCGCGCATGCGACGCCAGCCAGTGATCCACACCGCCCGTTAGGAGAGGATGGACGGCGGGACCGGGACGGCGCGGGACACAAGGTATGACACAGACAAGCAAGTAGTGGCTTATAAACCTGATATTGTGGTGGTAGGCAAGCAGCGGAAGATAGCAGTGGTGGATGTGGCAATACATTAGAAGGAACATAAGAAGGTAGACAAATACCAAGGACTTAAAGAAGAGCCAGAAAGCATGTGGAAAGGGAAGGCAGTAGTAGTCCCAGTTGTGATAGGAGTACTCAGGAGTTGGGGAAGTGGCTTCAGAAGATTCCAGGTGAGTCATCTGTGACCGTTGTGCAGAAGAATGCAGTTCTAGTGCAGTTATGATACTGTGCAGAATCCTCAGATTCCAAGGCCTCTAGTAGAGGACCCGAAACTGAGGAATATACAACAATACCACTCAGAGGGGTGAGAAAGTACATTTCCATAGATACAGATTATCACCGGTCCTCCACCATTTCACAATGGGTACAAGATATTTTGGCTTTTATGACTTTCTAGGTCTCAGTCTAACCATTAGACAACGAAGTGTTGAACAAAGCTGACAACTGGGCTCATCAGAAAAGATGACCTTACTCCAGTCTTCTACAGATCAATCCTTATGGTCTTTTACAAATCTTAGCCTGGCTCTTCTTTGCGTCTAATTGATAAAATACTTTTTTTCTAGTTTTGCACAACTTCAGCCCTAACCCTGAGAGCTTGTTTCAAGCCATCTTGGCCATTCACTCACCCCAGCTGCCTTTGCCTCCTTTTTCTAGGTACACTTGATGTCATCCTATGGTTATTTGAATGAGCTGGCAGTCATCCCAGTCAGTGGAGAGTCCTTTTCTCCTATTATGGTTACAAGCTTTGTTGTCCCCAATGTCTGCTGCTTGACCTTGTTTTTATGAACTTCCCACTTCAAAATGTTAACGATCGAAGCAACCTGGCATTTACTCTATCCCTCTACTAGTAAAGCCAGAATAAAACCCTTCTTTTCCACACGCAAAACATATTTTTTTTAAAACTCTTTTGGTTTGGTCAAAAGTTACTTTTTGATTCCAGTTGGTTTTGAGGTACAACTAGCACTGCGTGTACTATCCAGCTTGTCCTATAACAAGAGACTAGTGTGGGTTACTGCAGTGTTTTTTATATATTTCCTCATTAAATCATATTTGGTTCAGGTGATTACCTAATCAGTACTTCATCAAGTAGAATGAGGTGTACCTGTGTTGGAATTCAACAGACCTTGGAATCTATTGTATATGTTCCAGGCCCTTCCCATATCAATCCCTTTTTTTATATGGGATAATCAAAAATCATGTATAGCATATAACACCTTAACGAAAAACAAAAACAAGGGTGGCATGGGTATGCCCCATATATATCAATATTATTTGGCTACACTATATAATAGATTGTGGGAGTGGACAGACATTCATAAAAGGAAACCATGGGCAGGAGTGGAGCAGAGTTTTGCTTCCATTCCCTTGTACACTCTCCCGTGGCTGACTTGTAATATTGGAAAAATAGTAGCGCACCCACCCCATTTACTCAGTAATATTTTGAAAAGGTGGCAACAAAATAAATATGTATGGCAATTATCTACAGGAGTGTCTCCCCTGTTTTCAGTTGCAGACAACCCAGATTTCCAAGATGGTCAAGGAACAGAAATGGTCAAAGGTTTATTGGGGAACCCAAACCCTAGCCTTTCTTCTATAATGATAGTGGACAATCTCCCAACTATAAAAAGTTTGTTAGATTATACGAAATGCAATTAATTTTTAGATGTTATGAGAAGTACTCAGTTAATCCGTTTAGTTTTTTTAAAGAAAACTGTGAAACCACCGTGGAAACAAAGAGACTTAAAATATTTTGTTACTAATAATATTACAAAAGGTTTTCTCTAGAATATATGAAATGATATAAATAGAGTTAAATAGAGGGGGAATGTTAAAATTCCAGAACAAATGGATGAGTAATTTAGATAAGCTATTATGACTATTAATGGGGGGAAGGAAAGCGCTCATTCCAATGTATTGGAAACAAACTCAGATACCTACAACAGAACAGTGGATAGCCAGAGTTGAAAACACTCGTGTAATGGAAGATATCCACTGGGGGGGGGGGGGGGGGGTGCGGGTTGACGAAGCTCCTGTAAAACTTGTTCTCCAAGGGCAAAATACCTAAGTTTCCCACCTACATTGGAGTCCAGGAGATACCCTATGTCTCCAGATAGCTGCCAGTGGCACTGCGGAGCCCCTGGAGGCGATATGAGGCTTTGGGGCCTGCGGTCTGTGAAGGTGAAGATCGGCCGTGCAGCGACCTTGCGATATGCCTCGTGGGTCCCGCTTCCCCCCCATTTGGGCTGGAGCGGTTATCCCGGTCCCCACTGGGGTGTATTACCTTGGCCCCTCACCAGGCTTACCCAGCACAGTGCACCACGAGCCTGAGTGCCAAAATGGTGGCAACGTGACTGATGCTGAATTAAACAACTTTGCCTACCTGCGGGCGGCTCTAACCCTGCAACTGCAGTCTGACTCTACCTACTGCCTATGACACACAAGCGATGGATTCCTTCGGTAGCTCTGGCCCACCTAACCACAGATCGAGGCTGGTATCCACGGCTGCCTTCCCAGGCATGGAGCCCTCAGAGATAAACCCTCTCACCACAGCACTACACCTGGACATACCACTTTCCCCAGGACTTCCGTTGTTGGTCATAAGGAGCCAAAACATAGAGCACAGGTAACGGGCCCATGGAGTGCCGGGGGCCGGCTGTGGTGTGTTTTCCAGACCACACAGCATGAAGCTTCTAAATGTCACCAGTTGGAGGCGGGAGCAGACTTCAGCCATAATACGTGGCAGACCTGGTTGCAGGCATACCCCTAGAAGCCTCGGACGATGGGACAGCACTGACCAATCAACTCACTCCGGCAACTTCCCACTATTGGGGATCTAACAGAGGAGGACTCATACAAGATGGAGGTCACCAAACCTCACACACTAGATGCAATTGAGCCTGATTTTTATTTTGATTTCGGCCTGTTGCCTTATATTTTATTATTTCGTTGCCTTACCTATGGTCATGCCAGTTAAAGTGGTAACTATACTGCAGTAGTGTAAAACCACTACTACTTTCTACCTACAAGGGAGTGTAGTCCCTAACTGCACAATACGCTACGATAGAGCCATAGAGGCTCTATGTATGTAAGTAACCACTTGGCAGCCTGATTTTATACTATTTCTTCATCAACTGTGCTACCCTATGTTTGCCTTTTATGTTCCTAATCTTGTCGTTATAGCCTTACTAACTGCACCTACTGTGAAAAAGTTGTAGAAACACAGTTCAGTCTAGTACGCTAATCTCGCATATGATTGCATATTGTCTCTTACTGCTTAGACAGCTTGGGCTAACAGGTCTCCTACATTGCTTAACTTTAAAATGTGCAGTTTGTGCGTAACGCTGACCAGCTAGCATATTATGTAATTTCTTGCATTCTCATCTCTTATTTCATAAGTACCGTATATACTCGAGTATAAGCCGAGTTTTTCAGCACATTTAAAAAAAAAAAATAATAATACAATAATAATAAAAATAGTAATTAAAATAATAATAATATAACAAAAAAATTAAAATAATAATAATAAAAAATATATTAAAATGCCCACCCCCCACCAAGGCTCTGCATCACACTCTGCATCACACACACACACACACTGCACTCATATACACACTGCATTCACACACACACTGCATTCATATACACACTGCATTCATATACACACTGCATTCATACACACACACTGCACACACTGCACTCATACATACACACTGCACACACTGCACTCATACACACACTGCACACACTGCACTCATACACACACACTGCACTCATACACACACACTGCACTCATACACACACTACAGTCACACACACTGCATTCATACATACACACTGCACTCATGCACACTGCACCCATACACACAATGCACTCATACACACACTGCACTCATACACACACTGCACTCATACACACACACTGCACCCATACACACTGCACCCATACACACTGCACTCTCATACGCACACACTGCATTCTCATACGCACACACTGCATTCATACACACACACTGCATTCATTATATACACACACTGTAAATAAATATTCAATTAATATAATTTTTTTAGGATCTAATTTTATTTAGAAATTTACCAGTAGCTGCTGCATTTCCCACCCTAGTCTTATACTTGAGTCAATAAGTTTTCCCAGTTTTTGGGGGTAAAATTAGGGGCCTCGGCATATATTTGGGTCGACTTATACTCGAGTATATATGATATCTAAGTTTAAAACCAGTCTTCATGTCATTATAAAAAAAAAATGTGCAATGTGTTCCCATGTCATGCCTTACTACATTGATATTCATTACTGTATCGCGTGTACATGCTGTTGGGGCATGGCAAATGCTTATGTAACTGTTTTCTCCTTTTGCACTCAAATAAAGATTTAAAAAAAAAGATATTCACTGGGCTGGGAGGGGTAGGAAATAAATTATCTCAACACATGGATCCCTTGGTTCAGATATTGGGCTACTGTTATATGATCTTCGACAAAACCTCCTGAAGTGCATTGAAAAATATTCAGCTATGTATAAGATTCCAAGTGATCTTGAAAGATTAAAGTCTATATTCCCACTTTTTTTTCTTTATTTTTTTTCTGTTTTATTTTGTGTTATATAAGTATGCAAGTAAATTTGTTCTATATTTTAACGCTTGACAGCACATAGCTAATGAATAGTGATGTCCCGAACGGTTCGCTGGCGAATAGTTCCTGGCGAACATAGCATGTTCGCGTTCGCCACGGACGGCGAACATATGTGATGTTCGGTCCGCCCCCTATTCATCATCATTGAATAAACTTTGATCCTGTACCTCACAGTCAGCAGACACATTCCAGCCAATCAGCAGCAGACCCTCCCTCCCAGACTCTCCCACCTCTTAGACAGCATACAATTTAGATTAATTCTGAAGCTGCATTCTTTTTTTTTATTCTTTTTTTTTGTGTGTTTGTGTTTATTATACATTATCCTCCATAGCCAGTAACCTGTGTTTATTATACATTATCCCCCATAGCCAGTAACCTGTGTTTATTATACATTATCCCCCCATAGCCAGTAACCTGTGTTTATTATACATTATCCCCCCCATAGCCAGTAACCTGTGTTTATTATACATGATCCCCCCATAGCCAGTAACCTGTGTTTATTATACATTATCCTCCCATAGCCAGTAACCTGTGTTTATTATACATTATCCCCCCATAGCCAGTAACCTGTGTTTATTATACATTATCCCCCATAGCCAGTAACCTGTGTTTATTATACATTATCCCCCCATAGCCAGTAACCTGTGTTTATTATACATTATCCCCCCATAGCCAGTAACCTGTGTTTATTATACATTATCCTCCCATAGCCAGTAACCTGTGTTTATTATACATTATCCTCCCATAGCCAGTAACCTGCGTTTATTATACATTATCCCCCCATAGCCAGTAACCTGTGCTTATTATACATTATCTCCCCCATAGCCAGTAACCTGTGTTTATTATACATTATCCCCCCACAACCAGTAACCTGTGTTTATTATACATTATCCCCCCATAGCCAGTAACCTGTGTTTATTATACATTATCCTCCCATAGCCAGTAACCTGTGTTTATTATACATTATCCTCCCATAGCCAGTAACCTGTGTTTATTATACATTACCCCCCATAGCCAGTAACCTGTGCTTATTATACATCATCTCCCCCATAGCCAGTAACCTGTGTTTATTATACATTATCCCCACATAGCCAGTAACCTGTGTTTATTATACATTATCCCCACATAGCCAGTAACCTGTGTTTATTATACATTATCCCCCTATAGCCAGTAACCTGTGTTTATTATACATTATCCTCCCATAGCCAGTAACCTGTGTTTATTATACATTATCCCTCCCATAGCCAGTAACCTGTGTTTATTATACATTATCCCACCCATAGCCAGTAACCTGTGTTTATTATACAGTATCCCTCCCATAGCCAGTAACCTGTGTTTATTATACATTATCCCCCCCCCCCCCATAGCCAGTAACCTGTGTTTATTATACATTATACCCCATAGTCATTTATCGTTGGACCTAGGCAGCATGATGTCTTAGGCCGGCCCAGAGAGTGAGTGAGTGAATAATACAATATATATATATATGTTCAGATTAAAACAGATCCCAGATTTTATTGTGGACACTGCTGTGTTTTTATTGTTTTACCTATTTAAAGTGTATCGAATAAAAGCAATTTTTACTTTCTATCCTGGTGACCGGTGACTCTTTGCATCTTAGGGAGTGTAGTCCCTTACTACACACTACAAGACTGCAGAGCCATAGGGGCTCTAGGTTTGTAAGTATAATCCATACATACCTTTCCACCATACTTTGGATACATACTGTGCTACCCTATTGCGGTCTCCTTTTGTTTCCATTTTCTTAGGACCACACACAACATTTCCATATAGGGGTGGGTCACCTAAACGGACCCGAAGCCATCCACACCAGAGCTAGGTTTATAGCTCTATGTTTGTGAGTGTTCCTATGTCTACTTTTATATCAGTTTTATACTAGTAAGATTTTACACTATGTGGATATCTTTTACATTATTACAGAACCTGATCCAATTTGACTCATTACACGCATAAGTCTGTATTTTGGGTGTAGACTACCATCTACCTTCTAGGTAACTACTACTTTTATTGTAAACTTATAGAAGCGCTACACTATCTATTTTTTCGTTTAATAAGCAAATATACTTTATTACGGTCTCGAGACACAGCTACTTTGGGTTGTTGGGAGGAACATCTGGGGCCCTATTAAAGTGCTGGTAATTGTTACTTTTAGAAGTGATGCGCACGGCTTTTTTCTACTTTTTTTTTTTTAGAATATACTCAATAAAATTATATCATGTATTGTTACTATTATAGTGTACAATTCTCTCTAAAATTAAGTTAAAAAAAAATATTTGAAAAGAATACACTAAATACTATTAACAATTATCGGGATTGTCAGATTTGCAGAAAATTTGTGAAATTTAGCGCATTGTACATTTTAAAATATTTTTTAAATATTGTCATGTAATGTTTTGCATTTTTTTTTATGTTATCTTAGCAATTCATTAAAAACTGCATTCAACTCAAGTCTAGAGAGTCAATATGTGATGTCCCTTTAATGACAGTTGAACTGTGAATCACTTTCATAAATATTCCTTTTGAGAAAGTGTATAAAAAAATCTTTCAAACATATATGTAAAGAATGTGTTCATAAACCTGTTTCATATTATGTATTAGACATGTCATGCAAACATTAATACCTTCAGCCTTACAGTATTACCGTGTGCCTAAAAACACATGTTCCTATTGTCAAACTCTGCTACATATAACTTAGCCTTGTACCTAACGTTCAGGGGATATTAAATTATCTGGATTCCCACTCTCCCCATATTTTCAATGATTAATGACTTTGTACAAGGTGGCAAAAGATTTTTGTCAGCACTTTCTGTAAACAGAAGCTAGGGCTGAAAATATATTGTTATAAGCTTTAATCCTAATAATACAGACATTGTGGTTTTTCAGGAATAAGAAAGATTTTTTTGTAGAGCCTAGTGGATCTACACTAAATGCCTCACTATCTATATTCCATCAGTCACGCTACCTAGTTTAGTGTGACTGAGCGTGCGCATATAACATATTTGGTCTCTGTGCTGCTGAAAGGGCATAAACAGGTTAAGTAGATGAACTAAACATGCTTATGGTATCTGTGAAAACCTGAGATTTAACATCCATGGTGACTGTGGAGGATTAATAAAAGGTGGAATCCCCCAGACCTCAAAATTTACCAGAGTGCCATGAGGCAAAGGAAAGAACGTGTTTGGTACGGTGCGGTGTATTGTGGGGTAGAGGAATTAAGTAATAATTACTGATTAAAGCATCTCCAACCCTCTAGACCAGGGGTCCTCAAACTCCGGCCCCCCAGATGTTGCTGAACTACAACTCCCATGATTCTTTGAATTACATAGATAGCCAGAGAATCATGGGAGTTGTAGTTCAGCAGCATCTGGGGGGCCAGAGTTTGAGGATCCCTGCTCTAGACCTATAATAAATGGAACATGGAATCCCCAGTCTCCACAGGACCAGAATCTATTTACAAATAACAACATCTCAACCCCTAATTAGGACCATGGAATGCACAATCTATTAATTTATCTTCCTACCTCCTCCTTCTATTAAAGAAAGAGAGGCTATATAAACTACAAAATAAAAATAAAAACTCAAAAATAATGAAAATACTACTTGTCTATAGAAATCTTGAAAGAAGATATCCAATATAGCTCAGTCAGGAAAAAAAAAACATAATCATCTGACTCACAGAAAAAGAAAAACTGTGAAGCAAATTCATTAAAATACATATATATCAACTATTTTGTTCTTTTTGGAACCTCTGACCAACACAGTGTTTGTACAATGGATTAACTGCAAATGCGTCATAACAATCATGCATCCAGTAATGTTTCTTATAAGGCTGCATATCACACACTCAGGGCTTCTCCCGTGTCTCTGTTTTTCTGGTGTCTGAGCACCTATGGCCCAAACTCCCCTTGGTTCATTTTCTGCTTTATATCTGTGCTTGCTTGATGCCTGCTATTCTTATTGTTAATCCTGACACTCTTCTTCCTGATCTTTGGCTTCTATTTCCCTGCCTGATAGCACAAAAACTGCCCTGATTTTCGCAATATTTGCTGTTCCCAGCTCTGTGTATGCAGTGATTTTGCAATGGTGTCTTTCTACTCTAAAGTTTGATTAGTTAAATGAACATCCCAAGTGCCATAACCACTACAGCTCACACCCACATACAGGCACACAGACAGACACATAGACACATACAGATAGACACACATACATACAAAGACACATACATACAAACAGACAGGCACACATACACACAGGCAGACACATACAGACAGACAGACAGACACACACATACAGACAGGCATACATACATACAGAAAGGCACACATACAGACACACACACACAAGACGCACATACATACAAACAGACAAGCACACACAGACATACAGGCAGACACACACACACAGACATACAGACAGACACACACACATACATACATACACAGACAGACACATACAGACACAGACAAACACACATACAAACAAAGACATACATACAAACAGGCACACATACATACAGACAGACACACACAGAGACATACAGACACACACACACAGACAGACACACATACAGAAATACAGACACACAGACAAACACACATACACACATACATACATACAAACAGGCACACATACATACAGGCAGACACACATACAGATACAGACACACACATACATACAGATAGGCACACAGACAGACACATACACACATACATACAAACACACACAATATTTAAGTCACCCTCCTGTTTCTTACCTTTTAGGTGCAGGAGGGTGACTGGGGTCCAGTGGTGGCTCAGGTGTATGGGAGTCAGAGTTCCCACTCTGACTCCCTGGTCTTCCTCCCACGCGGCCCTCAGTGTTAGCTGGGAGGAATGATGTGCAGTCAGTTCCTCCCAGCTCTGTGTGATGTCATCACAGGGGGCCTGGTCGCACTGTTAAAGCGCCCTTACAATCCATATCCATCGGGTGGCCCTGACAGCATGGGCCACCCGATGGACCCCTTGGACGGCGGCCCCGGCAGTTTTCCGCGCGGGCCGGGGCCGCAAAAGATAATGGAGGGTACCCGGTCGCAGGGGTCCGCAGGTCAGCCGGGCCCCCTGGAGTGACGGGCCCGGTCGGAGCTGCGACCCCTGCGACCGCGGTATGTACGCCAGTGACACTAACCTATTGTGAGGAACTGTATCAAATGCCTTGGCAGAATCCAATTAGATCACATCCACTGCAACACCCTGATCTATACTTCCACTTACTTCTTCATAGAATGCAATTAGGTTAGTTTGAAATGACCTGTGTTTCAAAAAACCATTTGATTTTTGCTGTTAACAATGTTCTTCTCAAGGTATTGATGAATATTATCCCTTAATAACCCTTCAAATACTTTCCCAGCCACAGAAGTTAAGCTCACAGGTCTATAATTTCCAGGAAAATATTTTGAATATAGGAATCACATCTGCCTTCCTCCCATCCTCCGGTACAATTCCTGAAAGAAAAGAATCTTGAAAGATTAAATACAGAGGTTCACTTATTTCCACACTTAGCTGCTTAAAGGGACACTATAGTCACCAGACCTACAGCCTAATGTAGTTGTTCTGGTGAGTGTAGTATATCCCTGCAGGCATTTTATTGCAAACACTGCCTTTTCAGAGAAGAGGCAGTGTTTACATTGGTGCCTAGGGATACCTCCAGTGGCAGTCACTCAGACGGCATTCAGCGTCTCCATGTTGTGCATGGAGGCATTGAACTTTCCCCATAGAGATGCAATGAGTCAATGTATCTCTGTGAGTAGATGCTGATTTGCACAGTGCAGTATTTTGACACGTATGGGTGATAGCCTCCCAATGCTTTCCTATGGAAAAGCATTGAATTGGCTAAGATCATCAAGTTTGATGATCTCTGCCAAGGGTATGGAGACAACTAAGACAGTACCCGCACAGCGCTGGCAAAAGGTGAGCAAATCACCTTTTTAGCTGGAGGTAAGGGGGGTCGGGACTACACTGCTATTTAGACCTATAGTGTCAGGAATTCACATGTGTATATAGTGTTCCTTTAAGTACTCCTGGATGAACACTGTCAGGCCCAGAGCTTTATTTACATTAATTGTCTTTAGCTGCATAGCTATCCAATCACAATTTGTCTGCAAGTTTTTTTGCAGCAACCTTTTGCATATCTCTTGCCGTAAGATCCTCCCTATTATATACTGAGGAGAATTGTTTTCTAAAATTTCGAAAAGGCCTTTTCTTGGTCATCATTAACTAACACACCCATCTCTGATTTCAGTGTACCTACACTTTCTTTTTTTTGTTTTCTTTATGATTTCTGTACTTAAATTATTTTTTCAGGGGTGGTTTAGCTCTCGTTAGCTATCAATAATGCCTTTTTGCATGTATTATTGGCTTCCTTATATCTTATGTAGGCTGCTTCTAATGTGTTTGATTTAAATGCCCTTTCCTTATTTTTTCTCTTGGTTTACTTTCTCACAAAGCCACATTGGCCAGTCAATATGGTGTAAAGCTGCCTTTTATTTAGATATTTGATTCAAAATTATTAGATGTAAATCTCCACCAACCACTAACCAAAGACACGTATCTTCTCATTGTGTCTTGCTTGTGTGAATATCATCCTTTATTCATCGATGTTTGGCTGGTTGCTAGACTTAGGTGGAATCTGCGGAAAACTTTGAATATGAATGATAGAGATGAGGAAGAACTGAATCATTCTTATCAATGATGACTTATACTTATCGCTTAAAAACTAATTCATGATCCATTCTATTTTAAATGGAAAATCTACTGAGGACTGATTGCTTCACCCAGGCATTGCTTAATTTGGAGAATTGTGGAATGTTTTGTGGGAGTCCTTGTATCTCCCACCAACCTATTCAAGAAAAAGAAGACAGTGTACTGGGTCAGCGTCTCCTCAAAGCCCATAAGTATTACTCATAATTTTGTTCAAGAAAAGTACAGCCAATGATTACATTGAACTATGAACCTCGGTGTGACTTACAATGCGCTGAGGTTAACTAAGGCTCCGGCTTTGCTGTTAGTTTCAAAGTATGTCATTCCTCAGTCTCACACAATATGATTTTCGTGACACAAGCTGTGAGTTTTCTTACCAATTGTGTCAGGAGAGATGTATCCCATATGCCTCAGTAGATCTCAGATGATTATAAATCTTGGGAGTAGCTGCTACAAAACATCAGAAATGGAAAACGTAATTCATCCAAAATATGAACTAATGCATTTTGGTCACAAACAATAACTAATATAGACAAGTTTACCCCACACACTTGGCAGGGAGCACATACTGTCTTTCTGATTTACAGTGTACGTGGAGTAACGCAAAAAAAAAAAAAAAAAAAAAACATACAAGAAACATTTCTTTTCTATTAAAATGATAAGTAGCTATACTATGATCCAGGTGTGGTTGTGGGCAGAGGTCCATGATGCTTTATCAGGCTGTCTGGCTGTTATATGAGTCATAGTCCACACCAGTTAAAGTGTCGGCATTTGCCATCCCTGATGTTTGGTCAATTAAGCAATTATAGCAAGATTTATAATCACAGTACTATGTGATTCCAGAGGAATGGTTATGTAATTGCTGGTAGCAAGCTGGAATCTCAAACACATCACGGCATTCAGCAATAGACGTTTTTGTGGTTAGAGGTAAGGTTTAAAGGGACGAGAAGACGTGTGTCATCTATGAGCAGTTAAAGGGCCCTAAAGAGCTTTTGAATTCTGAATGTAGAGCATCAGTTCTACACCGGACAAGACATACACAACAGATGAATGCCTGGCATGTTGACAGCCAGGGGTATTACAGGTATTACGCACCCACCCAGGTAGAAATACTTGGCGTGTAATGTGGCTGTCATGTTTTATGAGCAAAATAGAAAATTAAATATATATAGAAAATGTATGATAAAGAGAAAAGAGTGTTTTGGGTTTTTTTTGGCTGTGTTTTGTTTTTTTTTTTTACATTTGCTCACTGCAATCCCCTTGTGTCTTAGTATCATGTAGCAGCTTACCCACCAGTTATGGGTGGAAGGAAGTTATGGAGAGAAGGGCAAGGTCGGAGTAAGAGCATTCTAGTGACACACAAGAACCAGGAAGTTAGAGTGTCACCCAAAACTGTCACCCATGGTTGACCATGCACCGAGCACTCTATAAGTTTGGCTGTTTTGGCCTTAAATTTGAGATTCACTTTGACTTCTCCCTTTAGTCAATGGCCTTTGGTCAATGGCCTTTGGTCAATGGTCAATGGTTTCTCTGTTTTAGCTTATTTTTCTCCAGTATCTTGAATCATAACTATTTCTATGGAACCGAATAGGATATTCCAACGCATCGCACATACAAATAGCACTGAAAGGGTTGACCAGCAAAATAACCTCCCCTTGAGCTGCAAATACTATGGTTCTTGTATAAATAAAGAACAAATGTTAGATAACATTCTAAAGGTGGCACAATCAGCAGGAAACCATGCATTCCTATGGTAATTGTCCCAATTTTAGAACTTTGCAGAATAATTGTTTACTATAAAGAGACCCCACTGAATGTGAACTGAATGAACAATCATTAAAGAAATGTGCCCTCTGTTTCTGTTTGCTAGTTTGACATCCTGTTTTGTGTACTCACCCATCCACATTACAAATGTTCTGCTTCTATATATTTACTTTAAAATACTAACCATTCCCCCCTGCAACAATATGATGTAACTTTCAACTGTTTTACATAAGAATAACAACCACAGATAGCTTTTTAGAATAGTATGAGAACGACTGAGGATTTTCAAGAGAAGCCTCTGTCTGTTACTGACACAGAGAGCTGCACATACTGTCTGTATCCACTTCCATTTTTTTTAACCTCAGAAATAATCATTTGGGGTTTTTTTTTCTTCCTCAGAGCAGTTGCAGACTAATCTAAATAAGTTATATTTTCACCAAGTTGGCCAGTGCCACATTGGTGGGGACCAAAAGATAAACCAAATCTTGCAATGGCACTTGGTGATTCTACCCAAAATACACAGGGGTAGGTTTTCCACTCGTCGTTTTTTATCCAGCACACTTAGGAATTCAGGCAGGACATGGCAGTGCTGCTCAGTAGTAAATTACATACATATTCACCCTGCATAAAATCCCTTCAAGGTACACTGTCCCTCTGCGTGCTGCCATTTAAGTGGCCCTCGGCTGACATTCAGCATCCCCATGCTGTGCATACAGGTGCTGAACTTTCCCTATAGAGATGCATTGAGTCATTGCATCTCTATGAGGAGATGCTGATTTGCGCACAGCAGCATTTTGCCGCACATGGGCAATAGCCTCCCAATGCTGTCCTATGGGACAGCATTGGATTGACTGAGATCATCAAGTTTGATGATCTCTGCCAAGTGGACAGAGAATGGGTGGGGCCAGCCATGACCATATCCGCGTGGCACTGGAAAAAGGTGAGGTAAGGGGGGACTGGGGAACTACACTAAGACTTAAAGTGTCAGGAATACACATTTCTATGTAGTGTTCATTTAAGAACTCATGGGCAAATACCATCAGGCCCTGGAGCTTTTTTTTGTGTGATGATATTAACTATGATCACCACTACAGCAGTGTTATCTGCAGTTTTGTAAGTGCCTACACCTGGCCGAGAGTCACTTAAAGGGCAGCACGCATGGACAGAAAGCTTAGGTACCTGACATGGTCACATTGTTACTTTGTAGGTAGGCTATGCTACTGACTTTCTGGGGGAAAATGTGGTAGCCCTCTAGCATGGGGGATGTCACAAATGGCATTATCCATGGAAAGAGCATATCATCAATATGAGCAAGACAAATGCCCAGTTGCAGTTTTTTTCTCTTCAGCCTAATGTTCTACAGCATGTATGAAACCAAAATAATCTTCTAAACTTCTTCTTTTTAAACACTGAGAACATCAGGTCAGGATCTTACCACACTTAACACTTCACCAATTAACTTCACACATGCCCAACGATGGAACGAAAACTCCATAAACTATTTATGAACTATTGTTGTTCAGCAGAATTACTCACTCAATGAGTGTCCCAGACGCTATTCTTTTCAAAGTTCCTGCTGCCTTCTTTACGTATTACTTTGTGGCTGGCGAGTGCATTGTAATGGCAGATGAAAGATAGAGATAGGATGGGTGTAGAAACCCAAAAATGTTGCAGCATAGCAGTTTACAGAAAGAAAATACCACTAAGTAAGCACATCCACAACATGATCTTCATACAGTGACCATGTGTCTCTATGTTTTACGGACAATAGCTATAATTAATCATATCCACTAAGAAAAAACGTCAGTTCCCCCCAAAAAGTATATTTATAACAATTTTCTAAACAGAACTTCAGGATTGGCTGCCCATTCGTGTTTGCCTAATTTAATGAGAGAGTTATGGTTTTTGCATTCTATGATAAGAAGGGAGTTAAAAAGCCACTATCAAGAAAGTGGTGCAAAGTTTAAAACTGGGACAATCACCATGAGCAGCAAAGGCATTGTCAGGAATTATTCAATGGTTTCGAAGACAATTACTTTTATTACTTTCCCCCACTTTCCTGGTAGGAACACTTATCTCTAACACTTGTATAACTTAGCACTCTTACAGGAGATGAGTATGGAGATAGCATTAACTATTCGGTTCCAGGAAGGAATGATACAACCATACAAAACATAGATACAAACATAACATATAAAGTAACTGTTTTAAAAGTGTCTAGTTTGGATGCAAAGCACATTCACTGTGTCTCATTCTTCTTGTGTTACCTCCCCTTCAGTAGCAGGCAGGCTTTATGGACATTTTATGATAATAACTTATTTTTTGTTTGTTTCTGTTAAAACCCTGTGGATTATGGTTTAAAAGTGGTCAGCTAACACTCTCAGCCAGTCAACGGCTGCCCAATCCTACCAGGCAAATGTGTTCCCATTAGCCCAAGCAGTACAGAGAGGATTTGTTGCTGGGGTCTCCCGATTAGAAATAAAACATTAAAAGCGGTTTAAAACTGAATGAGAGTGCGTTGCGAGGGATGGCAGACACTGTAATCACTTCAATGAGATGAAGAAGTCACAGTGCATCCAGTGTCCCTCTAACAGAGCAGACAAACGTGATAACCAATAGAAAGTCAGTTAAAATCGTTAGAAACTCTGTCCAAATAATTGAATTGAGTGAAATTTTACGTGACTATAAAATATAATGGGAATTGTACAAAAACACTGGCCAGCCAGTCCAGCATTACATAAATAATGTTGAAAAAAAAACCTCACAGAGTAACTTGTAATCTCATTCAGTTGAATTAGTTTGTTAGAGTCGAGCTAAAGTCACAAGTCAAAATATGTATTAGACCAGGGCTGCCTAAAAGTTAGATCCCCAGTTGTTTGAAAACTAAAACTTCCATGATGCTTTGTTATTGTAATGGAAGACGTGCAAAGCATCATGGGAATTGTAGTTCTACAACATCAAAACTCAGTTCACAAGTTGATGTTTAAAAAAACAAGTTCCCTAAATGATAGCTGCAATTTTATTCTATCCAGCCTCATTTTCTATCTGGTGAGTAAACCCAATCAATCACTACCCTCTTACACCTAAATTGACCTTTATTCACCCCACCTAATTTACCCAAAGGAGATGCTATGCTTTGCGTAATACTGCTTGATCTGCTGTCATTAATCAGATTCAATAATTTACATATTAAAAAACAGATGGGGGCTTACTCACTGAACAGTGACTTATGATTGGAAAATCAAATGTATTAACTTTAAATTCAAAATGGAAATAAAATGAATTTTAAGCATTTTTCTGCAAGTGAGGCAAATTTGGGTTTCAGTTTATTAAAAATAGTTTTAGTGAATAAACCCCTATGGGATTTGTTTCATCCTTTTTATTAAATTAGTTTCAGACTTGTGACATGTCAATAAATTCCGGTGCTGTATCCATTAGAGATTTCCAGCGTAACACCTGGGTCTAAATCAACGCTACTCCAGTAATACAGATGCATAGATACGTAGCTAATAAAACCAGGAATAGATGAGCCAAATAAATGACTACTTGGTTATATATATATATAGAAACACATGGGATATTACGATTTGGATAAAGGATTGTTCATTTATGCTGCATATTGCCAGACAGAGGAGTTTGGAGCCAATAAACCCTTAGTTATAATTTGTTTTGAGCTTTATGAACATCTCAGGACAATGGCCACTTTTCAAATGGGGAAATAGCTAAGGGGTTAAGACCAATTATCTGAGTGAGTTTTGAACAGAGTGTATTTGAAGACTCTCAGCGCAGTTTAAAAGCACCCTCCCTTCCTTCCCCTCCGACCTGGGTGTATCTAGTTGTTGTTTTTGTTGCAGCTTTTTTTTAGGTGGAGTGCCTTTTAGCAGCTGTGCCAGATGCACACCTCTCCCTCCCAGAAACCCAAAAAACAAATCAGGCCCCTCCCATGCCTCCTTAGCACTGAGGTTTGCTTGTGTCTGTGCCCATCTGTGTACTCAGGGAGGCAAGAGAAGGGCTGGCAGGAACCTTGTATGACTCAAATATTAGGGAGAGAGGCATATCTTAAGCAACATTGAGACATGGAATTTGGGAATGTAATTTTATCATATAGCAAGGATGGCCAGAATATGCATCACCAAACATTACTCTCAAATTGTAATATTGTTTTTTATAGCTTGATGTCATCACTACAGTCTCTGAGATCCTGAGCCAAATTTCCTAACGATATGAATTGTTGCAATATTTTGCAGAGTAGATTTGACAAGGATAAACAATCAGGGTTAATAACTAAAGCGAGAATTCAAAGCAAATTTCAAAGGTCAAAATAGCAAAATTGGAAACATTCTCTAAGTCAGCTATGTTCTCTATTCTCACTTCAGTGAATAACCCTGTGAATGGTTCTTCAAATGTTGCAAACGCCAACGGGGTAAACCACTAATGTCCGAATGGCCCCGTACTGCAAAATCCAGATATTCGTGCAATTTAACAATGTCTGGATTTTGTCATTTAGGCCCCAAATAAGTCTGAATTTCGTTCGGATTTCGGCTGGACCAAACAGACCAAATTAATTAAATCCGAGCCTGGGTGCTTTAAATACAGACCTGGGTTTAACCCCTTAAGACCGCAGCCAAATGTACAAGTTGTGAACGAAACAAAATGTAAACAAAACCTGGCATTTGCGCTATATGTCTGTCCAACCGTAATTCACCTCTCTCATATTAAATGCACCCCCCCTTATTATATATCATTTTATTCAGGGGAAATAGGGCTTTCATTTAATATCAAATATTTAGCTATGAAACATAATTTAATATGAAAAAAATGGGAGAAAATAAGATTTTTTTTATTTTTTTAGTTCTACATGACATTTTAACTGTCAATGTCATAATACTGTTTGCTTTTACTGCAATAAAATACACATATTTGTATTCAGCAAAGTCTCACGTGTAAAACAGTACCCCCTATGTACAGGTTTTATGGTGTTTTGGGAAGTTACAGGGTCAAATATAGCGTGTTACATTTGAAATTAAAATTCGCCAGATTGGTTACGTTGCCTTTGAGACTGTATAGTAGCCCAGGAAATAAATTTACACCCATAATGGCATACCATTTGCAATAGTAGACGACCCAAGGTATTGCAAATGGGGTATGTCCAGTCTTTTTTAGTAGCCATTTGGTCACAAACACTGGCCAAAGTTAGCGTTAATATTTGTTTGTGTGTGAAAGCAAAAAACGCCAATTTTGGCCAGTGTTTGTGACTAAGTGGCTACTAAAAAAGACTGGACATACCCCATTTGCAATACCTTGAGTTGTCTACTATTGCAAATAGTATGCCATCATAGGGGTAATTTTCATTCTTGGGGGTCATGGGGTCATAAAGGCAACGTAAGCAATCTGGCGAATTTTTATGTGAAAAAAATGAAACACAAGCCTTATATTTGGCGCTGTAATTTTTGAAAACACCATAAAACCTGTACATGAGGGGTACTGTTGTACTCGGGAGACTTCGCTGAACACAAATATTTGTGTTTCAAAACAGTAAAAAGTATTGCAGCAATAATATCGTCCGTGTAAGTGCTGTTTGTGCGTGAAAAATGCAAAAAACGTCACTTTTACTGGTGATATCATCGTTGTAATACATTTTACTGTTTTGAAACACTAATATTTGTGTTCAGCGAAGTCTCCCGAGTAAAACAGTACCCCCCATGTACAGGTTTTATGGTGTCTTGGAACGTTATAGGGTTAAATATAGTGCTAGCAAATTAAATTCCCTATACTTTCGGCATGGGTTGTCAGGCAGGTCCCGCTAATTGTAATTAATTAGGATACCTAATTATGTAAAATCATTACATAAATATATGTGTAGAATTAATATATGTATATATATATATATATACATATGTGTATATATACGTATATAAATATATAATTTTTTTATTTATATATAGGTATATATATAGTGATATATACGTATATATTTATGTATATAATGTAAGCTTCAAATGTCCCGCACTCAATGTACCGGTCTTGTACTTGCCTCGGTGCTGCCTCAGCCTTCAATATATACCAATGGAAAGAGTGCACTCGAGAGGTCTTCATATAAAAAATATAATCAATTTATTGTGCCAAAATTCAAAGACATTCAAGTCGACGTTTCAGTCCCTGTAGGACTTTTATAAATTGATAATATTTTATATTTTTTTACGTATTTACATATTTTTTTTTTATATTATATATAAATATATATATATATAACAATAATTATATATATATTTAATCAGTATCAGTCTACGTGTAATTTGATATTAATATATATATATAATTATATATATTAATATTAAAATACACCTAGACAGTGTATGTGTGTGTATGTATATGTGTATATATATACTTAGATCATATATATATAACATATATATATGATCTAAGTATATATATATTTTTTTTTACACTTATTTTATTTTATTTTTATTTTATTTCAGCCAGCAGGGGGACTAACTGTCGTTACAGTTAGTCCCCCTGCTGGCAATGCACCAGGCAGCTATCCCGGCCATGTTATTGTGAGGTCCTCGCAAGGACCTCACTCTCACATGGCCCGGGGGGGCTGAAGAGGACGGAGGTGCCGCGGGGGGCTCCCTGGGAGTCCCCCCAACCGCGATCGCCGGCGTGGGATCGCCGGCGACCGGGTAAGTAAATAAAAACCGGAGGGCGTACATTTACGTCCTGCGGCGTTTAGAGACGCTTTAAAAAGGACTTAAATGTACGCCCTCCGGACTTAAAGGGTTAAAGAATATCCAAACCATTTGCCCACTTGAAGCGCTACCAGCCAGTGGGCAAAAGGTTAAAAAAAACCTTGGCAATGCGAGGGTTAATTATGTTGTGGCTGTCCAACGCTTGCTATCACACTGCCACTTTAAAAAAAGTAAAAAAAAAAAAAAACGAAATAAAAATCCTATGGGGAGGGGGAAGGGGAGGGTCAAAAGGGAGCCCGATGCCCCCATCTGCCATGTGGAGATTGAGAGCATGTCTACCAAATGTCTAAAATTAGTGACTGGACAGACATTGCTGCCCAGTCACTAGAAAAGGCACCATCCCATGGGCAGTGGTGTACGTACCGCGGTCGCAGGGGTCGCAGCTGCGACCGGGCCCGGCACTCCAAGGGGCCTGGCCGCCCTGCGGCCCCCCGCGACCGGGTAGCAGCTGCCACGCTTTGCGGCCCCGGCCCGTGCGGCAAACCGCCGGGGCCGCATGTTAAGGGGTCCATCGGGTGGCCCATGCTGTCAGGGCCATCCGATGGACTTGGATTGTAAGGGGGCCCGGTCTGTGCTGGGCGCTTTAAGAGCGCGACCGGGCCCCCTGTGATGACATCATCACTGCTGGGAGGAAGTGACCGCACGTCACTCCTCCCAGCATACTGAGAGCCCGCGCGGGAGGAAACAGAAAGGAGGAGGGAGTCAGAGTGGGAACTCTGACTCCCATCAGGCTGAGCCACCACTGGACCCCAGGGAAAGTCACACATGGTAGGAAACATTTTGTGTATTTGTGTCTCTGTATGTCCTAGTGTCTGTGTGTATGTATGTCTGTGTGTATGTATGTATGTGTGTATGTCTGTGTCTCTGTATGTGTGTATGTATGTATGTGTGTCTGTGTCTCTGTATGTGTGTATGTCTGTGTCTCTGTATGTGTGTATGTATGTGTGTGTCTGTGTCTCTGTATGTATGTATGTATGTGTGTCTGTGTCTCTGTATGTGTGTATGCCTGTGTCTCTGTATGTGTGTATGTCTGTGTCTGTCTGTGGCTCTGTATGTATGTATGTGTGTCTGTGTCTCTGTATGTGTGTATGTCTGTGTCTCTGTATGTGTGTATGTATGTGTGTGTCTGTGGCTCTGTGTGTGTATCTGTATGTATGTATGTGTATGTATCTTTTTGTCTGTGTCTCTGTGTGTGTATCTGTATGTATGTCTGTTTATGTTTGTGTCTGTGTCTCTGTATGTGTGTCTGTCTCTGTATGTGTGTATGTATGTGTGTCTGTCTGTGTGTGTGTGTATCTATATGTATGTCTGTGTCTCTGTGTGTGTATCCGTATGTATGTCTGTGTGTCTGTGTCTCTGTGTGTATGTCTGTGTTTTATTCTCTGTATGTGTGTGTGTGTGTATCTGTATGTATGTTTGTGTCTATGTATCTGTATGATTGTGTGTCTGTGTCTCTGTATGTGTGTATGTGTGTGTCTGTCTCTGTATGTGTGTATATGTCTGTCTGTGTATGTATGTGTGTGTCTCTGTATGTATGTGTGTGTCTGTGTCTCTGTATGTGTCTGTGTGTGTCTCTGTATGTATGTGTCTGCGTGTGTGTCTCTGTATGTATGTGTCTGTCAGGGGTGTGTGTATGTGTTTGTGTCTGAATGTATGTGTCGGGGGGGGCCCACAGTCAGGGGGGAGAGGGTCAGGGTAGGGGGGGGCCCACGGATCAGTTTCGCACCAGGGCCCCATGGAGTGTGTGTACGCCACTGCCCGTGGGGCCTAGTATAGCCTAGTGTCCCCCCAACCCTCACCCATTGGTGAGGTACAGCTAGAAGAGAAAGGAGAATATGGTAATATCCAAGTAAAAACTGGATTTAAGGAGACCTTAATGTGGCCCTACAACCGAGCCTAGACACCTCTACGGGCACCTCGACGATACCCAGACATGTGTTGACTACTATCAACAAAACCCTTAGAGACCAACGCCTGACCGACTGTTGGAGAGCGACACACCCTGACGACAGAGACTTCACCTTCTATTCTAATCCAAACAAGACGTACTCCAGACTGGACTACTTTTTCCTACAACACTACTACCTGACAGATGTTAAGTCTGTGACGATTGGAACCGCGACATGGTCAGACCACGCACCACTCACCATGACGCTGACGTCTCCCCTCTATAAGCCGACGTGCAGCAACTGGCGACTGAACGAAGCCCTACTTAACGACCTAACAGTAACCACGGAATCCCGAACCACACTTACTCAATACTTCACTGACAATGTTACCCCAGATGTGACACCCCTCTGCGTGTGGGAGGCCCACAAATGCGTTATACGAGGCTACTTCATAGCTAAAGGCGCAGCCATGAAAAAAGCAAAGGCTGCCAGACTGGCGACCATAATCACGGAGATACAGGTGGTGGAAGCCAGGCACAAACTTACACGGCTCCAGAGTGCCAAGCTACCAGGGCCGGACTGGGGATACAAAGCAGCCCTGGAAAAAAAAATCTATGCCAGCCCCATAAGTCATTGCGCCATATATTGTCGCTATATATATATATATATATATATATATATATATATTGCTTTTTCTAATATAATATATTGGTCCTTTCCGTGACACAGACAGACACACAGCATGACACATACAGACACACACACACAGCGTAACACAGACAGACACACACACAGCGTAACACAGACAGACACACACACAGCGTAACACAGACAGACAGACACACAGCATGACACAGACAGACACACAGCATGACACAGACAGACACACAGCATGACACAGACAGACACACTGCATGACACAGACAGACACACTGCATGACACAGACAGACACACTGCATGACACAGACAGACACACACACACACTGCATGACACAGACACACACACACTGCATGACACAGACAGATACACAGCATGACACAGACACACACACACCGCATGACACAGACACACACACACCGCATGACACAGACAGACACACACACACACCGCATGACACAGGCACACACACAGCATGACACACAGACACACACACACCATGACAGACACACACACACACACACCATGACAGACACACACACACCATGACACACACACCATGATACAGACACAGCATGACACAGACACACAGCATGATACAGACACACACACACCGCATGACACAGACACACAAACAGTATGACACAGACAGACACACACACACCATGACAGACATACACACACACACCATGACAGACATACACACACACCATGACAGACACACACCATGACACAGACAGACACACACAGCATGACACAGACATAAACACAGCATGACACAGACATAAACACAGCATGACACAGACATAAACACAGCATGACGCAGACACACACACACAGCATGACGCAGACACACACACACAGCATGACGCAGACACACACACACACAGCATGACGCAGACACACACAGCATGACGCAGACACACACAGCATGACACAGACACACACACACAGCATGACGCAGACACACACACACAGCATGACGCAGACACACACAGCATGACACAGACAGACACACACACACACACACACAGCATGATACAGACACACACACACACAGCATGACAGACAGACACAAACACACACAGCATGACACACACACTTCCACTGACATATATATTTTTTAGTACCTGTGGGCAGGGGCGTACCTAGAGCATTTGGCACCTGGGGCGGACCCTGAGTGTGGCACCCCCCCCCCCCCCCCCCATAATAAAAATGTAAGAAAACACCCACAGATTTTTTCAATGTTTTCAATAATATTTATTGCACAAATTTGTAAACTGCTTGTAAAATTTGTAAAATGCGCCAGTTTTGTAGAAGGGGGAAGACCAGTGCTTTTGTAGAAAGGGGCTGGTGAGAACCTTCTAGAAAACTCCTGCCCTGCCCCTTTCCTCACCCTTCATATAAAAACCCTGCACCCCGATCACATCAATTTCAGACACTCCCTACACATAAAAACCCTGCACCCCGATCGCATAAATTTCATTCACTCCCTACACATAAAAATCCTGCACACCCCCTTAATAAAAAACCCTGCACACCCCCTTAATAAAAAACAAAAACGTGCACAACCCCTCTTAATAACAAAAAACCTGCACACCCCCTTATAAAAACCCTGCACACCCCCTTAACAAAAAACAAAAATCTGCAGTGTACATCCTCCCTTAACCCCTTAAGGACACATGACATGTGTGACATGTCATGATTCCCTTTTATTCCAGAAGTTTGGTCCTTAAGGGGTTAATAAATAGAATACTGCAACCCCCTTAATCAAAAAAAACCTGCACCCCCATTATGTAAACCTCCCCCTTTAATTCTTTAATCCACAGCCCCCTTTAATTAATCCACACACCCCTTAATTAATACACCCCCTTAATAAATCCTCACACCCCCTTAATAAATCCTCACCCCCCCTTAATTAATACACCCCCCTTAATTAATCCTCACTCCCCCTTAATACACCCCCTTAATTAATCAACACACCCCTTAATTAATACACCCCCCTTAATTATTACACCCCCTTAATTAATCCTCACTCCCCCTTAATACACCCCCTTAATTAATCCACACCCCCTCAATTAATCCACACACCCTTAATTAATACATCCCCCTTAATTAATCCACTCACCCCTTAATTAATCCACTCACCCCTTAATTAATCCACTCACCCCTTAATTAATCCTCACTCCCCCTTAATACACCCCCCTTAATTAATAGACCCCCCTTAATTAACCCACACCCCCATTAATACACCCCCCTTAATTAATACATCCCCCTTAATTAATCCACACAGCATGACACAGACAGACACACAGCATGACACAGACAGACACACAGCATGACACAGACAGACACACAGCATGACACAGACAGACACACTGCATGACACAGACAGACACACTGCATGACACAGACAGACACACTGCATGACACAGACAGACACACACACACACTGCATGACACAGACACACACACACTGCATGACACAGACAGATACACAGCATGACACAGACACACACACACCGCATGACACAGACACACACACACCGCATGACACAGACAGACACACACACACACCGCATGACACAGGCACACACACAGCATGACACACAGACACACACACACCATGACAGACACACACACACACACACCATGACAGACACACACACACCATGACACACACACCATGATACAGACACAGCATGACACAGACACACAGCATGATACAGACACACACACACCGCATGACACAGACACACAAACAGTATGACACAGACAGACACACACACACCATGACAGACATACACACACACACCATGACAGACATACACACACACCATGACAGACACACACCATGACACAGACAGACACACACAGCATGACACAGACATAAACACAGCATGACACAGACATAAACACAGCATGACACAGACATAAACACAGCATGACGCAGACACACACACACAGCATGACGCAGACACACACACACAGCATGACGCAGACACACACACACACAGCATGACGCAGACACACACAGCATGACGCAGACACACACACACAGCATGACGCAGACACACACAGCATGACACAGACAGACACACACACACACACACACAGCATGATACAGACACACACACACACAGCATGACAGACAGACACAAACACACACAGCATGACACACACACTTCCACTGACATATATATTTTTTAGTACCTGTGGGCAGGGGCGTACCTAGAGCATTTGGCACCCGGGGCGGACCCTGAGTGTGGCACCCCCCCCCCCCCCCCCCCCCCCATAATAAAAATGTAAGAAAACACCCACAGATTTTTTCAATGTTTTCAATAATATTTATTGCACAAATTTGTAAACTGCTTGTAAAATTTGTAAAATGCGCCAGTTTTGTAGAAGGGGGAAGACCAGTGCTTTTGTAGAAAGGGGCTGGTGA
This sequence comes from Pelobates fuscus, assembly GCF_036172605.1. Lineage (NCBI taxonomy): Eukaryota > Metazoa > Chordata > Amphibia > Anura > Pelobatidae > Pelobates > Pelobates fuscus. The sequence goes on from NC_086322.1 coordinate 80,246,336, forward strand.
GAACCTTCTAGAAAACTCCTGCCCTGCCCCTTTCCTCACCCTTCATATAAAAACCCTGCACCCCGATCACATCAATTTCAGACACTCCCTACACATAAAAACCCTGCACCCCGATCGCATAAATTTCATTCACTCCCTACACATAAAAATCCTGCACACCCCCTTAATAAAAAACCCTGCACACCCCCTTAATAAAAAACAAAAACGTGCACAACCCCTCTTAATAACAAAAAACCTGCACACCCCCTTATAAAAACCCTGCACACCCCCTTAACAAAAAACAAAAATCTGCAGTGTACATCCTCCCTTAACCCCTTAAGGACACATGACATGTGTGACATGTCATGATTCCCTTTTATTCCAGAAGTTTGGTCCTTAAGGGGTTAATAAATAGAATACTGCAACCCCCTTAATCAAAAAAAACCTGCACCCCCATTATGTAAACCTCCCCCTTTAATTCTTTAATCCACAGCCCCCTTTAATTAATCCACACACCCCTTAATTAATACACCCCCTTAATAAATCCTCACACCCCCTTAATAAATCCTCACCCCCCCTTAATTAATACACCCCCCTTAATTAATCCTCACTCCCCCTTAATACACCCCCTTAATTAATCAACACACCCCTTAATTAATACACCCCCCTTAATTATTACACCCCCTTAATTAATCCTCACTCCCCCTTAATACACCCCCTTAATTAATCCACACCCCCTCAATTAATCCACACACCCTTAATTAATACATCCCCCTTAATTAATCCACTCACCCCTTAATTAATCCACTCACCCCTTAATTAATCCACTCACCCCTTAATTAATCCTCACTCCCCCTTAATACACCCCCCTTAATTAATAGACCCCCCTTAATTAACCCACACCCCCATTAATACACCCCCCTTAATTAATACATCCCCCTTAATTAATCCACTCACCCCTTAATTAATCCTCACTCCCCCTTAATACACCACACTTAATTAATACTCACTCCCCCCTTAATTAATCCACACCCCCCTTAATTAATACACCCCCTTAATTAATCCACACCCCCCTTAATTAATACTCACTCCCCCCTTAATTAATACACCCCCCTTAATTAATACTCACTCCCCCTTAATTAATACACCCACTTAATGAATACACCCCCCTTAATTAACAAACCCTTAATTAATACACCCCCTTAATACTCACTCCCCCTTAATTAATCCACACCCCCCTTAATTAATACACCCCCCTTAATTAATACTCACTCCCCCTTAATTAATACACCCCCCTTAATTAACACACCCCCTTAATTAATACACCCCCCTTAATTAATACTCACTCCCCCCTTAATTAATACACCCCCTTAATTAACACAACCCCCTTAATTAATACTCACTCCCCCCTTAATTAATACACCCCCTTAATTAACACAACCCCCTTAATTAATACACCCCCCTTAATGAATACACCCCCTTAATTAATACACCCCCTTAATTAATACTCACTCCCCCCTTAATTAATACACCCCCCTTAATTAATACTCACTCCCCCTTAATTAATACACCCACTTAATGAATACACCCCCCTTAATTAACAAACCCTTAATTAATACACCCCCTTAATTAATACTCACTCCCCCTTAATTAATACTCACTCCCCCTTAATTAATCCACACCCCCCTTAATTAATACACCCCCCTTAATTAATACACACTCCCCCCTTAATTAATCAATACACCCCCCTTAATTAATACACCCCCTTAATTAATACACCCCCCTTAATTAATACACCCCCCTTAATTAATACACCCCTTAATTAATACTCACTCCCCCCTTAATTAATACACCCCCTTAATTAATACTCACTCCCCCCTTAATTAATACACCCTCCTTAATTAATACACCCCCCTTAATTAATACACCCTCCTTAATTAATACACCCCCCTTAATTAATACTCACTCCCCCCTTAATTAATACACCCTCCTTAATTAATACACCCCCCTTAATTAATACACCCCCCCCTTAATTAAACCTCCCTCCCCTTTAATTCTTTAATTAATCCATTATCCACCCCCCCTTTAATTAATTTAGCCCCATCACATAAAATGACTACTTACATTTTATTGAAGTAGTACGCCACTGCCTGTGGGTGGGCAGACTGGTAGCTGTGCTGGCGGCTGCAGGAAGAACTTGAAAGGCGGCCGCAGGGGAAGCTTTTCATGAGGCCGGGAGCAGGCTCTTCTGGGGGAGCAGGCTGTTCTGTCTCTGCTCCCCCTCCCTCGCGCGCTAGAAAGACCGGGGCCGGAATATGACGTCATATTCCGGCTCCGGTCTCATTAAGCTGCGCGCGAGGGAGGGGGAGCAGAGACAGAACAGCCTGCTCCCCCAGAAGAGCCTGCTCCCGGCCTCATGAAAAGCTTCCCCTGCGGCCGCCTTTCAAGTTCTCCCTGCGGCCGCAGGTCACCCCGGCCCCAGTTGCCGACGGCCCACCGGGAAATTTCCCGGTATCCCGGTGGGCCAGTCCGGCCCTGCAAGCTACTGACACTACGCAGGGAACTGGCATCCATCATGAATGCCTACCACCAAAGGGCACACCTGCGCACCAAAGCCTTCTTTCACACACACGCCAACAAATGCGGGACCTTGCTGGCCCGTATGATCGCCAAAAAGAGAGCAGAATCCTACATACCTAAAATTCGCGACAAAGACGGACGACTGAAACAACTCCCGGGAGACATGGCGGAGGCTATACGGGAATACTATGCGGAACTTTATGCCATACACCCCGACAGGGAGCCACCACGCCAAGGTGACGCCTTACCAGAGATTAGACAATACCTACACACACGCATACATAACCGACTTCCCAGGGAAGCTACGAATGCCCTTGACGAACCGATCACACCTCGCGAGCTAGCCTGGGCCATAAAAGAGTCGAAATTGGGCAAATGCCCGGGCCCTGACGGTCTCCCCACTAGATACTATAAAAAATTTGCTGACGTATTATCCCCACATCTCCTGACTGCCCTTAACACCTTACGTGACGGAGCCAGCCTACCCACACAGACTCTAGAGGCCAACATCTCCCTAATCCCAAAGGAAGGTAAAAACCCGGAACTCTGTGCAAGCTACAGACCTATCTCCCTACTAAATTGTGACCTTAAACTCTTCACGAAAATACTAGCCCGCAGACTACAAACCTACCTCCCTGATCTCATACATAGGGACCAGGCAGGGTTCACGCCCCAGAGAGAAGCAAGGGACAACACCATCAGGACACTAGATCTCATCCACAGGGCACAAGACGGTCGGGAAGGCCTCCTCTTGCTCTCCACAGACGCGGAGAAGGCCTTCGACCGCATAGATTGGGGCTACATGCTGGCGGTACTGGAAGCGATAGGTCTGGGCCCGCACATGATGAGCTGGATACGAGCACTGTACTCTAAACCCACAGCAAGGGTATGCGTGAACGGGTTGTTCACGAACCCATTCCCCATCCGAAACGGCACAAGACAGGGATGCCCCTTGTCCCCATTGCTGTTTGTACTGGCACTGGAGCCCTTTCTTAACTCCGTCCGGGACAACCAAGCCATAAGAGGGATACAGATAGGACGGACGAGACACGTAGTGGCTGCCTTTGCAGATGATCTGCTGTTTTATGTCACTCAGCCTGAAACATCGATGCCAGCAATCATGGCAGAGTTCCAGCTCTACGGCCAATTATCGAATTTCAAAGTTAACCTCGCCAAATCTTCGGTTCTGAATGTCTCGATCCCACCCAATAGAGTTGAAGCCCTGAAACACACGCTCCCATTCCAATGGTCTGACACTACTATAAGATACTTAGGCACCTCCATACCAAGAGACCTGTCACAAATATACACCGCTAATTTTCAACCCCTCCTAACCACAATACGCAGAGACTTGGAGGAATGGACTTTCGTCTTTCCTGGTTTGGACGCATTGGAGTGTTAAAAATGAACATTCTAACCAGGCTGCTCTACTTGTTCCAGACACTACCAATCCACATACCTGAGGCATACTTCTCAACGCTGCGCTCCATGGCACTCAGATTCACATGGCACAACCTACAGGCACGGGTCAAACACGACACTCTCACATTACCAAAACGGAAGGGCGGCCTGGCCCTCCCAGACTTCCAGGTCTATTACAAAGCAACCCATCTCCAGAGGGTGATGGAATGGTCCAAATCGGAGGTCCACAAGTTATGGAAAGAAATAGAGTCAGACCAAATATCCAGACCAATAGGGCTCCTACCGTGGCTAGACCACCACCAGGGCAGACAGCTGGCTAACCCACACCCACTAATTAGAGCGACCTTAATGGTTTGGCATAAAGTGGGGACATCCTCCTCCCTCACCACGCCCATTTCACCACTCTTACCCCTGACACATAATGACGCCTTCCCACCTGGACTAGACGCAAGCCCGTTCCAACAAATGTTAGGAAACTCGCTACCTAGACTCTGCCACGCTACCGCCAATGGCACGATACGGACTCTTGAGTCCCTGTTGCCCGTGGAGAGACCGACGTTCATGTTGCAGTTCAGATACAAACAACTATCCGCTTACCTACTAATAATCACCAAAGACATCCATGCTCACAGGCCGCTCACAGACTTTGAAAAGCTCTGCCATGACCCAAGCCCACTGGCCAGGGGACTGTCCACACTTTACAGCCTCCTCATGGACGCAAAGAGACTTCCCCCACCGAGCTTCATGAGTAAATGGGAAACCGACCTGGGAATTACACTCTCGCCAGCCCAATGGGAAAAGATCTGTACCCTGTCCCTGCACTGTTCAACATCCAGTAGCATACAAGAAACGGCCTATAAGGTACTGTCTCGCTGGTACCGCACGCCACTGGTCACCCATTCCTACGATCCAACCGCCACCAACAACTGTTGGAGATGTGAGGCAGCCCTAGGCACTCTCTTCCATATCTGGTGGACATGCCCCCTGATACGACCCTACTGGGCAGCGATCCACACGATCATCACCAAATTTTCTGATACTCCCCCCCACTTAGACCCAGCAGCCTTCCTCTTGCACCACACCTCCACCCGTAGCTCAGCTTACAAAAAATCCCTAACGATCAGGATCCTAAACACAGCCAAGAGCCTCATTCCCTTATACTGGAAACAAAAGACCCCACCACCTGTGTCGGCCTGGTTTAAGCGCATGGAAGAGCTCAGGGCGCTAGAGGAACTCACCTCACACGCGGAGGGGAGAGAACAGTCATATATGACGACCTGGACACACTGGATACTGACCACGACGAAACCCGACTTCCAGACACTTATCACAGACTGAGTAGACACCAGTGGGAACATGACCCGAGACGATGGGTAGGGGTGACAAGGAATGACCGAAAAGCCAGCGCACGTCATACATAAAGCTACCACTGACAGAAGTTAACACGACAATTCTGGCCCTGACAGAGACGAAGGTCCACATAAACCTATAGGACAGGGAGGACGCTTTCTCAAACGCTGAAGAATCCCCCCCCCCCAATTTTTTTTTCCCATCCCTCCCCCCCCCCCCCCCTTCCCGGGTGGACTTGCGGGCCACGCAGCCGGACCAGGATACAGCAGACCACAGGTATGCCATTAAAAGCTTAACTACACATGTTTCGACCTGGAAACCTGCGCGTTTCCCTGCATTATTATACCGACACTTCAGATTTGCTAACACTGTGCCCCATAACCTGTATCTACCATTTGTTGGAAACCTGCGTGTTTCACCGTACCACACTTGAGACGTTTACTTTTATTGTTGTTTGCAAATTTATTCTTGAAAATCTGAATAAAACTTAATTCACACAAAAACTGGATTTATGCATAAAATCGCATTACATGGAATATTGGAATATTATATGTTATATATATATAACATGAAATTCGGTTTAGTCAAACCTTAAGCTCTTGACAGTCATTAACAAGGATAAAACCCAGTAATAAAAAAAGACTTACCGTGAAGTCATCTTACCTAGAGAAGACCAAACCTCCAGGGATGGGAGGGATAATACTCGCCTCCGTGTCATTAATAAAATCATGACTTTACGTCATGTTAATAGTAAAAGGAACTCGATAGATGAAAGGAGACGTGGAAGGTCGATAGCCATCTCCTGAAGAGTAGGGAACTATGGTTGGGATGGTGATAGAGGAGCCACGATCACCAGGTGCCAGATTGGCGACGTAGATGGAAAGGCAATGGGGAAATCCGTGCAAAGGGCGTAAAAGTGTAAATCCTTGAAGAAGACCAATCTTGGGAGAAAACATTCATATCTAGTGTTGTCAGATCTGGTCTCCAACTGAAAAAACAGGGAAGGTGAGCATTCAAACGAGAAGCGAAAAGGTCTTTTTCCAATAGACCCCATAGGTTCTAGATGTCTTGGAAGACTGTGGAATCCAAGTGCCAGTCGCTGGAATCTCTGTATTGGCGTGAATATTAGTCCGCCGTAGTGTTGGAGAGACCTTGAATATATTCTGCCGTGACTGAAATGCAGTGCATCAGGTAAAATTGCCAGAAATCGCAAGCCATGTAGGTCAGAATTTTGTATTTTGTACCTCCAGGTGATTGATGTAGCGGACAGCTGACACATTGTCCATCTTCAGAAGGATAGCACATTGGGCTTGAGTTGGGGAGAAACTGCAAAATGTAAAAGAACCAGTCAGAAGTTCCAAACAATTGATGTGGAGTGTCGATTCCAGGTCTGACCATCTGCCCTTGGTGGAAATATTTCCGCATTTAGTGCCCCAACCGTGCAAACTTGCTTTGGATTTTATTATCAAATCTGGAGCTGTACAGAATATGGTGCATTCATTCCAAGCTTCCATGTGAAGAAGCCACCATTGGAGTTTGTCCTTGGCTTCTGAGTCCAGCGTTACCATATCTGTGTATGATGCACTGCCCCTGACATGAAGTTTGTAATCGTTATAGGGCTCGATAGCCAAGAAGACTTGGAAAAATGTCCTGTATAGATGTGTCACGTCTAAACATTTGATATGAAGGAACACAACTGCAGATTTCTTATAGTTGAATATTGTGGCGAAACCAACTTCGCCACTGTGGGCTGGAGAAGCCTGGCTGCTAGCCTCCTGCCCGCTGACTATGGCCCCTGGACATATTGCACTTTAAAGACTATATTTGGGCATGTAATAATTTATATTGCTGCTACTGGCCCTTTAAAATCAGCGATGGACATATTGGGACTTTTGGGACTAATGTCCCTTTAAGACTTTGTAACATATCACAGTAATACTGTCTTAAATATTATGTAGGTATTTATGTGTTCAGTTAAACTGGGGATATGTAGAAATGTGTGTTTTATGTGTTAAATGTATCAGTATGTAATTTTATGTCTTTTACTGTCTTTTTGCAACCATGTGGTTAATGGAGTCTGACTCTAGTCCTAGATAATTGGATTACTTCTCCAATTATCTCCAGGGCAGAAGGGAGGAAGCCGGGATGCATTGTGGGAGATGTTTTACTTCTGTTTGGGCCAGATTGTGCCATGCTGCAAGCCAAGGCCCAAAAGATACTTTTAGTAACTTCTAAACCCCTGGTCGGATCCATGCCATTTTTTAATATGTTGTTCCCCTGAATGGATTGATTGTGGATATGTATTTTTATGTGAATGTGATGTATGGTTTTAAAGTTATGAAAGTTGTGTAAAAGTATATTTTAGTCTGTATGCATAATGGGATTATGTGTCACACTAAGGGGAGGGGATGTGTGGGAGGTAACATCTATGTCATTGGTTCTTTTATGCCTCCCCCTGGGTGTGGCCTGTATGTGTGAGTTGGAAATAAAAGCCAGACTGGGTGTCCCAGTCCAGAGTTCCTGCTTAACCCTCAAAATGAAGTGTCGTCTCGTTCTTGGGGGGGATTGGATTGTAAGCTGACTGCCAAGAGTGTAAGCCGATTGTATGCTTTTCTTGTTCAGCTGTTCCAGTTCGGAGTGTTATTTCGTATCCAGCTCGTGAGTTCTGATGTTCTGCAGTAGCTGTGCCTGTCTATGGAAAAGGGGATTATCGCCTAAACGCATTTTTCCCCTTTTATGCTGAAACGGTCCGTTACAATTGGTGGCAAGCGGCGGGATCGTTCCTACAACCAGAGGGACAGCTACAGACAACACCATTCCTGGATTACAAAGTGAGGGCAACGCCAGTACCCGTACAGCGCCCCTATCTACAAGGAACCAACTGCAGCAGAGCAAGCATGGCACCCAGCTACACTCAAGAGGCGTATGACAGAGAGGTCACCAAGATACTGGCTTTATGCGGACCCAACATCTCAGAGGATATAGTACAGCGTGTGAAGCAAGCAGTGCGAGAGTACTTGCCGTGGGAATCAGAGCGGGCCAGGGGGTTTGCAGTCCTCCCTCCCCAGCGGCAATGTGTGGCCCAGGGAGCTGATGGTGTCGTCCATCCTCCCCAGCAGCCGTGTGTGTCCAAGGGAGCCGAAGGTGCAGTCCTTCCTCCCCAGCGGCAGGCTGAGTTACAGGGGGCAGAGGTTGTTGTTCCTGCCCCCCAGCAGCAAAGTGAGATGCCAAGAAGGCAGTGTGAAGTGAAGGGAGAGGAGAGCAGCGTCCTCCCTCCCCAGCGGCAATGTGTGCCCCAGGGAGCTGATGGTGTCGTCCATCCTCCCCAGCAGCCGTGTGTGTCCAAAGGAGCCGAAGGTGCAGTCCTTCCTCCCCAGCGGCAGGCTGAGTTACAGGGGGCAGAGGTTGTTGTTCCTGCCCCCCAGCAGCAAAGTGATATGCCAAGAAGGCAGTGTGAAGGGAAGGGAGAGGAGAGCAGCGTCCTCCCTCCCCAGCGGCAATGTGTGCCCCAGGGAGCTGATGGTGTCGTCCATCCTCCCCAGCAGCCGTGTGTGTCCAAGGGAGCCGAAGGTGCAGTCCTTCCTCCCCAGCGGCAGGCTGAGTTACAGGGGGCAGAGGTTGTTGTTCCTGCCCCCCAGCAGCAAAGTGAGATGCCAAGACGGCAGTGTGAAGCGAAGGGAGAGGAGAGCAGCATCCTCCCTCCCCAGCGGCAGTGTGTGTCCCAGGGAGCAGAAGGTGTCGCCCTTCCTCCCCAGCGGCAGTGTGTATCCCAGGGAGCTGATGGTGTCGTCCATCCTCCCCAGCGGCAGTGTGTCCTGCAGGGAGCAGAGACAGTCAGTCTCGCACCCCAGCAGCCGGACAAGAGAATGAAAGGGGAGACAGCTGGTCCCCCTTTCCACCAGCAGAGAGAGTGGCAGGGAGAGGAGCCTGCTAACCCCCCTCCCCAGCGGCAGTTTACCGTCCAGAGAGAGGAGCTTGTTACACCCTCTCTCCAGCGGCAGCCTAACCCACCAAGGGGAGATGTTAAGCCCCACATCTGTGCAGATGGGACCGTAGTCTCTGCACTTACAGCCCCAGGGGTAGGGACGGTCGGTCCTGTCCCCCAGCCACAGAGCGATATATCTAAAGGGGAGACAGTCGGTCTCCAGCAGCCAGGCTCCCACCAGACTACTCCCGTGGTAGTGCTGGCAACAGGACAGAGTACCGCTGGTCTCTGCCCCCTCAGCAACCCACCAAGGCAGCCTATCAGTCTCTCACCCAGCCGTGGGGAGGCACCTGAACTTGGACAAAATTCTCCCTCACCCAGGTGTGGTAACTGTTTATTATGGGTGGGCTGCTCTACTACTTCTGTTCTGTGGGTGGGTTGCTGGACTAACCAGGGCACTGACCGGCAGGAGGTCAGATACCCTGTTAGTCTAATTGGTAAAGGGGAGAATTGTGGCGAAACCAACTTCGCCACTGTGGGCTGGAGAAGCCTGGCTGCTAGCCTCCTGCCCGCTGACTATGGCCCCTGGACATATTGCACTTTAAAGACTATATTTGGGCATGTAATAATTTATATTGCTGCTACTGGCCCTTTAAAATCAGCGATGGACATATTGGGACTTTTGGGACTAATGTCCCTTTAAGACTTTGTAACATATCACAGTAATACTGTCTTAAATATTATGTAGGTATTTATGTGTTCAGTTAAACTGGGGATATGTAGAAATGTGTGTTTTATGTGTTAAATGTATCAGTATGTAATTTTATGTCTTTTACTGTCTTTTTGCAACCATGTGGTTAATGGAGTCTGACTCTAGTCCTAGATAATTGGATTACTTCTCCAATTATCTCCAGGGCAGAAGGGAGGAAGCCGGGATGCATTGTGGGAGATGTTTTACTTCTGTTTGGGCCAGATTGTGCCATGCTGCAAGCCAAGGCCCAAAAGATACTTTTAGTAACTTCTAAACCCCTGGTCGGATCCATGCCATTTTTTAATATGTTGTTCCCCTGAATGGATTGATTGTGGATATGTATTTTTATGTGAATGTGATGTATGGTTTTAAAGTTATGAAAGTTGTGTAAAAGTATATTTTAGTCTGTATGCATAATGGGATTATGTGTCACACTAAGGGGAGGGGATGTGTGGGAGGTAACATCTATGTCATTGGTTCTTTTATGCCTCCCCCTGGGTGTGGCCTGTATGTGTGAGTTGGAAATAAAAGCCAGACTGGGTGTCCCAGTCCAGAGTTCCTGCTTAACCCTCAAAATGAAGTGTCGTCTCGTTCTTGGGGGGGATTGGATTGTAAGCTGACTGCCAAGAGTGTAAGCCGATTGTATGCTTTTCTTGTTCAGCTGTTCCAGTTCGGAGTGTTATTTCGTATCCAGCTCGTGAGTTCTGATGTTCTGCAGTAGCTGTGCCTGTCTATGGAAAAGGGGATTATCGCCTAAACGCATTTTTCCCCTTTTATGCTGAAACGGTCCGTTACAAATATTTATTATAAAAAATAAAAGGTATTGATTTTAATTCCAATTTACAGGTACTGTAGCTTTAAGTAATAAACGATAACTAAAGTCCACAATTATAGGCACTGTAGCTTTAAGTAGTAAACGATAACTGAAGTCCACAATTATAGGCACTGTAGCTTTAAGTAGTAAACAATAACTGAAGTCCACAATTATAGGCACTGTAGCTTTAAGTAGTAAACGATAACTGAAGTCCACAATTATAGGCACTGTAGCTTTAAGGAGTAAACGATAGGAAATTGCAGATACTGAATCAAATAAAGTCTCTTAGTAGAATTAACGGTTTAGGTGATAAGTAGTTACAATAGCTGTTCCATAACTTTAACTGAAGCAAGACTGATGCAGATAACTGATATGCAGTATGAGTTGAAGTTAGCTGTAACGGGGTTGGTTTTACCGAAGGACTTTGGAGACAGGTAATAACAGCTTTTAGATGCAACGCTTATCACATTGGTTTTACTTAGCTTCCGGCACATAGAACACTGGTTCCCGAGATCTCCTCAGAGACGGATGAAGAGTGTTAAGCTTTAGTCGTGGATGAGGAGAGGTGAAGGGAACTTTGCAGAGTCTTTCAGTCCGGTCTGGTAGCAGAGGCTTTCACAACGAAGTTGTACCGGTTGGTAGGTACGGAACGTAGTTTAATAATCCAGCGTCGATCAGCTGGTGCGGTCAGATTAAATAGGCAGACCGTGTCATAAAGAGGTGTGGCTAGGCTCCGTGGAACCAGGAAGTAAGGGAATACCGTAATTAAGGCATGACAGTATCCCCTCCTTAATGAGCAACCTCTGGGTGCTATTGACTTGGCTTAGAAGGGTAACGTTTATGAAATCTGGAAATTAATTTGTCAGCATGAACGTCAGAGGAGTTTTCCCATGTATCTTCATCAATTCCATATCCTTTCCATCTGATGAGGTATTGTAAGGAGCCACGATGGATCCTTGAATCCAGTACACCTTGAATTTCGTATTCTTCTTCACCCTGGACCAATACGGGATCAGGAGAAGTAGTGACATTTCTTTGGAAAGGGTCAGGATGATGAGGCTTCAACAAGGACACATGAAAAACAGGATGTAGCTTCAAAGTTGGTGGAAGTTTCAATTTAACAACATTACGGTTGATAACCGATATGATTGGAAAAGGACCAAGAAAAAGAGAACTTAACTTCTTTGATGGACGATTTGTAGAGATGTTCTTTGAGGAAAGCCAGACAAGATCACCGATTTTATAAGAAGGTGAAGGTTGTCTTTTTGTATCAAAAAACTTCTTTTGATTGGAGGAGGCCAATTCTAGATTCTCATGCAATTTCTTGAATAAAGAGGACATATGAGAGATTTGATTCGAATCGGAGAGATTAGATGAAGAAACTGTCTGAGCAGGAAATGAGGAAGGATGAAATCCATAATTGGATAGAAATGGAGTCATTTTACTGCTGGTATGAAAAGAGTTATTGTATGCGAATTCTGCCATAGGTAACCAAGTTATCCAATCGTCTTGTAAGTGAGAGCAATAACATCGTAGATATTGTTCTAAGCATTGGTTGACTCTTTCAGTTTGTCCATCTGTTTGAGGATGATATGCAGATGATAGTTTACGTTGGATATGAAGAGTGGCACATAATGCATTCCAAAATTTGGAGGTAAACTGAGTTCCTCGGTCTGAAATGATTTCGTCTGGCAGTCCGTGAAGTTTAACTATGTTATCAAGAAATATTTTCGAAAGTTCAGAGGATGTGGGTAACTTCTTTAAAGGAATGAAATGAGACATTTTCGTGAAGCGGTCTACCACCACTAAAATGGTGGTATGATGATGAGAAGGAGGTAATTCTACCAGAAAATCCATAGAAATGGATTGCCAAGGTCGTTCAGGAATCGGTAAATTTAATAATTGACCAAATGGTTGATGATGGACATGTTTTGATCTTTGGCATACAGAACAAGATTTGACATAAGATTCAATAGTTTGGTCTTGACGAGGCCACCAATAGTATTTTTTAGACAATTCAAGGGTCTTTTTTATACCTGGATGACCTGCCAGAGGAGAATCATGAATGAATTCGAGTACTTTAATTCTGAAAGAGGGAGGTACGTAAATCCGGTCTTTGAAATAGTAGAGACCGTTTTTCTTGGATAATTTCATTGATTTAGGAAGTTCGAGAGCATCTTCACTGAGATCTTTAATGTCATCAATAAGAGAAGATAAGATTCCAATGATTTTAGGCGAAGGAGGTTCAATTTCAGTGTCCTTATGGATCCTGGAAAGGGCATCAGCCTTTTTGTTTCTGGACCCAGGTCTAAAGACGATTTGGAAGTTGAACCGGGAAAAAAAGAGATTCCATCTTACTTGTCGAGCAGACAGTGTTTTATTGGAGTGAAGATATTCGAGATTTTTATGGTCAGTATAAATGATTAAAGAGTTCCGAGCGCCTTCAAGAAGGTGTCTCCAGGTTTCTAAAGCCACTTTGATACTTAGTAATTCTTTTTCTCCTGTAGGATAATTCTTTTCGGCAGGAGATAATGATCGTGAGAAGAAGGCGACAGGATGAAGAGGTTCTTGAGGAGTTTTATGTTGAGAGAGGACAGCTCCAATTGCAACTTCCGAAGCATCCGTTTCAAGGACATAAAGATATGAAGGATTTGGAAGTTGAAGAATAGGAGCTGTTGTAAACTTTCTCTTTAATTCAGTGAAGGCAGTTTGAGCCTTCTCGTTCCAATTGAAGGGATGTTTTTTACTGTTAAGTTGATTGAGAGGGTGAGCTATCTCAGAGTAGTTTTTAATAAATTTTCTGTAGAAGTTGGCGAACCCTAGAAAACGCTGTAATTCTTTTACTGTAGAGGGAACAGGCCAGTTGATAATACAATCGACTTTTGAGTTATCCATACCTATTGAATGAGGGGAGATGACATAACCTAAGAAGGTTATTTCTTTGACGTGAAAAACACATTTTTCGGGTTTAGCGAATAATTTGTGAGTTCTGAGTCTTGATAACACCCATCTGACATGTTTTCTATGTTCCTCAGGAGTGTTGGAGTATATGAGAATATCATCTAAATAAATGATGACACAGACGTCCAATAGGTCTCTAAAGATATCATTTATGAAATGTTGAAAAGTTGCAGGGGCGTTGCAGAGGCCAAAAGGCATCACCAGATATTCGAAGAGGCCATATCTTGTTCGGAAAGCAGTTTTCCATTCATCATTAGCCTTTATCCTGATGAGATTATATGCCCCGCGAAGGTCAAGCTTGGTGTAGATGGTAGCAGTTTTCAATCGTTCAACCAGTTCATTGATGAGGGGAAGAGGATAACGATTTTTAACTGTTATTTTGTTTAAGGCTCTGTAATCAATGATAGGACGTATAGTCTGGTCTTTGTTTCTTACGAAAAACATACTTGAGGCAGCAGGTGAACTAGAGGGTCTAATGAACCCTTTCCGTAGGTTTTCATCTAGATATTCTTTGAGAATTTGTAATTCAGCCTCAGAGAGAGGGTAGATGTGCCCAAAGGGTACTGGGGCACCAGGTATGAGGTCTATAGGACAATCGTAGGAACGATGAGGCGGGAGCGTTTCAGCTTCTTTTTTACTGAAGACATCTGAAAAGTCTGAATAACAAGAAGGTATGGTTGGTTCTTTGGAGATTTGAAGAATAGGAATTTGCTGTAAACATGTTTCTTTACAATAATGTGAGTTAAAGGTGATAGAGAAAGGAGACCATGAAATTTGAGGGTTGTAGTTCCTTAACCAATTGATCCCTATTATAACGGGATAGAGAGGTGATGGAATAACATCAAATAGTAGAAATTCAGTATGAATATGATTGGTGGTTACCTTTAGAGGGATGGTTTCATGAAGAATCGGTCCCGATGAGATAAAGGAGCCGTCAATCACTTTAATAGGAACAGAAATGGCTTTTTGAACACAAGGAATTTTATTCTTTGTTACAAAGGTTGAATCGATGAATACTCCATGTGCACCAGAATCGATGAGAGCTTCAGTCACAATTCTCACCTTATCCCACTGCATTACAAGGGATACAGGTGTGAACGGAGTGGTCGATGTTGAGGGGAGTGCACTGAAGATCGCAGAGGTATAGGCTTGTCTACCGGCCTTTGTCCATTTTAATAAGGGACAATCAGAGACCAGATGATCTTGAGAGGCACAATACATGCATAGGTTTAATTGACGTCTTCGGTTCTTTTCTGCAGGAGTGAGAGGACTTCTTATTACCCCTATTTCCATAGGTTCACTTGGTAAGGAAGTCTTTTCTGGAGCTTTTGAGGGAGTAAAAGGTCTTCGGTCTTTCGAATGAGAAAGGGCTTTTTCTGCCTTTCTTTCTCTTAATCTTCTGTCAATGCTGATTGATAAGTGAATTAGAGCGTTCAAAGTAGTAGGGAGTTCTGTTCTAGACAGTTCATCTTTTACAGCTTCAGACAAACCAATTTGAAATTGGTTGCGCAATGTGATGTCATTCCATTGCGTTTCTACAGCCCATCTTTTAAATTCAGCAATGTAATCTTCAACAGGTCTATTTCTTTGCTGTAGTGTTCTGATTGTTAAATCAGCTGTAGCTTGTTTGTTAGGATCTTCATAGAGAAGAGACATGGCTTCAAAAAATTCATCCAGTGAGTCTAAGATGGGGTCGTCGTTTTCCAGAAAGGAATGGGCCCATGACATAGGTTCACCTCTTAGAAAGGAAATAACCGAACAAACTTTAGTTCTTTCTGTAGGATAAGATCTAGGCTTCAAAGCAATTAATAGTTTGCAAGAGTTAAGGAACTCCCTGTATTTAGAACGATCTCCAGAGAACTTTTCTGGGTTACATACAGCAGGATCACTAGCCGAATGCAGAACAGTATGAGGAGTATGAGTTTGTAGATCTCTGACATAAGTGAGAATTCTTTCGTTGGTAACTTGCAGATCTTGCACACCTTGGGCTAGTGTATCAACTCTTAGATTCAGCGTAGTTATAGTAGAATCGAAATCTGCTGGATCCATTACAATGGCTGGATTATTCTGTCACGTCTAAACATTTGATATGAAGGAACACAACTGCAGATTTCTTATAGTTGAATATTTATTATAAAAAATAAAAGGTATTGACTTTAATTCCAATTTACAGGTACTGTAGCTTTAAGTAATAAACGATAACTAAAGTCCACAATTATAGGCACTGTAGCTTTAAGTAGTAAACGATAACTGAAGTCCACAATTATAGGCACTGTAGCTTTAAGTAGTAAACAATAACTGAAGTCCACAATTATAGGCACTGTAGCTTTAAGTAGTAAACGATAACTGAAGTCCACAATTATAGGCACTGTAGCTTTAAGGAGTAAACGATAGGAAATTGCAGATACTGAATCAAATAAAGTCTCTTAGTAGAATTAACGGTTTAGGTGATAAGTAGTTACAATAGCTGTTCCATAACTTTAACTGAAGCAAGACTGATGCAGATAACTGATATGCAGTATGAGTTGAAGTTAGCTGTAACGGGGTTGGTTTTACCGAAGGACTTTGGAGACAGGTAATAACAGCTTTTAGATGCAACGCTTATCACATTGGTTTTACTTAGCTTCCGGCACATAGAACACTGGTTCCCGAGATCTCCTCAGAGACGGATGAAGAGTGTTAAGCTTTAGTCGTGGATGAGGAGAGGTGAAGGGAACTTTGCAGAGTCTTTCAGTCCGGTCTGGTAGCAGAGGCTTTCACAACGAAGTTGTACCGGTTGGTAGGTACGGAACGTAGTTTAATAATCCAGCGTCGATCAGCTGGTGCGGTCAGATTAAATAGGCAGACCGTGTCATAAAGAGGTGTGGCTAGGCTCTGTGGAACCAGGAAGTAAGGGAATACCGTAATTAAGGCATGACAAGATGCCACTAGAAGGCCTAACATTCTCGACAGTTGTTTGAGAGAGAGTTGAGAAGTTGCTACTGTGATATTGGCTAATTTTGCCACCGTAAGGTGTAGAGTTTGAAGGGTAGAATCTACAATAATCCAATATAACCCAGAAATTTGATTTGTTGCGTGGGAACGATAATGGATATCTCCCAAATGATCAGGAAGCCTAGGTTCTCTAACAGAGTCAACGTCCATGCAAGGTATGTCCTGATTAATTGAATAGAATGAGCCAGAATGAAAATGCCGTCTAAATATATTATAAGATGTACTCCCCGACTCTGTAGCAGGGCGACCATAGGTTTCATGAGCTTGGTGAGCTTTCATGAGCTCCATTTCCTGCCCTACCGTGTGAACTGCAGGAAGTTCTTGATCTTGATAAAATCTTGATGTTGGACTGCGATAGGCACTGTGAGATATGAATCCTGCAGATCCAATCTGCTGGTTGGAGCAGATCCCTTAAGCAATGCCCTCCTTCCATCTTGGAAGTGCTGATATGCCTCATAACCATTGAGCTGTCTCAAATTTATCACTGGACGTACACCTTCACCTTTTTTGGGAACCAAGAAAAGGTTGCTCACGTAAGCCAGGGCATGGTCCGGAATCTCTACGATGGCTTGTTTGTGCATCAGTTCTTTTATTTTCACGGAGACAAGGTCTACGTCTTGTTGGGGGGAAAAAGATTCCCTCTGTGACAAACTCCCCTCTCCAAGTGAGTTTGCCACGAGCTCCTGGAGGAGCCTGCTTGCCAGCCTCCTGCCCACAGACTATGGGCCCTGCAGGGAAACCTGTAAAAGACTACCAAACTTGACCGACTGCTAGCACTAATTTTCCTGGAACTGTTTTGGGCGTGGGGCCATGCTTGTGGTCGGTCAAAACTATGACTTCCAGGAAATTCCTGAACCCCCTGAACCGATCTGGGTGATTGTTGGATAAGTTGTTTACCCAGATCGGGGCTATCAGGGGTTTTGTGTGTTTTTGTTTTTAAGGTACTTTTTGGGGTTTCATAAAATTGTATGTTTTTTCTGTGCTTGGAAATAATTAGGTTAGATTAGTACAGTTTGTGTATGGGAGTGTCTCACTGTATGACTCTGTTTTTATTGGTTTGTTTACTTTGTGTCCCTGTGCCCAACAAGGTCCACCTGGGTGTCGCCCTTGTTAGGAAACTTGCATAACAGGCCAGTGTGCATCCATTCAAATTCTATTCCAGCTTACACTCCAAAACCGTGTGTCGTCTTGTTATTGGAGGGAAAGAAGATATACTTGTGTGTCTGCTGTTCCAGCTTGCAGGGGATTCAACGGGGAAAGCCCTTGTAAGGACTAGAGCTAATTCCCCATTTGGCTCCAGGAAGGAGCAGTTCCAGTGCCCCAGTCAAACCACGGTGACTGTGGGCAGAAGTGATGCTGTTTGTCCCCTGTTAAAGCTAGGTCCTTGGCAGAGGTACGCAACCAGGGGTACAGGGAGCTCCGTTACACCCTCCATGGTAGAGAAAAGTAGAAAAAGGAAGCCTATGCACTACCTTGTCACAGTGTGAAGAACCTAAGCATCTGAAATGAAATGAGGGACCATTCATGGGAAAAATGTGTGAGACTGCTCCCCCACTATCAGTAGAGAAGAATGGAGATTGTGAAGACTTACCATAAGGTCTTCTTCCTTTTGGGCCACTAACAACCCAGGGTCAAACACGTAGTGGGAAGAAGGTTGGTATAGAGCATTTTTCAAAGAAATCATCTCGGCCAGTATACGAGCCTTGGTTCTGTCTAAAATAACTTTTGTTTATTCAGCTGGACAAAGGAGCCCAATTATTTTACAAAGTTGTCCCCAAAGAGAAAACCTTTTGTCTGTGTTATCTGGCATATTCAGAGCCATAGTTACACGTTTGGGCTTAATCTTGAGCAAGATAGATTTGCGGCGTTCTGTGACAATCGCATTGTTGGTGTTGCCAACTTAAATCATCTCTGGATCTAACTGCTTAAGATGGTGCAATCTAATTCTAGATCATCCTCTACTGCTTCAAAGATCTTGGCTGCTGGGCCCAAGATGTCCAGGATTTTATCCTGACAGTTTTGCAATAAAAATCTAAGCCTTTAGTAGGTTGATCTTAGGATCGACTGATAGCGTTTTACATGCGTCATCAGGTACTGTTCGGCGTGGGCCTTCAGCCTGCAATTTATTTCACTTTGCCTTCTCAAAAGGCTTGAATATTCTGGATGCAATATACTTGGCTGCGGAGTCTGAGGAGACCACTGGGTGACATAGGTTGTTAGGTTCGAATAGGGGTTCACCTTGAGTGTCCAAGAACCTATTGGTGTCCCCAGCCCGCATGCTCTACCTCAGTCTTGGTAAGTTTAATAGGATGTGTATCCCGCGCGGGATTAGCATCCTCTTTATCAGTAATTTAATAATCAGGATCAGAAAGATCCTCTGAATCCTCCATATAGGACTCAGGGAACTCCTCCTCAATATCACTGAGCTCAGATTCAGAGTTCAGTTGGGCTTTTGCCCTTTTCCAAAGTCTAGTCGATTTTGCCCGACTAGTGGCTCTCTTGCACAGTGGTAAATTAAACGCGCCATCCGTGACAGGTATCTTACTGTCCATCACTATTGTTTTGGAGGGGTGTTTAGCCTTATATGAGCCCTTGCGGCCAGGCTGAAGCAGAGCAGGTGTGAGTACAGGTACTGCTGCCTGAGTAGTCGGCTGAGCCAATCTCTGTGCCTGTAACAGGGTCTGGGCAAATATCTGTTAAAGTGAATCAGACATAACCCCCATCACTGACACCAGGGCCTTGTCATTGCTTTGCCATGGAAGTTTTAATTAAAGCCTGCATATCAGCAGGATCAGGAAAAACAGCAGAAAAATCACCTTCAGCTCCAGAGATACCTGGAGAGGCTTCTAAAGTATTTGCATGTTTGCTATAGTCTCAGAAGGCACAGAAAGATCCTGTTAGACTGCATCATAATTATACAGACAAACCTAAGTGAATGAATAAAGTAAAATAATACCAAAAGAAAAGGGTCGAGTAACCCTCAAGTAAAAAAATATATAAATAAGTAAACAGGGTAAAGAAATGAACAAATAGTAAAAAAAAAAATAGCAATTGTAATAGGAAAACGCAGGAGCTGTCCGGCCGCCACTACAACTAAACCCCAACTTAGATTTCTGGCAGTTGGGGTCAGAGCAGCGGCCAGACAGATGAATGAAAGGAAAAAACAGTGCGATAGCTGTTCCTCTCTCCACAGGCGGAGAGTAGGACGCCCCCTCCCTTCACACCCCTAACAGACCAAACCCCTTCCTCTTTTCTCTCTTCTTTTTAACCTCAGTTAAACCCGGCCCTTACACGCCTCCGCGGGAAAATGTCCTAATATGCCCTGATGCTGGCAGGATACCCTTCCCTGTAACGGGAAGCTCGCAATCATGTGATTGGCGAAAGTCCATACAGAAGCGGCTGGTAACCAACACCGCATCCAGCAGAGATTGCCATGCACTGATACTAGAGACACAATATGCAGGCCTACTTGAAAGGACCAGGCTCCTAGACTGAGGCTGGGGTGGTACCACACAACACAATAGGCACCATAGACGAGACATGGGGCGAGAATGGGGAAAGCCCACTCGCCTATAGCTGGCGAACATTTGAGACACAACCCTAGACAAGACACAAGACCTACTGTGGTGGAATCTCGGTAAAAATAAATTTAGTAGGCCGAGATTGCCACGTGGTATGTGCTCGCGCATATACTGATGTATCGGTCGGTTGGTTGCACGTGGCAACGATACAATCAGTAGTGTAAGGAGCATGTGCAGCAATACAGGATATAGAGTATTTCCCCTCCTCCATTGTGCTGGGCAAGCCATGTGGTCAAACAGGAAGTTAGTCTTTGTTCGGTTGATTGGATAAGAGTATGTGTGGGTGGAGCTAATTATGGGAGGAGCTACATGCCTATATAAGGGACCTACACTGTATGTTCGGGGCTCAGACTTTGTTGGTTTTTGGTGACATTAGTCCCTCTGAGTCCCGGTCGGTGAATCGAATAAAGAATCTCTTCCTTCCTGAAGAAACCTGTGTCCATCTCTCTGTGCTTGGCTTACGTCAGTTTCTCCGGTTTCTACAGATTGGTCTGCACACCCTCACTATCGTTAGTGCCCAGACACCAGCTTGTCGAGACGAGCGACATACCGCCTCGAATACTTTAGGTGACTAATGGGACATGGTGATGTATTTATGCTATTGAGTCTATGCCACACGATTGAGGCCTGCGAGCCAATAGGCATTATGCTGAAAATGGGGCCTGCGAGCCCACATGGTACATAACCACCACCTTTCTTCTGCTATTCTTGTTTGAGACCTGCGTCTCCTTGTTTTTGATACATGCTTGATACCTCAGTTTAATGTCATGTACCGAAAAAAAAAATTATATTTACTTAAAAAAAAGACCATTAAAGACATCCCTGAGCCCCAATTGATAGTAATCTTGAAGCCAGGGAGGTCAGAGGGTAAAGAAATGATAAAAGCATATACAATAAAGCATATAACTGAAGCAAATGGAGTAAATACATCAAATTAAATTAAAATGAAGTAACTAAGTATATTTATAAATATAAAAATATTATAATTAAAATGTATTAACTATAATAATAACTACATTAACCATAGTAATGATATGAATCAAGTAAAAGATCCCACTGTTAATACCGTGGGACCCAGTGTCACTTAACTGAGGGAGCAGCAAAGAAAGAGGAAGTAGTATACTGGACACCGCCTATTATGCTATGAAAAGGATGCTGATTGGCTGTTCCTGTTGCTAAGAAGATATACCTCTCATGTTATTTACTGGTTTATTTTTATACTGATTTAATGTTATTTTTCTTTGCTGCTGAGGGAAATAAAGAAAGAGTGCAGCATAATAGGAGCCTCGGTGTCTTAATAAAATTCATAATTCCTGATGCAACTAAATGATTTTTTTTTTAAAAAGCCCAACTCGCAACTCATCAACTTTCTACAAGTGAAATCTTTGCAGTCTTGATGCATAGGTAGTTTTATAAGGTTGGCAGATTGCCTAGCTATTCTGTCTCATGTGGAACAAACGTCACCAATAATGTGACTAGGTTAACACATTGATTTATGCAGTGCTTTTCCTTACAGAATACATTGTGATAGCCTTTAATGTTATAGCAAGAGACACACCTTAACAGTCATGTTATATTCCCTTACTAAAACCAATCTCATAATTTGATGCATAGTCCCTAAATGTACAAAATATGTTGGTAGCTGTATGATAAACTAAAATGAATATTAATATTAATATAGTTAAGTAATTATTTCCCATCCCTTATATAACACCCTTCCCTTGGTTTTGTATGTAGAATAGTGATCGTAGACTCATCAATGAGTGCTTTAAAGCGAGATCAGGGATAATTTGACACATATATCAAAGTTCTTAGTAAAAGTTATTTAATATGAGTGTTCAATGAAACACTCTAATGTGGCATACAAACATACTAACATGTGTTATTAACGTTAGAGTGCTTGACTGCTGCCCCAATACCCACCTCCCGTTGCCCTCCACAAATAAACAAACCACACAATAATTATGGGTAAGGGCAACGGCCACAGCTTTATTAACTTCATAAGCAGACCAGCTTTCCATCCAACTGTCAGCTGTTGAGGGACTTCCCCCAACAGACAGATTCCACTTCCTTATCCATGAGTTCGTATAAGCCTGCCTACGGCCATCAGCCCTCGGCAGGCTGCGACTACCAAATTTGACTCATCATTTCCTTCAATTTCCAATGCGCTGGCCAGGAACACCACCACCGCGATGTCGACGACCACATAAGCGTAAGGTCTCAGAAGAGCGCCATGCACCGGGCCAAATCCAGGTAAATCATACAGATGAGATCCACTGTCCGAACCCGACCCAAATCATTGCCCCCAAGGTGCATCACTAACGTAACTGGCCCTGAAACAAACCTCCTTAATTGCACACATTCTGCATAAAACTACCCCCAGGAGAGCCCTTGAACGCCTCGCCACCGAACCCTGGCCACTTCGAATGGAAAGCCTACATTCCTCCCGTAGGACCTTTCCTCTGCTCTGCACGCTGCCCAATAAACATAAGAGTGACCCAGGATCCAGACAAAGCGCAGGGGACCTACGAGAAAGAAAACATCACAACATGTGCGGTCGCATGTACAACCTGAACCGACCCGACTCCCACCTACCCAATCGCTTAATCGCAGCCTCTGAAAAACCTAACATGGCTGCTTGCGTGGTGACACCAATCCAAAAGGAGTGTGCCGAGTATCTAGACACGTCATCAAGACCACCCTTAACCTAGAGGAGAACTGATATTGAGTTGTAAAGTGTATTTTGTTCTATGGTATACCATTTACGAAAAATCAGGTACTCGTAATGTCTAGATAAAAGACAATACGTATTTTGTGCTTTGCGCTACATTGCTGAATACCCCCCCCCCCCCCTTTTTACCTTCTGTACCCCCTCCCTTTCATAAAACCTCAAATGGAAGGTAATCATATTCACCCCCAACATTTAAAATAGCTAATAGGCGATCAGATATATTAATCAGAATATCAAATAGCTAACAACTTCATGTACAGTATATTCAAAGTTCTATATTTCACACAAGGTATGTCATATATTTCACACAAGGTATGAAATATTAGTATAAAAGCAGTTATACAAATGTTAATTTATACAGCAGGCGTGGAAAAATAGATAAATTAACATTGGTCCTATAAATTGTAAGATATTTAGAAGGATTGTAAAGGCATTACTAGCAGTAGAGCTAAGTGAAAATGTCAACTGTATGTAAAAAGATTGTTAGCATTTAAATAAAATGCCCGCCACCATTAAATACAGTTACAAAATAAAGGTAAATTAAATGTTTTATAGCAATCTTTATAATGCCAATGCAATGCTAAGAGGCATACAAGATAACTCATTTATTTACTCCCCCCCCCCCCCCATCCCTGACTGTAGGAATTGTATGACCTTAGAAGCCTTCTTTACTGTTTGGAGTTTGGCTGTCATATTCAATGTGCAGACATTAAAGGAGTGGTTTCCTGGGACAGAAATGTATTTGTCTACAAGCTGATAATTATTCCTAAAACAGAAATGTAGATAAGTCCGAATTTCTGAATTTGATTTTGTTTTGCATAGCAAATTAAAGGGAAAAAACAAACATGTATACACATTTTCAGGTAGCAATGGGGTTAATGAGATGTATTACTTTGGAACTCTGTGATGCACACATATATATCAAATATTGCACACGCCTAGAAAAAGTGTACGGGTGTGGTGGATCCTAAAATAGGTTAAGAAACAGCGCACGCACAAAATAAAACTGTTTTAAATTTTACAAATCTATCTCAGCAAACACATTTGGGGATTAAATTTCACCATACCTTATTGTGTTAATCCCACCACTACAGCACAGAACCCCAATATTAGTGATAAAAAAGAAGTTCCAAAATATACAGTACAATAACTTAATAATAAAAGTGATAGTGCCTTTATGTATATACTCACAATCAGGGGGCAACCGCTAGGCAAACTAGGCAGCCAGGGGGCGCAATTTCCAGGTGAGCGGTAGGAGGGCCAGTGGCGGATCCAGAGCCTGACCTCGGGAGGGGCACTTGCAGATTATTTAGAGAAATAATCCAGACACAATACCCACTACAGCTCAGTGTAGTGGTTATGGTGCCAGTAGTGCCGGGACCCCCTCCCAGAGTAAGTAGTCAAACCGTTTAAGAACTTACCTGAGGTCTGCTTGGAAATGGGGCTGTAGTAGGGCATAGGAGCAGGGGTGCAGTGTGTGTGTGTTTGTGTAAGAAGGACTGTGTGAGCAGTGTGTGTGTGTGTGTGTGTGTGTGTGTGTGTGTGTGAAAGTTGCAGTGTTTACGTGAGGACGGCAGTGTGTGTTAGGGGGCAGTGTGTGTGTGTGCGTTGCAGTGTGAGTGGGGGGAAGTTTGTGTGTGGAGGGCCAATGTGTGTGTAGGGTGTCTGTGTGTATTGGAGGCAGTGTATGTGGGCAATGTGTGTGTATGGAGGAAGTGCATGTGTGTGTATGGGGGCAGTGTATGTGGGTGGGAGCAGTAGTGTATGTGTATGGTGGGCAATGTGTGTATGGGGCAGTGTATGTATGTGGGGCAATGTGTGTGTATGGGGGCAGTGTATGTATATGGGGCAGTGTATGTATGAGGGGGCAGTGTGTGTGTATGGGGGCAGTGTATGTGTATGGGGCAGTGTATGTGTGTGGGGGCAATGTGTGTGTATGGGGCAGTGTATGTATGTGGGGTGTGGGGGCAATGTGTGTGTATGGGGACAATGTATGTGTATGGGGGCAATGTGTGTGTATGGGGGCAGTGTATGTATGTGGGGGCAGTGTATGTGTATGGGGGCAGTGTATGTATGTGGGGGCAATGTGTGTGTATGGGGGCAGTCTATGTATGTGGGGGCAGTGTGTGTGTATGGGGGCAGTGTATGTATGTGGGGGTAGTGTGTGTGTATAGGGGCAGTGTATGTATGTGGGGGCAGTGTGTGTGTGTGTAGGGTATGTGTCTGATAAGGATGGGGGACATTTTTTTTATGTTTTTTTTTTAATTTGATAAAATAATTAATATTTTTTATTTAAAATATACATAATGTCCCCCCTCCCTTCTTACCTTTGTTTAGGGAGGAGGGGGGACATTTCTCGATCCCTGGTGGTCCGGTGGGGAATCCCTGGTGGTCCATGTGGTGAGAGTGAACTCAGGGCCAGAGTTCACTCGCCGTGGCAACGCTCCGTGCACGCGAGAGAAGGACCTGGAGGAGCTGCAGACTGAGCTCCCCCGGGTCCTCTCTCTCTCCCTCCCCTGCCGGCGGCCAGCAAACAGTGCCTGCGGACCGGAGAGGGAGATCTCTGATCATCTCTGGTCCATGAAGGCACATTGCAGGGCTGGCGCTTGGACAGCGCCAGCCCTGCATTAGCCGGCAGGGGAGAGGGAGAACCTCAGATTCTCGGGGGAGGGGGGGGGCAATTGCCCCGTTGCCCCCCCCCCCTGGATCCGCCAGTGAGGGGAGCGCTGATGTAGCTTTGTGAGCTGCTTCCTGTAAGACTGGGTAGAGGAAACAGAAGATCCTCAAGAAAATGACGTAAAGAAAAGCTGCAGAGGGGTGGTGAGGGGGGAAGAGGGGTACAAACACACACGGGACTGAAGGAAAAAAGAGAAACAGAGGGACTTGGGGAGACAAAGACACACAGAGGGGCTGGGGAAAGGGACACAAATACATTCAAATGAGCTGGGGAAGGGAAAATATAGATATACAAAGCAGTGGTATACACACAATCCATGGGGCCCCGGTGCGAAACTGATCCATGGACCCCCCCCTTCCCTCCCCCGACAGACAGACACACACACACCGGCCCTTTAAATGTTGCAGCCGCCTGAGTGCTCTATAGAGAGCACTCAGGCGACTGCCGCACTGCCTCACCTCACCTCCCCTGTAGCGTGGCCGAGCTCCTCTCCGGTCCTCGACCCGGCCGGACTGACAGGAAGTGCACACTGAGTGTCAGTCCACCGGGTACAGGAAACACAAGCTCCTGTACCGCGGACCGAGAGGAGCTCGGCCACGCTACAGGGGAGGGGAGGTTAGGAGGAGAACTGGGGAGGGAGAGGGTAAGGAGAACTGGGGGAGGGGGGGTAAGGAGAACTGGGGGAGGTCAGGGGAGGGGGGTAAGAAGAACTGGTGGGGTAAGAAGAACGAGGGGAGTGGATGGGGGGAGGAGAAGAGGGAGGGGGAGTAAGAAGAGGAAGGGGGAGTAAGAAGAGGGGTGGGCAGGAGTAAGAAGAAGAGGGGTGGGGGGGAGTAAGAAGAAAGGGGGAGGGGGAGTAAGAAGAAGACAAGGGGAGGGGGCGTAAGAAGAAAGAGGGGAGGGGGAGTAAGAAGAAGACAAGTGGTGGGAGGAGTAAGAAGAAGAGGGGTGGGGGGAGTAAGAAGAGGGGTGGGGGGAGTAAGAAGCAGAGGGGAGGGGGGAGTAAGAAGAAAGGGGGGGAGTAAGAAGAAAGGGGGGGAATAAGAAGAAAGGGGGAGGGGGAGTAAAAAGAAGACAAGTGGAGGGGGAATAAGAAGAAGAGGGGAGGGGGGAGTAAGAAGAAAGAGGGGAGGGGGAGTAAGAAGAAGACAAGTGGAGGGGGGGGTTAGAAGAAGATGAGGGGTGGGGGGGAGTAAGAAGAAGAGGGGGGGTAAGAAGAAAGGGGGGGTGTAAGAAGAAAGGGGAGGAGTAAGAAGAAGGGGGGAGTAAGAAGAAAGGGGGAGGGGGAGTAAGAAGAAGACAAGTGGAGGGGGGAATAAGAAGAAGAGGGGAGGGGGGAGTAAGAAGAAAGAGGGGAGGGGGAGTAAGAAGAAGACAAGTGGAGGGGGGAGTAAGAAGAAGAGGGGAGGGGGAGTAAGAAGAAATGGGGGAGTAAGAAGAAAAGGGGGTAAGAAGAAGAGGGGAGTAAGAAGAACACGGGGGGAGTAAGAAGGACACGGGGGGAGTAAGAAGAACACATGGAGGGGGGTGAGGAGAGGGGGAGGTGAGAAGAACACAGGGAGGGGGAGTGAGAAGAACACGGGGGGTGAGGAGAGGGGGAGGTGAGAAGAACACAGGGAGAGGGGGGTGAGGAGAAGGGGAGGTGAGGAGAACACGGGGGGAGGTGAGAAGACACGGGGGGCAGGTGAGAAGAACACAGGAGAGGGGGTGAGGAGAAGTGGAGATGAGGAGAAGGGGAGGTGAGGAAAACACAGGGAGGGTGGGTGGGTGTGAGAAGAGACCCCTAGGGGAGGGTGGGGGGAGAGGAGAGACCACTAAGGGGCAGGGGAGAGCTCTAAGGGACAGAAGGGAAAGCTCTTTCACACTACACGCACACACACAATGCATCCCTATACATACACAGAAACACACAATGCATCCCTTACACACACATACAAACACACACACACACACTACTTCTCTTACATACACACAGAAACAATGCATTTCTTACACACACTCAATGCACACACTTACAGGCACACACCTTGCATCCCTTATGCATACAAACACAGATTCAAACAATGGATCCCTTACAGACAACCACAAACACACACTGCTTCCACTACACACAAACACACTGCATCACCTACACAAACTGGTATGCCTATACACTACATTCCATAAGCACACACATTAGATCCTCTACAATAACACATAACACATGCCCTACACACTACACTCCCTGTGAGCGAATTTAATGGGTGGAACATATAGGTGGACTTATGGGTGGGCCTTATGGGCATACTCACCGTCAGGCCCTGGGGCCCAGACCTTGAGCTGTGTAAGGGGCCTCAAAAAATAGAGCTGCTTCCTGTTCTCCCAGAACATTGAATTTTGTGACCGCAGTTACAAACAGCCTCCAGAGATCCGGTTCTACACCAGACCAGTGGAGCCAGACTGCAGCTAGAGCCCATCACCATCTTCATCTGGTTGTAAGTAGGCAATCTAGTATATTATTAGTGACACTGATCTCTAATTAACCTCACATTAAAGGGACACTATAGTCCCCAGAACCTCTGCAGCTTAATGAAGTGGTTCCAGTGTCTATAGCCTGTCCCTGCAAGCTTTTTAATGTAAACACAGTGTGCAGCACTGGCGTAAGTTCATTTGGCAGATCATATGGGTGGGGCATTGTGATGTCACATGGGGGAGAGCGGCACATTTTTATTTTGCCTAGGGCGGCAAAAATCCTTGCACCGGCCCTGCACACACATACATAAAGACACATACATACATAAAGACACACATACACATAGACACATACAGACAGACAGATACATACAGACATACATACACACACACAGACACACACACACACAAAACTCACATACATACAAACAGACAGGCACACATACATACATACAGACAGACACATACATACAGACCGACAGACACACACACACATACATACAAATACACATACATACAAACAGACAGGCACACATACATACATAAATACATACAGACACGCAGATAGACACATACAAACAGACAGACACACACACATACACACAGACACATACACACATACAGACAGACACACAGACACATACATACATACAGACACACACAAGACACACATACATACAAAGACTCATACATACATACATACATACAGACAGGCACACATACATACAGAGAGACAGACACACACATAAACACATACATACAGACACATACACATATACAGACAGACACACAGACAAGACACATACATACATACAAAAGGAAAGTTGTGCCTTCTTAAATTCATAAGTAACGTTTTAAAAATACTTTGATATGTTTCAGTTTCTCTGACGAATCAAAATAAACACCTATTGTGACTAAATAGAAAACATTTGCCTTTTTTTCATTTATAAATTATTTAACATCTAAAAAAAATAAAAAATAAAAATCTGTGCACACTTGAGTGAGGTGGTTTCCATCCCTGAAGTCCCTGTAGATTCCTTCCATTACAATAATAATAATAATAATAATAATAATAATAATAATAATAAAGGAAAAAAAAAAAAATAATAAAGGAAAAAAAAAAAAAAAACTCCCGAACTTTAGTCAGCAACATGACTGTTTCCCTATGCAGTGCTACTCTCCTACAGAACGTTCTGTATGGAACAATACGGATATGTAGCACTGCATTTTATAAGAGCACACTTGCAGTGCTTTTAGAGGGTATCATGGCACCCCTGCCCAACATTAATCAGGTTAGGTCCGTGTGAAGAGACAAGGAAGAGGCAGGGGAGAGGCTGGTTACTCTGTAAATATATATTTATAAAAGTGTCAATGTTGACTCGTCCCACCCTCCACCCTAATCCACCCTCCACCCAATGGGCAGGAGCAGCCCTGCCCCACCCTGCCGGCTGCTGCTGGTGTGCTATGACTGTCCTCCCTCCTCCCTCCCTGCCTGACTTTCCCATCCCTTAGAGGCTTGTCCCTAACCCTGGGGCTGCTGCAGCCACACACCGGCCCTCCAGTCCATGTCAGAGCCACAGCTGAGCGTAAGGCACAGGAAGCTCTCTCTCTCTCTAACCCTGAAAGTACTGTCAGAGCTCCCATCCCAGGACCTTTATCAGAACTGGAGTAAAAGGATTGTTCTCTCCAACATTGGCACACGAAGTGAGCTGGGGGGCAGAGAAGACCCATTCAGTCCCTGGCTCCCCCCTGCCCTGTATCACAGTAAGTGAGACCCTGGTTACTGAGGAAGGTGGGGGTGGGCTCTCAGTCAGCGGGGTCTGCTGATACCTGAGAGATGCTATTATGTGCTGCTGGGGGGAGGGGGGGTCTTCATTTTTCTGAATTTTGGTTTGGTATTGGGGTGGGGGTCCGACTGGAATTGTGGATGTTAACCTGTTGGCTGCCGGATTAAGGAGAGATATGCCCTTCAGAGGGTAAGGAGCTGGAACCCTGTGTGAGTGTGTGCTCCCATGCTGGCACTAAGCACCTGTGGGCAGGATTCCCAGGACGGAATAAACTTACCATCAGCTGATTGAGTGCTGGCTGCACATTGGTCTCTGCCTGTTCTACTCTGGAGAAGGTCCTGCCCTCCCCCGCTGATTGATAGGGGGGTTTAAATGGGCAGACTATGCCTGACAGTGTCCTGGGACTCTCTGGGTGAGAGACCTCTGAGTGAGTTATTTGGACAGTGTCCTGGGACTCTGTGTGAGAGACCTCTGAGTGAGTTATTTAGTCAGTGTACTGGGACTCTCTGGGTGAGAGACCTCTGAGTGAGTTATTTAGACAGTGTACTGGGACTCTCTGGGTGAGAGACCTCTGAGTGAGTTAGTTAGACAGTGTCCTGGGACATTCTGGGTGAGAGACCTCTGAGTGAGTTATTTAGGCAGTGTCCTGGGACTCTCTGGGTGAGAGACCTCTGAGTGAGTTATTTAGACAGTGTCCTGGGACTCTCTGGGTGAGAAACCTCTGAGTGAGTTATTTAGAAAGTGACTGACAGTGACCTGAACTCTGAGTGAGAGACCTCCGACTGTGTTATTTAGAAAGTGACTGACAGTGACCCGGACTCTGGGTGAGAGACATCTGAGTGGGTTATTTATACAGTGACTGAGAGTGACCTGGACTCTGAGTGAGGGACCAATGAGTTTGACAGTGTTCTGGTACTTTAGAGATCTCTCGAATCACTGAATAACCCATTTGAAGATATACCAGTGCCATGGGACTCTCTGAGAAACCTCTGTGTGAGTTAGTCAAACAGTAGCTAACAGTGTCCTGAGACTGTAATGGGTGATCCTTATGTGAACTATTGAGACAGTAATATCCGTGACTGTGATCTGGACTCTGAGTGAGTTATTCAGACAGTGACTGACTGTCCTGAGACAAGACTCTCTGAGTAAGGGATCTCTGAGCTACTCAGGCTGTAACTGACATTGCCCTGGGACGTTCATAGATAAGTTATTAAGGTAATGACTGACAGTGCCCTAAGTAATTATGTTATAGGACACTCTGATAGTGCTCAGAACTTCTATCTGACTGTGTTATGGAGGTGCCTCTCAGTATACCCTGGACTCTCACAAGCAGAGCCCTGGGTGCTCAGACTGAGTTATTCCAGCAGTGGATGAAAATGTCCATGGACTGTCTAAATGACTGCGACAGTGCTATGGGACTCTTTCTCGCTGCTCTGGCAGTGCCCTGGGAAACTCTGAATTAGTTGGACAGCATCTAACAGTGCCTGGGACACTGGGACTGAGTAAGACAGTGTCTGAAATAGCCACAGCACACTCTGATTTCAGCCCAGTAGACCAGGCAGCCTTTTGTCCAATTCTGCTCATTTGTGGAACATGTGTGGCGATGTACATATTCGTTCTATTTAGTTATTCTATTATTAATATATATTTTTTTAACAATAGTAATTAAAAAAAAGTCTATATCAGCATGACTTAATTTAGTTTTTTTGGCTTGTACATACTGCCGTGATTATTTGCTTGCTCATATTCAGCGATGGTGATAAATGGCATTCCAAGAATTTGAAGTGATATTTGAGATTCATTCTATATTTCATTTTTTCTGTATTCTTGACTTGTTTTACTTGATTTAAATCCAACGTGATTTATTCATTTAAGCACCACAATTGTTTTTACATTTTAGATCCATAGTTAATTATATATATATATATATATATATATATATACATATATATGTATATATATATATATATATTTCTTTTTTTAATGAGAATGTGAATTTATTCTACCCTGACAATCTGTATCTTTATTTGGATTTACAACATTGATCGTGGGTATGAATAGTATTTTTTTTAAAGTTGGTTAGTTGGTTAAATTATATAGTACCTTGTTAGTACTATGTTATCAGCAAACGTTAGGAGTATATATATTAACATTTAGGGACTGATAACTGCTGATTAACCATGTGTACACAGCTGCGTTAAGCATATTTTTAAAATTCAGTGTGGAAAAACGTTTGCTTTAACCCCTTAAGGACACATGACATTATTCCAGAAGTTTGGTCCTTAAGGGGTTAAAACCCATAGTGTAAATAAAAAAATTGAACTTCCAACCTTAACGCAAAACCACATATATCTATAATCTCTTTCGTTTTTAATAAACGCAGTTACATAATTATCCATGGCTGTCTATGGGTGATAGGATGTATACCACAATAAAGTTTAGCTTCAAGAAATCTGATTTGCCCAGCTTCTGTCTGTGGGGTAGGGAAAGAAGTGTGTATTTCTATATTGGAATGTTAAACTAAATTTCACTTTAGAAACTCGATTAAAGAATATGTTCAACTGTTCACCCAGGGCATACTTGAATAGGAGAAAAATCTCAATGTATCCTTCCTGGTAAAATATTTTTATAAATAAATAAATCAATCTGAAGATACCAGGTGGTAGAACAGCACCCCCCTTTCCCCCCTCAATCTTGCCCAAGAAGTGTTGTTGGATCTGTGGAGTAACTCACAGGATGTGAATGTTATGTGGCTTTGTCTCCCGAGAGCTCTCTTTTTGTATATTGTGTTAAGCAGTTGAATAGCAAACCATTTTCGAAATGTTGTTTTTTCGATGTTGTAACAAGATATAAAAAAAAGAAAAAACTTTGCCCTAACTGTGCCCTGCGACCATTCAACAGCAGGCCAATGGTGGGAGCATATTTTATGTCCAAGTGCTCTTAAATGACTTGTCACTGGACACAGAACGTACATCGTGACAGTCTATTTATTAGCAAGGTTCTATGGCTAGAGAAGGGAATTTTTACAGGAAAACCATGTACTTCACAGGCCTATTTCTTCACAATTTTTCATAGAATATGAAATAAGACTTTAAAGCTGCTGAGTCCCTAGCCTGGCGACAAGTGGAGAATTAATTTGAGAAGTAGGACGGTTGCTGAGGCAGTACTTCTTCGAAAGAAGAAGCAAGGAACACATTTCCTCACTTTGATGCTAAACATCATAATATCTTCATGAAGCAGAACCTGTAATTGTATAGGTTCGCAGTTAATGTGTAACGTGTTGGTATTTCTGCACATAAATCTCATTAATCGTGTTGTCATGGTTACCCCCTACTGCTGCGCTGCCAACAAAATTGTGGCATTAGACAGGTGTCAATCACAAGTGACAATACTATTATATTATATTTTTTATTGTTGTATTTCTATCTGGTATATTGGGGTCTATTCATTAAACCATGAGTTGTGGTGATATGACAGCTGACTTTGGTAAAATTTAGGCGAAAAGGCTGAGATGGGGAAAAAAATGCAATTCTGGGGAGTTAGATTTATTCCAACTTGGCTGTTATGCACATTATTATTATTATTATTTTATTATTTATATAGCGCCAACAAATTCCGTAGCGCTGTATAACATTGCACTTCCAATGTTAGCTCAGCTTAGCTTACTGTTTTGTGAATAAACCCTTTTATCTGATAACAATACTGATGACTTGAAACAGAGCTTACTTATATATTACCAGTCATTTCTTTTACTTCTGCTGTAGATGCATCTAAAGCTTTTAGAGCTACACTTAGATGTAGACACAATCCTTTGTGATGTTTGTAACTTTAGAAGAAATTAAATAGCCAATAGGCTTCAGACGTGCATTCCTAAAATTCTGATTGGCAGCATTGCTCATCCTTTTATGCCATGTGTGGCATGATCTATACACGTGAGATCAAAGTATTTGTAGGTACGTGGTTAAAATACTTCCACAATGCAGAAATTAGCCTTTATGGGTCGGAGAAAGGGTTAAATTATGTGCAAGCTGTGCGGTTTTAAATTTTATTCTATTGTCTGTAGCAGTTAGAATTTACTTTTTTTTTTTATGTGGGGTGGGGGGTTGAACTCTGTGTATGACCATCACAGTCTGTCTGGACTGACGGAAGCTCATGTCTTGAGTAACATATGCTGCACTCTATAATGTTTCACATTACTGCTGCTATAGTGGTTTACACACAGCTTGTTATGACAAATGTGTCACATCTCTTTGTGTACAAACCTAAAGTTGATCAGGGTGCATACTCCTAATAAATAAATATATCTTTAAAATCATGATTTAAATCAAGGATCACTATAGCGTTGAGAATGCAAATTGTCATCTTTTGTGAATTAGATAAGTTTAAGTTTGGTGTTGCTATTTGGGAAACTTAGCACAAAGAAAGAATTACAGAATATTAGTAGAAAATTAGTTAGATTGAGATTGAGTGATACCATTTAAACCATTAGACACCCACTCTCTTTGTGGTAAAGATGTGCATTTAAACTTATAGATTTTGGCTGTCACTGTATGTATAAACTTTGAAGTGGTTAAACTGGGCATAACCTGATATATATTATGTAGGTGTCTCGATATTAAATAGGTTAGTGACGCAACATAACAATGTGACTAAAGTGTCTGTCTTGAAACTTGTATCTCAAAACAGTTTCATATCCTTTGTGGAGTATGTATACACATATCCTGTAAACCGAGACACAATTAAGTGTAAAAATTACCCTAAACAATATTAATGGTGCAAATGATTCCCCAGTTAGCGTAATAGACCAATATTTGCATTTCTATAAATATTTTTGTAACATATACAGACGTCCATATTGTATTCGTCTTTTCGGTGTGACAATTTCCCATAGTGCCCCCAAATTCTTTTAAACTCAACAGCTTCCTATGTAAAAAGTTTTTTTAATTTTATATATAGATATATATATATATATTTTTATGGAGGGTGGTAAATGTAGGGGATTGTACTGTAAAAATTGGCCAAAAAATGATGTCTTGACCCTCTAATCACACCCCTTTGTCATCTGTTCTCTGATAAAATTTATTGCAGTGGCAGGATATAGTAAAGTCAGCTTTCTGGGTATTTGTAAATAGGACAGGCCATGTCTATAATGCTGTTGTTTTTATTCACACCCATTGAGCAAACACCTCCACCCGCTGCTGCTTGTATAAAATAGCTCCAGCTGCTCATGAATATTGGTCAGCGAAGACTGACAAAATGTGTCTCTGTGTGCTCCCTCCAGCCTAGCCAGTAGAGCTGTTTCCTCTCCTTTGTTTCAAGGCTATGGTTTGCGTCATACATTCCAAGTGGCATGTGTCTGTGCTTTCCTGTTGCAGGCCGTTTTCAGATCACAGTTTTTGGCCCATCCCCTGTCACTGCCCCAGCAACTCCCAATCCCCACCCAAGGAGTTAACACTTCCACCAACCAATATGTAACTCTTTCTGTAGGCCTCCACACCATTAATCCCTGGAATGTCTGCTAGTCTGGACTGCAACTCCCAAACCACTGTAGCTGGGGGGAAAAAAAAGTTACTATCAGCCAACTAATTAGTGTAATGAGAGCTGATGTACAGGGCGGCTTGGCAGAGACCGTATGTGTCTTGTTACCATACTTTGATATTCTCAGTCCTGCATAAAAGAGGTTGTGGCAAAAATTCCATTATTTCTGTACCATGAATGGAACATGCAGGACATTTTTGAGAGATGCTTAATTAACAATTTAAGAATTCGTTGAGATTTAACTTCATATGTGGACTCTTATGTTTTATGACACAGATGTTTTCTTCAGCTTAAATATTAGGAGACTGTATAGAAAAACCAAAAAATTTAACAAGTGAACTTTTTGCTCAAACATTTTTCTTTTTTATGCTCATGTATGCGCTTAATGCTCCTGAATATAGTATTTTTTTTATTTCATTGACACACACTAAATCTCAGGCTCGTTGTGGTGCTTCAATAGGGCACGGGCCCGCATTAACATGAACCCTGCCAAAGCCACTACAATATGCCCATTTAGTTGGGGTAACTTGAAGATAGTTTAGAAACTAGTAGTAAAATTAGTAGGGCCGTAAAAAAACAGTCAACAATTCACCTGGACTTGAAAATGTAAATGTATCACTGTTTGATATATAGTGAATTTACTGTGATCGCCGAAGCTTGGGAGCATGCTAGCTGTATCCCATTCTAAATCTAATGAGTTCAGTAAATCTTAGAACAACCCAGTTGAAGAACTGCAAGTCACATGATCCTTTATCAATCTGAATGCTTACAAGTGATTAGAGCATTTTATAGTTTTAAAACTATATATATATATATATCCTTCTGCCACCTCTGTGTGTGTTTTTATTTTGTCTTTATTTTTGTTTTGTTCTTCAAGTGTTTAAAAACTGTCCCTATGTCAGGCTCTTTCATTGGTAGCAAGTTCCGATAAAACATGTTTCCAATAGCAAAATCAATGCACCAATTTACTTGAGGGACTTGGCTGTGGAAATGAAGAACTGAGGCAGTGATGGTTAAATGTGTCATCCCAGATGTGTGGGGCACCAGCAAGCAGACAAATGTAGTAAGCAGTCAACGAGGGTGCCGAGGGTACCCATCATGTCATGCAGGAGGTAAATACTACACATTAGATAAACCTCCTTCTCCATTTCTCTGCCAAGCAGCAATTCTCTCTCTCTCTCATTTTTTTTCCTGGGATCACTTACTGACTGCTCTCCAATTGGTGACCTACGATTGCATGCAGTTTCAAGATGAATTTCAGGAAGCCATCCTGATAATAAATATCCTAATGCGTTTGGTATTTAACTTAAATCAAGCATGACACCACTCCCAGTTCATATCCCTGTGCCAGTGGACTTTGTAAATGAGTTGAACCCTAACACTTTAACTCTTAATAGCCCATGACTATTATTGTATGTAGTCACTTGCCAGCTGCCATGCAGCTGTAATACTTATCCTATCTTTACACGACATAGATATCAGTTTAGTCATCTGTAATCAGCCAGGGATAGGTGGCTGCTATGATATGGCATGCAGTAGAAAAGCACTAGTGAAGAGGCTGAAATGCCCCAAAAAATCAGGGTAGAATATTAAAAAAAGAGAACTGGTGAACAAATGTATAGGATGCCTCCTTGAAATTGGGTGGGTTACGTGAAGAATATATTAATATTAAGCCTTCCTTTCTCTTCTTTTATAATCCATATACAAAAGATTCTATTAGAATATTTGTATTGGATGTGGGGAGAAAACTGGGGTAGTTCTACACATGAAGCAATCGCCACTAAATCAAAAACGATCTTCAGAAACCAAGTAACATTCTAGTGGTTTGCAATGTTGATTCTTTTGGTTTAAGATGTTTGCCCTTTTTAGTGGTAAATTTCTCCCATGGAGATATGTTCACCATGGCACCCAGACAGCGTGTCCTAATAGGATTTTTTTTTAAAACGCCTTATCATGTGCAGAAAGTGAAATCTAATGCTTATATACTAACAGAAACCGTTGTTCCTCAGTGCTCTGGTAACCTTTTAACACCAGCAGCATAGTGGGACGCGTTGCACGCTATCACCTGTCCTTTGTTGATTGCAACTCATTACTAAGCGAAACTCAACTGGCATTTGTTGAGAATATTTTGTTTGCAGACGCCCCCACATGGACAAATTACAAGTCATACACAAAGAATGGAATTTAACACCTTGAATACAATCAGAAAGTGTGACTTTCAATGGAAAAAAATAAATATTAATGAAACCAGAATAGCAGTTTTAAGTCAAAACAGTAGTTGGAAAAATAACTGAGATGGGGAATTTTTTCAATTGCACTATTTTAAGCTAAAATCTGAAGATCTCTTTATTTCTTACCATTTCCCGTTTAGCAAATTATGTACATCGATCAACAGATATAATTGTGGGTGACATCGCTTGTTTATTGGAATAAACTAAAGTCCATTGAAGGCAGTCTGAGCCAGTCCTTTCATTTATGCAAAAATATATTATGATTATTATTAAAAAAGTGACATTAAAACACCATAATCCATACAATGTCAGTTATATTTTATGTGTACACACTAACTGATAATCAGATTGTGGTATGTAGTATAACAAATGTGGGAATCATATGTGAAATATATTTAAAGGGACACTATAGTAACCTGAACAACTTTAGCTTAACCCCTTAAGGACCTTTTTTCATGCAGGCTCTGTCAATCATAGCCAGGGGAGGTGTGGCTAGGGCTGCATAAACAGAAACAAAGTGATTTAACTCCTAAATGACAGTGAATTGAGCAGTGAAATTGCAGGGGAATGATCTATACACTAAAACTGCTTTATTTAGCTAAAGTAATTCAGGTGACTATAGTGTTCCTTTAACTTGACATTTTAATTTCTTACATGTAAAATCAATGATATCTGAAGATTGTTTTTGAATTAGTGGTGATTTTCAGAATAGCTTGTATGAATGTAAATATAGCCAGTGCAATTGATGGCTCATTTAGACAACTGTTCATAAACTAGTTTAGGACTTGTGTGCTAATTCATAGCAGTTCAGGGGACATATATGGGCGAATTATTTGGATACTTTTGCTAAACAGTGAATTGACCGTCAACTTATACAATGAGATGGCGTGGTCCGGGTGCCTATAGTGTCCCAAAATTTGAAATTCACTTTCAATTCTCAACAATTCCAACTTTAGTAAATGACTGATAATATTAAAGGAACACTATAGCGTCACAAATACAAACATGTATTCCTAACACTATAGTGCTGGAGTTGCAGTTTAGTTGCCTGGCATCCCTCAGAGTGGTGTTAAAAGGTATCTAAACTTACCTTTTCACCATTGCCGTGCTGTTCTCACTGCGGTTGGTCTCTAATCCATGGCTGAGATTCACCGGAAAAAAGAACCCATCAGCATCTCATCATAGAATCAATGCATCTCTATGGGTAGCGTTCAGTATCTGAACATAGGTGCTGCACACTGTGCAGCACTGAATTAGGAAGCACCTCTAGTGGCCGTCTGAGTGACTGCACCAGGAGATGTTACTGGGCAGCAATGTAATCATTGCCTTTTCTCTGAAAAGCCTGCAGGGACAAGCTATAGGCATCAGAACCACAACATTAAGCTATAGTGGTTCTGGTGACTATAATGTCCCTTTAAGACTATTACATTCCCAAGAAAGGTACGTTACTAGTTTTCTAGTATGTCCTGGTGTCTGAATGTCATTACCCAACTTAATATCACTCCTATTATATCCTGTGTTAGCAAAACTACAGAACTATGTCAGCTTGCTAAAAGAGCTGAGTTAGAACATATTAGGATACTGAAAGCAAAGTGTCTGTTTAGTTTTGTATTTATACGTACAATAAAACACTGTGGTCTCACCATTGTTGTATCCTCACACCAGCACTAGATAAACCTGGCAACTATTCACAAGATGTGACCCTGTAAATTTGTGGGAGAGGAAAGAGGAAAAGGTAACTGTGTAACAGAACAGGAAGGGGAAAAAAAAACTTTGTCAAATTCCTCAGGAAGTGTCTCATACTCCCTGCTGCTAAGGCTCCAGATCTGTTTTCATAAACCAGGGTGAGGCTCCACGAGAGTTGCCCCTTCACCTCCACTGGAGGAGATTTTGTTGATGAGAGAGGGCATGAGGAAGTACTTTTGAGAGACAGGAACAATTTAGACTTGAGAAAGCTGACTTGTGCAATATTGGTCTTTTTTCAAGTTTATTTTAACTCATTTAGTGTCGGATTGAAATTAACTATTTCAGGAGACACGGTTAATTTTCTGTTTAAAATAGGATCGGCGAACCATGAGTAGAAGGTTGTTTTAAAATAGGATCAGTGAAGCATGAGAGGTGCAGTTCTTGTACCTACTGCTCGCCTCTTCCCGGTGTCACAAGTTCAGTTACTGAAGCCGGTCAGTCAGAAGGAAAGAGCATGCTGTGGCATGGAGCCGTGACAGCTTAAGGTGCGGGAAAAGAGTCGGCGGCAAGGACCTCTGGTCTGATAGAATAATGGCAAATTAATGAAAATCTAATTGTGAATTACATTAAAACAGATATGTTGTTGCGTTTAGTGATCTGAGCAGACGTATGTTTGTTTCTTTTGGATAAGTTTGGTTCCTTTACTTTTGAGTACACCATTAGACCTAAGCACAGAGAACCTTTTAGTTAACAAGGAAAACGAGAACTGCTAAAGCTCAGAATGCTTAGTACATGTTCATTTTACCGTCCTATTAGTAATCTCACTAAAGTGCTAACTATAAGGATTTTAAAGTGAATTCAAAGTGAATTCCAAATGTAGACTAAAGTAATCAAACTCAAAACAAAGCTGACTTGGGTATTTTTTATAGTTCAACTATTTTGGCCTACATTTGAAAATCACTTTGAGCTCCCTAGAATGCGCACTTTAAATCGACTCTTTGACCCCACCAGCACTCAAATTTTTTTTTTATTATTTCATAAAATTAAAACCTTCATGAAATACTCACATTGACTGTGTTGAAAATCCACTAAAACTCCCACACAGTCAAATGATATGCTGAGATAAAGTACGGACTACATTGTCTTATGTATTTTTCCTCACTTGACGGAAAGCGGTGGCTATCACAGTCAAGTCAAGTCTTTCCCCCACTGCCATCACTAGTGGGCATTGTCTATGGAGTCTCTGGTTGGATCCTCTATAAACGTCAGTGTTATTCTTTTGCGCATGCTCGAGAGTGCACCACTGACCTGGCCTCCTGATAGCCATGCCTATGGCTGTAATGGACAGCTTCAGCTAAGTCAATCTTACCTTTCCCTGTATCTGTGGGCCACTGCACTGCAATACACAAAGACCATAAAAATCCCATTTAGTGAGGAGAGTAACTATTTTCCTTATTCAAAATTGCTTGCACTTTTTGTTATATCACTCTCAAAGTTTTTATTTACATAAATGAGTGATAGAAAGGCCTTAGGTCACACAAATGTTTAGCTTAGTCCTGGATATGAAATAAATTGTGCAGCCACTCAGTATCTCTAACCATCTGGCAAGTTTAAAATCAAGTTTTTTTTGTTTCTTTCTTGGCTGAACGTTTTCTCGTGAAAGTATTCCCAGGAGTAGCGATTCCTCGAATGTTTACATGTGCAGAATTATCATTAATGAACAGGCAACACTTACACTTGCCCATGCTTGCACATACGCATACAGAGAGAGTGAGGATAGAAGCACAAAGTACTGTGCATGTTGGGATATAATGTGTAATATGAAAAAATATTACAAATATTTAATGTACAAATATTGCTGTTTATGCATATTTTAAAAAATAATATCCGGAAGTATTTCTTTACTGAAAGGGTAGTGGATGCATGGAATAGCCTTCCAGCTGAAGTGGTAGAGGTTAACACAGTAAAGGAGTTTATTATGCATGCGTGGGATAGGCATAAGGCTGTCCTAACTATAAGATAAGGCCAGGGACTAATGGAAGTATTTAAAAAATTGGGCAACATTCTAGGTTAATGGCGGAGACCCGCAGTTTGCTACTTCTAGATACTTTCCCCAGGTTTACATGCTTGTAGTTTTAACCAGTTAAGAACCAATGTACGTCTTTGCCATCATAACAATCTATTCTTTAACTCGCCTACTGCAAATTGGATTTGCCTGCATAAAACAACCATAGCTTAATTAACAGGTTTGCCATCCTGATATTAAGTATTTTGGGACTAGATTGAGCAACATTTAATGTGGTCCTTAAGAGGCTAAACACATTTTTAATTCAGTAGAGGATGGAATTGTGTGATCACATAACATTCTCAATAGCTGTTATGATTAGTGTGATCAGTGCAGATTGGTCTTAAATGTGTGTTTACATTTTTATTTGTAATTGTTAAATGATAATGATGTTGTTGTAGCAGGACAGACAAATCACTGATTTCGGTTATATTTCTGTGGTCTCCCACTTTTTTGGGATCACTAAATGGAAACTACCCAACTTGCAAAGATTGAGTATGACATTAAAATCATTTGTAATGCCAGTGGCCACTGCAGTGCATACCTGTCCATATCAGAGTTTTTCTGCAGTGCTCTGCGCATGGGTATGCATTGTACCAGTGGCACACATTCTGTCCTG
Organism: Pelobates fuscus; assembly: GCF_036172605.1. Lineage (NCBI taxonomy): Eukaryota > Metazoa > Chordata > Amphibia > Anura > Pelobatidae > Pelobates > Pelobates fuscus. The sequence continues at coordinate 80,288,478 of NC_086322.1, forward strand.
TATCAGCCCTCTCTACCTGTTTGTCCTGCTGAATATAAACCTACAGGAACTCTGCCCCATCCTTGATTTTGATAAATAATGATCAAAACCTGCTCTTTAAAACCAAGTAGATGATTACACGAAAGCTCAATCTTTTATACTTGAAGCATATTTCCCTGTACTTAAATTCTGAATAAAGTAGACATGAATGTCAGTATGAACATTCTAAGGGAGCATGTCTTTCTAGATCAATGCCAAATAAGTGTCTTGGATTTTAAAGTAAAAGCATTGCAAAGAACGACTTTCCAAACATGGGTCAAGGAACCTGGAATGGTTAGAAATCAGTTAGGGTTAGAGGCTCATTAGCATTTTAGCTTGTGCAAGTCTAGTGCAGTGGTGGGCTACCATGGGAAAGGAAACTAAAAACAAAAAAAAAACAAAAAAAACAGATATTGCAGCATATGAATCTTTTTTATATTGACAATACTCCAAATGTCTGTCCAACGTCTATTTTTTTAATAGTATCTTTCTGAAATGTGATATTTTTAGATGGATATTGTAATAGGCTTTTCACAGGGAGTAGTCTTTTAATGAAGCCCATTCATTGGTGTAACCAATGTGTCGTGCCCAGAATCCTTCATCACCTACAAGTTCTGCTTGATGTCAGCTGTATCATAGGGGAGATTTACAAAGCTGTGAAAATCTGGAGGGCTTCCACTCCGTTCAAAACTCACATTCAAGCTAATTAATAGGTGCTATAGACCAACACTTGGGTATCACCCAAAGTGGAATCTCTACGTTTTGCCACTTAAAGCAGCAACAATTTTGATTTTAAAGTGTCTTTAACATACAGAATTTAAAAATATATATATTTTATTTCGTCTGAGAATACTACGGCAGATGCTTTTACAGACGCATGCATTTTATCTATACACAGTGCTTGCATGATTCGATTTAAACCATGTAGGATTGACTGGATAGTGCCTCAAGCCTGCCGGGATTGACTCGTTATTCAGTGGAATAGAGGGGATTCTTAACTGTGTAGTTGAAGAGATTCTTAACTAGTTCCAGATTTAAGAACAATATAAAACATTTACTACTGTAAAAGCAAGAAAATTAAACTGCCCCACACTACATTGCTAACGGTCAAGCAGGGCGCAAATATGGTGGCAAATATAAAGATTTTCATCAACACTGTCCATTTTACTCATAATGGTAATAATTTTGTTTATTTTAATATAGCAATAAATTATAAACTTACAGCCAAATTACAACTTTTAGAATAATACAGCAAATCTGGAAAATACACCCATCTCTGCTGTTTGGCCTAAACATTTTTAAATCCCTGTTATTTCTTTCTAGAAAGCACTGTTTAGTGAATGCAATCCTCCTCTGGGTTTTTTAATTCAGAGTTTGCCATATCTCAGCAAACACAGTGCCTGGATTCCTTTTGCAAGATGTGGTGTTTTTTTCTATATATTTTTTTTTTTGTCTTTTTTTTTTTTTTTTTTTAATAGTGTTTTGTTGCATTTTCTCATTGTTTGACTTTTTTTTTTTAAATCAGTGTTTTGGCCTTGCATGGATAAAAGGATACATGTATTGCAATCTCCCTTTTCTTTGTATTTGAATGATTGTATTAAAAATTGTAGCAATACTACTCTCAGTTCTAGGGAGCCTCTGATGCTGGTATCTGGTGCCTAAGAGACCACAGATTTTGCAAGAATAGAAATGCCATCCACCTATTACTATTACCTTGTAAGGCAGATATTTTCTGTTCATTAAACACACGCACTCCCCGTGACTAAACCAACACGCAAATGGACTGTACTATATTAAGCAATAATCTACATTGTATCACCCAGTAAAAGAAAGGGAGTCAGTGAAAACAGCTAGTGTGAGCAGTGCTGACATGGTTAACACGCAAAGCTTTCAGCTGGAACTCTGTGGGACTTGGTGTCACTGCCCTTTAACTGTGTTAGTGTCTGTGACCCCCCCAACCCCCCATTGTGCTCGAAACCGCAGAGATTTTCTAGAGAATTCCTGAAAATGAGCAACGATTGGCAACCATGAATAAACCGTAGATCCATCTGGCCTGAAACCATCCAGCTGTAACTTTTTTTTCTTTTTTCTTTTTTTTTTTCTTCGTCTTTAAAGCAAGCCTCTAAACCTTAATTTTTCCAGGACACGTATTCAGAAGTGTTTGGGAATGTTTTCCGGTGCTATCCCTGCAGACAAGAGAGCCCCTTGTTTCTGAAGTCAGTATAGTTTGCCTTGAAGGAGGGGACTAGTCTGCATACTTTCTGCACTGGGATCTGATATCTGCTTTGTTCCTTTTTTCTAGCTCACCCTTCACTTGTCCAGAACCGTAATGGAGAAGCTTGAGACAGGAAACCAGACAGCAGTCAGTTCTGATAAGGCATGGTATTGTTTAAGGGAGGGGACCTCTGTTCATTTTTTCATTTTTTTTTCTGTGACCAGCCCTCCCTTTTCCTTGATGCCTGACAGCACACAAGGGGAGCATACTATTATGCTTGCTTCTTTTCAAGGGATTCTTTAAAGTTCTTTAAAGATACCGTAACAAAATCACATATACATTACATTGTACTTGTACAAAAAACAGTTAGTTAGGGGGGCGGAGCCTGACCAGCAAGAGAGACAGACATGCTTTGCCTGAGCTCCCGCCGTATGGGGGAAAAAAAAGCATGAAATCTGGGGTTAAGAGACTAGAGGACTCTCAAAAAGAAGCTAGACAGCTTTGGGAACCCGGTACACACCTGCAGATACCAAACTTGTCACCCGGTACGCGCGGGAACAGTAACGGCAGGCTGAGGCCTACAGGAGAGGACTGTGTGGGAAGGCGGCCGCTTCCCGCTCACTACTCCGAGCCACAGATAAGTACCAAGCATTACCCTCCCCCCCCCCCGATGGACCGGTGGGGGATATCCCGGTCCCCGCCAAACGGAGCTGGCCCGACCTCTTACCTGCAACCAGGCCTGACAGCCAAAACCAGCAGACCAGGGGAGAGGGCCTCCAACATGGCGGACTCAATCGACTCTAACACTCACGGCACGCTAAAGCAGCAGCCTGCAATGCCCAGCCCCATTCCTAAAGTGAGAGACTCCCTTGAGGAAATCTTTGAACGGTTCTGGGCTCGGTTACTGGCACGTACACGACCAGCCATACCCACATGTGAACCACCTACAGTGCACAGCTGCAGCACAAGGAGGCTTGGGAAACCCCTGAAGGGCACAAAGACGACCCCTATTACAGCAACTCACATAAAACGCCCACCTGGACAGAGGGCACTGAGGGGCGAGAACCACAGGTACCGGCCACACAAGCGGAGGGCCACGAGAATCAGGCGAAGACGCATGCCTGACCCACGCAAGGCCCAACGCAACCGTCCGTCATTGAAGATTCTGGTCCTGGAAGGACCCCAGGCTCGTGGTCCAAAAGTACCAGCCCTCGCATTGCTCCAGGACCATGGAGGAACCTTGCCTGCAAGAGGCTGCACAGCCAACCCACTGATGCCCCTTGAACGCTTTCCTGCCCAGCAGCAAGGGATGGACTGTCCACTACGGCATGCACGGGGTATTGGCTGAAGACAGCTAACACTGCCTCCCTCCGCGCCTCTCATGTTGCCTGGCAAACGGACTGATTTAGGACAAACCTCAGGGGAACACAGACAGTTCATACTCTAGCTCGTGGCTTAGTTTATTGTCTGTCAGTATTTCCTTTTAAAAAAAACGTGCAGATTTTATCTTGTTTAGCCACACATTAGACTAGGTGTCTATCATAGAACTTAAAGCATGCAATCTTTAATATCAAGCAGGTTCTTATTTCGTAAATCTTATACTCTGTATTTAAACATTTATTAACAATGCATACCACTGAGGCTGACTAGGATATGTATAGCTTGTTTGCAACTAACATAAGTACTTGTTATAACTTTGTTTAAACCATGTCTTGATAAGTGATTAAGCATATATAGGACCTTAGCCTCTGTCTTTAAGGTAAAAAGACGTTCTTTATTCTGTTCTGTTTCTTATAACCATGCCTAGCATAAACGCCATTTCATACGAGATAAGCAGTAATACCTTTAAATATACAAATGTGCTGAAGCAGCAAAATGAAGCCAGCGATGACTCATGAAGATTAATACCGTATGTAACCTGTTTCATTATGTTTTATGCATGTTCTTGCAATCGTTATCGTGACGATGTAGGACAACTTGTTCACTTATGCACAATAAAAATAAAGAATTAAAAAAAAAACAAAAAAAAAAAAAACAGTTAGTTAGCATTTAAAAACTGTCACTTTTTAAGACTTGCAATTCCTTGTTTTCTCCTCCCAGTAAACACTAACAAAATACTCAGTGGGGAAAATAATGCAACTTAAACACATATAAAACATGCATACCTCCACTGCGATCCTGAGTTTGAAGGTATATTATTGCTTATTTAATATTTCAATGCGAAAACCTACTAAGAAAAACATAAAGTGCGTTGCGTTAAGAAACAGAAATGTTGTCTTTCGTAAACATTTCCAACTTTGCAAGGAACCCACGTCTCATTGCTTTAACATTCTGTAAAGGTTAGCTCTTTGTGCTCATTGACCAGTAAACTGGGGTGACCAGGCCTCTTCTTCATTTAGGGTTGAAAACAAGGAAATGTTGGACTGAAAACCGAAAAGGACATTTTTGTGTAGCCATTGCCAGTTACAGGAAGGGCCAGTCACTCATCACCAAAGTAGGCTAATAATACTGGAATGCGTCATTGTTTACATGGTGCAATTGATGAATTGTGGCTTGTTGGCTGATTATTGTATCAGTCGACTCCTGTGTACTATGAATGGACCTTATAAGAATTCTCATTTCCAGTAGACTGTTTGGTCTCGTCCTGGTTTATCATAGATGTGTATTATGCCTTTTTAAAAGTGGACTCATCATGTTACTTGCAAGTTTGTATGAAATTAAACCACATAAAATGTATTCTCTACGTAAATTGAACTTGCCATGAAATAAACAGAAATAAACATATCCTGCACAATTGAACGACAATATACTTATAGATATTAATGGGGGGAAATGCTATGCGGTAGCCAGAGTTAAGTTAATCTTTTGCCATAAAATTAAAGATGCAGATAGACGTTGATGTCTGCTATTAGCTTAAAGAGAATCTACAATCCCAGAAATAACACTTGTTTTTTTGGGACTACAGGTACCCATTATCCATTACCGGTGTTTTAAAAAATATATTTTTAAATAGATTACTTACCTAATTTCGGGTGTTGGGATTCCTCTGCTGCAGTTGCCCGCTCCACCTTTCGAAGACATCTTCCATAATCTGCTCCAGTCCAGTGCTTCTCACCGAAGCATTGAATTGGAACTAGGCATGCACGCTCCTCAAATTAGATACCGCTATCAGTAGCATTTGATTCCAGAACCGGGTTTCACTGTTTTGCAGTGTTTGTCATTGCAGGGTTAAAATGACAGGAACACTGCATTGAGATGAAGTGGGGACTTTAGTGGACCTCCAAGGAGAATATGGGGGAGGTGAAAAAGGAGGAATATATTTGTAATGTAGGATGTATAGTAGCTGCAGCTATTAGGTATTTTGAAAAGTAAATATAATATGGTAAATTAAGAAGACTGGAGTGGAGACTAGTGTGATATGCAGAACCCACTGAAGTGTTCAATACGTGTGCTATAGGACTTGCTCTCAGCCCATTCAAAATATGACCCAGAATCCATTTTTTTTTTATAACCGGAATTTCTCTCCAGACACGCACATTGGAGACGTTATAAAAACATATGGAGATTATTCTGAACATGTACCAGTGTTTCCATTCCATTCTGCATAAATAGTCATCAGTTGCCCTTCATGTCTTACCAGTGGGTGTGAACGCTATCATTATCAATAATGTGTTCTGGAAACGCCCTGGCAGAAGTTCACTAGACTTAATTCGTTAGGAAAATAGCACAATTGTTTGAAAGCAACATGGAAAGATGCCATGTCCTTCCTTCCTTGGTCTGAGAATGCTTCTCACAAGGTAAATTAGACAGTTGACCAAAGGAGGGAACGGAATTCTATGAATGTAAATTCTACGATTTTTAGGCTTCTCCACCAATCAGGAATGCTTACCTCCCAAAATTTGAAAGGCACAGGGAGGGACACTTCAGTTTTAGGCGTGTGACTGGAGGTGTGGCCAGGGGTTGAGCTGTTCTAAGAAATTTTAGGTGACTTATTAATAACAATTTATGCAACAAAAATTTTATTTAGGACAATAACAATGTGTCTTATTTACACAGATTGTTCTCTAAACACATTTATTCTGGTTTAAAGACACATTACTCCGAGTATTATTGCTTTGAAGTTCTGTTATAAACTCAGACTCACCAACAATACAGAGCTTTTAAAAAAAACTGGATATTGGGATAGAAAAGAGGGACAGAGGGATGGACTCAAAATGGGGACTGTCCCTCCTAAATAGTGAGAGTTGGAAGGTATGGCAAATGTGTGCAAAAATGGAGAGGGATGACTTAACAAACCTGAACGCCTATAAATGATCAGAGATGCAACTATTTATTTATTAATTTATTACTGCTATTTAAAAAACGCCAACAGATTCCGCAGCGCTGTACAATTAGTGGGAAAACGTACAATATACACAGACAAATACAAGAGGTAGAGAGAGCCCTGCCCGTAAGCTGATATCTAGCCATTGGAGCTCTTTTATACAAAGTGCTTGGCTAGATGGCCCGTGAGCTTACAATCTAACTGTGCAACATGGTTTAATACTCCTTCATGGCTAGGTGTTAGACAAATTATCTTTGTATCATGCAATGGCAAGCTATCTGTCAGAGTAGGGGATAAAAAGTCTGATTATTACTTGAAACGTATCCTGTTTCTCATCCACGTTAAGAATACCTTGATAGTTTCTCTGTCTTTGTCCAGTGAGATCACTCAGTTGGCCGATATACAAGTTTTTCCGTCACAAGTTAAAATGATACAGTCCAAGGTGGATTTAATGAACAAATAGATGTGTTATATCAACTTTAATTTAATCACTTAGTTAATTTGGTTTGCATAGAGAGAGAACATACAAGCATAGGTTACTTCTGTTTACTTGAGTCAAATGATGATGCAGTATTTATCATATTAGCAGGGCGATGAGATAATTCACATTAATTACTCTGATTATTCTGATTATACATTATTATTACTTCTAAAGCAGAGTTCTGCAATATGGGTATAGCATGGGGGTTTGGAAAGAAAGCTAAAACATGGGTCTTGTGTGATATAGTGCCAAAAAAGGATTTACACTCACCAGGGCCGGACTGGCCTACCGGGATACCGGGAAATTTCCCGGTAGGCCGCCAGCCCTGAGGCCGCTTTAACATTGGGCTGCCCTGGGGCCGCTTCAAGATTTCTGTTACCCTATGCGCAGCCACAGACACAGCCGCGCGGCCGCAGCCACACCTGAGCCGGCCGCTGCTGCTTCCTGTCAGCCGCCGGATGTGAGCGGCAAATGACGACATGACGTCACATCCGGCGGCTGCGCGGCGGCGGCTCTACTGAAACTGCATCGCGGCCTATTTTCCCTGAGCTGTTGGAACTTGTAAAGGTGTATAACCATTTGGCTTCCCCAGGCCAAAATAACCCCTTAAACTCTTAAAGGATCACTATAGTGTCAGGAAAACAAAGCGGTTTGTGCTCTGAGGGTGCCCACACCCTCAGGGTCCCCCTCCCGTGGCGCTGAAGGGGTTAAAATTCCTTCAGTTACTTACCTTAATCCAGCGCCAGGCTCCCTCGGCGCTGGTGACCTCTCCTCCCTGTCTGACGTTAGCTCCCCCGTCCGACGTCACTGGAGCTGAATGCGCATGGCCGTGCGCGCATTCAAAGTGTCCATAGGAAAGCATTTCTCAATTCTTTCCTATGGACACTCTGCGTGATGGAGGTGAAATGTGCCTCCAGCGTCGCAGATGCGCCTCTAGTGTCTTTCCGGAAGACAGCCACTAGAGGCTGGATTAACCGCAAATGTAAATGTAGCAGTTTCTCTGAAACTGCTATGTTTACATGTGAAGGGTTAAAACCTGAGGGACATTGCGCCCAGGCCACTTCATTGAGCTGAAATGGTCTGGGTGACTATAGTGTCCCTTTAACGCTGTTATGGCGTTATATGCGTCCGCATTTTAATGGGCTGTTAAGCTGAATTCTGATGACTCCGCAATGCTATGGGGCTGGTATGTATTTTTTTTCCAGGGCTGGTTTTCATACCCAGTCCGGCCCTGACACTCACATATCATTCATTATCACTAAGCAGTTACTAATGATTTTTATTATAGTGTTATCATGTATACTGCAAGTTTCAATAGAGACAAACCAGCCATGCACCCAATGTTTACACATTGTCACTAGGTGTTATCCCTGTCTCCATATCTGCTCTGTTTTACTTCATTCTGCCAAGTCACTTGTACTGTAAACAATAAGTAGTCGCTCAGTACTAAACTGTTGTGATATTGTTTATACAGTAGAACAGGAATTAATAATGGCTCCTGGATTTTTTACTGTTGGTACCTACGAGTCATTTATTTAAGAGTCTAAAAACTTGACATAATCTATAGCTACTGGAATCTTAGAGACTAGCTCCTAAATACGTAGGACTGGCCTGAGTTATAAAAGTTACCAAAATTCTTATCTAGCCATCCCATCTTACCATGAACCTTCCATCACAATCTCATCCTCTTTACCTGCAGTTCTTTGGCTCCTTACAATTCTCTCTAGATTTTAATCTGTATCCAGCTTCAGGAGGGGCCAGTTTATGTTTTATAGAATGGTGAGATTTAAAGTTCTGCATAAGTTCTATTTGGCCACCTCTCCTGTTCCACGTCTGTCAACCCTTGAGGCTGACACAATGTTCATAATGATTATTAGCATTATTGGCATTTATAAAGTGGGAAATGTAACAATAAATGAGTCGATTATAAATGACTACAGAAACCCTGAGGACCCTGTTCAAAAGAGCTTGCAATCTAGAGGAGGTAGGGTATAGTAACTTAATAGGAAGGTCAGCATGGGGATAGCAACCCAGCAACAGGGTGGGAAAATTTGCAGAATTGGAAGGGTGAGCGTAGACTGCGGCCCTTTGGGAAAGAGTGAGAGATTATGTTTATGGAATAACAGTCACCCTGGGAGGCCATAGGCTATTCTGAAGAGATTGGTTGTGAAGGACTTCTTAAATGCCCGTGAGATATCTTAAAAAGTGTGAGTTAGCAGTGCAGGTAAAAGCTGCAGAGAGGAGAAGGTCGCCTGACAAGGTCGCGACCGAGAAAGTGTGTACCAATGAATTAGTGAAGGAATGCAGTGGTGGGTAGAGTTGTTTGTAGAGTTGAGTTTTTTAGGTAAGGGTTAATATTTTGAATTTAATCCAGTAGGGTACAGGAAGCCAATATAATGACTGACAGAGGGGCGAGGTGCGAGAGGAGCGACGGGAGAGAAAAATCATCCTGGTAGCAGCATCCATTACAGACTGTAGTGAGACAGTGTGGTTTCATGATCAACCCTATACATTTTTTAATTCAGCCTTAGTAACTACAACCCTACACCCTTCAGCACCAGAGGGTCCTGCAGTGCTTTGTAATGATTTACAGATCTTCCTGGCTCTGAGGTAGTTAAGTTCTAAAAACTACACATCATGGGAAGTGCTATAGAAAGGTCAGAATGGATATTTTTTTTTCTCTCTCTCTCTCTCTCTCTCTCTCTCTCTCTTTTTTTCTTTCTTTATTGTTGATTTTCAAGGTCTGTTCTAAGAACCACACAATCCCACAGCCCCCACACGCCAACATCTGGCAATCCCCAATAGTAAAAGTCGACTTGTTGGTATAAGGAAGTTAATGAACATTAAATAAAGGTTATTTAGGATATCCTATACAGAAAACGCCTGAACACTAACACAGATGTTGTTGGTATGTATTCTATAGCGTTTCTTTTTTTGTTTTTTCTTTCTTGTGATACGGGCCTCCACTTTTTTTGTCTTCTTTGTAAGAAAAACTATGCGGAGAGTATATCCAGACATTTCATTGTGAAGTAGACCAAGGGTATAGGACATATCACAGTTTGGCTGTTGACAGATGGGAGGATTACCTGTATATATGATTTAAAGATAAGAATACCTGAATGAATTTTTTAAATACATAAACAAGAAAATATAGTGACATCACTGTACTTCACAGGTAAGTTGATTGCCTGGAGGGTTACAAATGTTTTAAATGGGTGCATACAAACTACTAAAGCTATTGCACAATATAATAATGTAAACTATGCATATGGAAACAATCTTGGATAGAGACATCAGTTGTATCACGTTCAGGGTTATTTACTTAAGTGTGATATGTAAAAATTCACTGTGAAATCACATTGAATTCCTGACCTTAGAGGCCAAAACATTACTGACTAAATTAGTGAGGTTTTTTTTTATTGTTATTGTCTTGTACAGGTTTGATTGTCACCGTTCATTATCCTGTTGTTATACTTTTAATATAAATGCTTTCTGATGGACATACCCCTCTTAGCTTTATTATTATGACATTATGACCTTTCTAACAATCTTGTTTGCATGCACATCACTGATTGTATTCAAAAAGACATCAATATATTCCTTTGAGCTCAGATTATGTTTCTTCTCTCTTCAATGTTCACATTTATATTGCATTATTTTTTTTCCAATTATTATTATTATTTTTTAAATACCTTAAATGTCCTTCACAATTTGAATTTATGATTTCATTGACACCTAGTTCTTGAAGTTGTTTTTAATCATCGTTTGGAGAAAAGGAAGTTTAATTGCACTAAACCATGTATTCTAGTCAACATACACTTGTTAAAATATGTATATTCACTTTCTCCTACTGTTGACAGCTTGGTCTAGCTTCTAAACACCTATGGAATGTATACAAGGCTTTGTTCAAACATCTTAAAACACCTTGTGGTGATACATTAAACAAACGTGGAACATGTCTGTTAGAAAGCAGCTTGTTTCCTTGTATGTCTGTATCCTTGGCTCTCTGTAAACAAGGATTAGTTGGGCATGTAGGTACCTTCACCCTATCTACAGTGATTACAAACAAGAAAATCTCACTTGAGTTGTCTGTGATACACACATTTAAAAGTGATATTACAAAATTAGTCATTTGGGTGACTGATCATTACACAACAGAAAATAATTAGAGATATACACTCATTTTTAAATGTAAGAATAGTGCTATCATGTTTTATGGGATCTTACAATGTGTTTGCTTTAATATTGCAGGCTGAGACCTAAGGGGTAAGGCCCCTTGCAGTGCCATATGGCACTTTGTTTAGAGTTTTCAATCAGAATTGCAGATAGTAGATCCATGGTTTCATGCAGATGCCATATTACAATCTGAGTAGGTGGCATCAGATTATTGCTTTATTAAAATCTGAGATCGGTTATAAAGTTGCGTTCAAGTAGCCAACGGTTATTGGCATGTTCTCATTCCAGACGGTGGCATCAAGTCATCGCTGTGTTAGGTTATTGCTGTATTTCAGCCTCATATGTGACAATAAGAATGGTGGTGTGAAAAATAATGTAATATCAACTTCAAAATTAAAAGCTATTTTATTTTAAAACACCACGAGGCTTTTTGTTTATCACATTGGAGTTTTTACATTATTTTTGACAATCTTAATTAATCTAGCTAATGATATTCATAATTACATGTAGCCATTTGCACGACATGTAAACACAGTTCATTAGAATGTTATCACTAAGCTGCCACATAGGCTGACATTCAGAAGGTTAACCATGTGGAAGAGAAGCTCAGGCAGTCAGCTCTTCTGCATTCTAAGTATTAGCTGGTAACATTAGAATTGAGGTAGTTCATTCGCTCTCAGCTCCCATAACCAGAAGGGCCAATGTATGCATTGCATGATAGCGCTAGACTTCTCCAACCATCGATCAGTACCAAAGGTTGGCAGCAACAACATTGCCATTAATTTAAATGAATGCTAACGGCTGACAATGTTGCAAACAACTGGAGTGCCATGGTTGTACAACAAAAATATGTGTTCATTTTTAATTTAAAATCTAATTTAGAATAATAAAAAAAAGAAACACTGACACACGTGTGCAAGTATGTGTATATGTATGTATATATAGAGCCTGCAGCAATCAGATTATTTTCTGCACCCAGGAACAAGTAAATGTTTAAACAAAACAAATTGGGAGAGAGATATATATGAAGGTGCCGTTAATGGAAAAGTGACGCATGCATCTAAAAATGGACTAGTCTTTGTAAATACCAGTGGGAGCAGCAGGAACAAACCATCTGGTTACATGGCAATTGCTCAGCTCTTTCGAACTTTGTCTCTCGCATCGTTGAGTTTGTAATAGTGCACCTCCTGTTTTCTGGGTTTTTCCCCTTTGCTCTTTGGAAGAGGAAGTGACCGAGTTAAAGGGAGCTGGCGTTTCCCAGCTTACTGAAAAGGAAATATCAAAGCTCTTAAATTCTACCTAGGTGTGATAATGTCTTCACATGCACTTAAAAAACATTACAGTCTGCCCTTTCAAATGTAGAATGCACTTGATTTTTATCTTTTAGTAAAATTGCTGCACGCATGTGGACAGTTACATTAGTGAACCATAGCCTAACTTGCTGAATCTAGCCTAGTGTAAAACCATTCAGTAAAAATTGTGATTCTGATACTTCCGTATACCAACCCCAATTCTTCCTATGGACAAACATCACTATGGTTAGACATTGTAGGATACTGAGCGTCTATGGAATCTATATGTACAATGACATTTTATATTATTTTTTGGGAAAGCTGGGATTTGTATGGTAGCACACACAACATACAAATGTTTGGACACACAGAAGATAAAATTCCTTCTCAGACATCAGGGACTGAAGGAGCCGGCTTATAGCTGCAGCAGTTTTTTCAGTTGTTATGGTGTTTTGAGTGTCCCTGTAAGTGGAATTGTGTAGTTATTAGTTTTGCATTAAATCTACTTAAAAAGTAATTTGAGTCGTGTCATCCAAAAAAAAAAAAATGTATCAGTCTATCCAAGTAGAAATAGCATTTTGTGTTTGTAAACAGAACCTTTACACCCTTTAAACTTTGTGAGTCATGTTCTCTATTTATCCCTTGGAGTGAAGATTCTGGGGTAAGAAATGCCATATCAATAAACTACATAATTTTATGGTTTTATTGCTTCACTAATGAGTTGAAGATCTGCGATTCCACATCAAATGGCTGATGCCACCTACTGGTCGGTACTAGTCTTGATAACATTAAACTTAGAAATTACAAAACATCTTTGAGGGTGAAAGCTACATTACTGAATAATTAGGTACTTGAAGATAGATGTAAGCACATATACAGGAATAGGTTTCCATTTAGGTGTATCTTGTTATTGTTTCCAGTAATTTCTGCTCATTTATGAGGTAATTATACAGTCATAATTATCTGGAGTGAATTTGGAATAATGGAGAAATGTCCAGGCAATGACATATTTTAAGCCAAATTAAAAATATATATATATATTTCCTGGTTTAGTGGATTAACCCCAAAAATGACTACCTAGTTACAAAATTAATTGAATTGTAAATTAATTGTAAAAAATAATTGAATTGTAAAAAGAGACAATATATGCTATAAAGTATGTTGCTGCAGTCTATACACATAACATCAGTGTATAAATCTATAATATGTTGGATGGGCGACAGAAGATTATTATAATACGAAAACCTACCTGTTACCCATAGGTAATCTGCTCACATATCCTCTGTATATAAATTGTCCACTATTGGAAATACAATTGTTTGCAGGGGTGTAAGGAAAGAATACAAATCCTATATTTTTTTATATGTTCTGTTCCATTAAAATATATTTGAATTTTAAAATGGCTCCTTATGTATTGACCACTAAAATAGCCTTTTATCCCAAAATAGCTAAACGGGATGGATAGTTGACGAGGCAAATTATTAGACTTAGTTATTTGGGCCTAAATTTGCAAGGCCCTGCACAGCTTTTCTCAATTTTATTGAAACACTTCCTAGTGTAAGAACATTAATGGGGCTTTAAAATACTTATCACAATGAGAATAATGATAACGTGTGGGTTTTATTTCACTGTGAATCGTGGTTTTGTAGCAGATACATGTAACATGTCTGGCCTTATCATTTTGAAGCCAGTTGGAATTACACAATTACAACTTTTAGGGAGGCATGTACTAATTCACTGTAAATGGGGAAAGAAATCATTATAAAACAAAATAAAAAAAAATCAACAAAAACATTTGCAACATGCCAGAACCAAGACCGTGAAAAATTAAGTGATAAATAGTGGCTAAAACGGCACACTATAAATATTTCTTGCACAAAATAGCATGTTTGAAGGTTGTCAGACTGTGGGGGCAGCGTTGTTTGCACCAAAACCACTAGATATGTAATAGTGGTTTTTAGTGCTTAGAATCTCCCTTTGAAGAACACATTACAATGTATTTTAAACACATTGACAGCCAACCTGCTAAAATATTTCTCTTCTAAAAACCTCTACTACTTTAGTCTGGGAAATTACAGATGAACATTATTGATAAGTGTTTGTGCTAAAGTAGTCTTTACTGTAACATTAGAAGGTGACTAGAAATATGTGCAGAATTACACAGTGCATTGTCTTGTTTATAAAGCTAAAAGAATCATCAGTCTTTTAATGTAACATGGACTTTGTTTTAGTTAAATCTGCCACAGCGCTCGCTTGTTGTTTGTTTTTTCAGATTGTGATCCATAGATTTTTTTTTTTTATTGTGTATTTACAATGATTAGTTTACTTTGTGTTTTGTATCTTTTATACATATTTGTTCATCTTCCACTCATATGATAATAAATCATATGAAAATACACTGTGCTGGTTTTACCTGAAATGTCAATGCATTAAATACACCACGTGCAAACATTGAAATGATATACCTTTTTTCTCTTTTTTGTTTTATTTCAGCCTACAGCACTTTAAGTGGCATTAATGCAACAATGCTGATGTTTGATCCTATCAAGCAGGAGACCATGGAGACTGTGTCCATGGTAAGTACAATTTGGGGGGAGCCATTCTTCAATTGCAAATATATTGAGCCAACATATTAAGCAGTGCTGTACAGTAGGTAAACAAGACAAAAATTGTATTTTGACAAAATACATTTGACAGACAGAAACAGTAGGTGAAATAGGCCCTGCCCGAATGAGCTTACACTCTAAAGGGATGGGGGGGCAAATGCACCAAGAAGAGGTTGAAGAAGGTGCAAGCGATGAGGAGTAAAGAGTGAGCTGATAGGATTCTCTAAAGAAGAGTATTTTTTTGAGATTCTTTTGAAGGACTATAAAGACTCGGAGAGTCTAATGTGCCACAGAAGAGCATTGTATACAGCCTGTACAGAGCAGATATAGAACACAAGGCGATAGTGAGAATCAGATATGTTGTCATTTCCAGAGATGGCAGCCGTATAGATATTGCTGAATTATTTCTACAACTAATTGTTTTTGTGGCTTTTTTAATGCGTGACAAATAAAATGTGAAAAATTATCTCAGTACTGTAAAACCATTACTGGTTAACCGAGCTGGTTAACCATCGGGCTGCCAGTAAATGTATTTTACAGAGGCATGCAATAGTTATGTAACGATAAACTCTCTTTGCACAGCCGTTCAGCACTTTAAAAACTGCAGTTTAATATAATCACCTAAAAACTTTTACAAATTGCAACTTTCTAACATTTTACTTTGGCACCTTATACAAATTATATCAAGGACTCTCAATTTCTACAAACAATGAAATGCTGGGTGTCAACCAATTGTATCAGGAAGTCCAAGGTTCTAATTCACTGCTGGCTTTAAACTCTGCATCCTTTTTCTATTTTTGCTTTTAAGATATTTTATAATGTGTATTTAAGATTTTAAGTTATTTAAAATTCTTACTATGTTTTGTAAACTTGATTGCTTAATTTGTATTAGCAGTTTATCATATGTTTTGTTTATATGTTGTACTGTACTGCAGAATATGTTGGTAGCATTTTAATGTAAGAGCACGGTCACGGATGGCAGATTCCCATGCAGTTTTGCCAGATTAATCAAAGAAATAAGCATTGCACTCTTCTATTCCTAAAACAGAATGTCTTCTTAATTTTTGTTTTAGGACTTCTTGTTTTTGTTAAACATCAGATTGTCAGACTGAAAATGTAGAAGCACAAAATTGAGTATAGGCACATCTTGTTTAAAGTAGATAGTTCCCAGCTGTGACTTTTCACATTTTGAATGTCAAATCTAGCCCGTATGGAATGTGACTGTTTTTAAAAATGGAATGAACACATTACTATGTCAGATTCTGGTTGGAAAGCCTGTGCTTTTGTTTATTTAAAAACAAAAAAAGAGGACACACTCTTCATACATAACGCACTTCAGCAAGATAAAGTTCTTTAGGTGTTTTGAGTTTTACTTTAATCCGTTTCACACATTTTCTACTGAACTTATGGAGATCTTTGGACACTGTATGAAAGATACTTAATAGAGAATCGTATTATAACTTTTTAAATTAAAGGGACAGTATAGTCACCAAAACAACTTTAGCTTAATGAAGCAGTTTTGGTGTATAGATCATGCCCCTGAAGTCTCACTGCTCAATTCTCTGCCTTTTAGGAGTTAAGTCACATTTGTTTCTATTTATGCAGCCTCCCCTGGCTCGCCTGGCTGTGTCTGACACATGTAAAAAAACAAAATGGTTTCATTTTCAATTAGATGTTAACTTACCTTAAAGTTTTTTATATCCTGCTCAGTAAATTGAACTTTGATCACACACAGGGGGCATTTGCAAGGTGTTGCAGACTATTAAATGTGCAGGAGCCAATACATTCTAAATTAAACAGCATTTGCAATAAAGGAAGTGTAAAAATTAGACGACTCTTTACAGGAAGTGTTTAGGCATTCTGTGCAAGTTACTTGTAGGGAAATGTGTGTACGACTGCATAAACTAAGTGATTTAACTCCTAAATGACAAATAATTGAGCAGTGAGAGTGCAGGGGCATGATCTATATACCAAAACTGCGCAATTAAACTAAACTTGTTTTGGTGACTATAGTATCCTTTTAAGTGGTTTCTTGATGCTTTGTCCAAGAGACTCCAGTGGTGAGTTATAGGTGATTTGAAAACAAACTCACAAAATTTAGACTAAAATAGTTTTTGTTGAAAAGCTAAATATTCAATTCTAAAATTAAACTTTTGCATTCTCTTGGGGCTTAGGATGCTAAATGTGCAAGGAGAGGGATTTTACAAACACTGTA
This sequence comes from Pelobates fuscus, assembly GCF_036172605.1. Lineage (NCBI taxonomy): Eukaryota > Metazoa > Chordata > Amphibia > Anura > Pelobatidae > Pelobates > Pelobates fuscus. The sequence goes on from NC_086322.1 coordinate 80,305,805, forward strand.
AAGACTTCACTCAAACACTCCTCGCACCGTACCTGCTATAATATAAATATAATATAATCTAAATTTAGTTGTGAAAGCTAATTTCATAAGAGCACACAGGGAGGATGAAACGGTTCACTCTCTAACCTAGCATGGTTTATTATTTCCAGGATAGATCTTGTTGTACTGACCAACCTGGTGCCAAACATTTGAGCTATTAAAAAAAAAAAAAACACAAAAACATCTAATTAGGAAAAGTATGGGGGATTTTACAGTCTACTCTGCTTGTAAATTTTAACAACAGCTGTACTGTACTCATAAATAAAATCTTTGAATGCTAATTCACTTAATTGAATGTAAAAGAATGGAACATGTACAGTTAGGAACAATTTTACAAACTGTTTATGAACTTGCACCGACCTCGGGTTAAATCATAGGTAGTGGAGCCACGAGATATTTCTATGTTGATACAGTGTTCCGTTTGTATATATCACTCTCTTGCCGCTGTAATGATTGCACATTTTCCATTTTCTCAATCTATAAAATGTTATCCCAGTATAGGCTTTATTTTTTCACAATTGCTTTTAACCAGAACACATTTTTTTAAACAATTAATTATATCTATGGCCCTGGGAGTGGCCGACAGCTACTCCCAGACATGGTTTGTCTTCTGTAGTACAAATGCACAGACAGCCATCCATAATGGAAGGAGCCAGTCTGTAAATACTCCTAATGCCTCCTTTTTATTTTTGGAAGGGGCGACAGACTCATCCTTCTGACTTGCTTTGCAAAAGGTTTGTGGAAGACTACAAATTGCCCCTTAAAAAGAGAAGTACGCAAAAAATCAGTCCGGATTAGGGTTTCCAACGTGCTATAGCCAAATAGTCCGGCGTCTCACCAGCCGGATGCAATTGTCCCTAAGGCAGGATGTGAACACTCAGGGCTCCCCCATTTAAAAACTCGGTAATTGTTTTTGCAGGTCATGAATGGAAAAAGGTTATTCCCCGGAGAGCAATAAATGTGATTCATAAGATGGTTATAAAGTTCCTTTAATTCTGTAAAGTTTCTGCGTAGCTCATATTTCTCCAGCTTCCTTGACTGTGTAATATTTAAACTATGGCATTTCCATCATCACATGGAATCAATGTGTGTTTTGCTGCTTGCACAGCCCCCAATGAGATCAGATGTTTAGTAGGAATTAGAACCAGTCTAATTGTCTGCACATGTTGCTTTGTATTCCAGTTGTAAATGTGTGTTAAGTGTGACATTTATAGGATTGTCTCAAACCATGATTACGTTATCTCCCAGCTAACAAGTTGCCAACTCTGCTTAACCCTTTAATCTCTAGAGGGGTGCTTGGTGTATTGATTGACCCTCAGGGGGTTGTTCAATCCATTGCTAAGCCGTTCGCTGGCAGCCCTTTCAGATGGTTTTAATTGTTAATTGTCATGAAGCAGAATAATAGGGTAGCTGTCTTAGACATAAAAGTATTTAACAATGATGCAGGTCCCCAAAAGCAGGGTTCTGCTGTCACACCTTAGAATATACACTTTATAAAATTAGCAGGTTGTATTGTTTTATCAAAGTCAGTATTTAGCTAATTAATTTTATTTATTTAAACATTTCTTCCTTCAAATCATGACATGCTTGTTCTTTCTAGTTAAGCATATATATATACATCCAGAGATATTTTTAATTGTGTGCTGAGGGTAAGTTACACCCCCAGCACCCATAAAATAGGTCAGTTCTGTGCATAATTTGCGTCTGTCGTCAGAGCGAAAGAGCCTGCAAGGGAGAAGAAGTACTTGACTCTCCTGTCTTTCACACAGAGGGAAGCCCTACCTCCTCCTAATCAGATTAATATTTTTAATTAATACCACCTCCCTCCCGCCCCATGCACTCCCCCTCCCCGTTCCCGGCTCCAAGTGTGCTCTTGCTCTCTGAGCCTTTTAAGTCCTCCAATTAAAGGATTCTCAATGAGGAGCTTTTGATTGGACCTCGGCACAGCCCCCGTGACATCACATGGGGCTGCCCTGAGCAGCAACAGGAAGCTTGCCCGGTGCTAGATTCAAGTAAGTTAAACATATTTTAGAATTCTCCTTTATTTTTGAAAGGACATATAAAAGGGATAATAATTTCATCTACAAATGCAATGGGTAGATACAATGTCTACAGTGCTCGCCTTTTAAAAGAAAACTAGATAAAGATGTATATTGTTGAAATGTTGCACTGCGTTTCTGGGTTGTAATAAAAGGGATATCATAACAAATTTGAGGAATACTGGACATTGTCTTTATTTTTGAGTATTGTTCTGACGTGGTAAAACCGGAGTCCTGTGCACCCTTGGCTAACAGTGGTCTTCCCATTCAACTGTTTATCATTTCAAATGGTCAAAGCTGTTGCAACCGTGTGAGCTCTAATTATCAAACACATTGTGTAGTTCTGAAATATCCTCCTCTGCTTTCTTCTCAAATCTAACTGGTAGAACTGCCAGGAGACTAATCATATGTGTTGTAGCATAAAGGATTTACTGCCTTGAAGTTTCCTGTAAAGTTTTGTGAATCCAGGATGTCTAAGGTGTGTGGACTGAGGCCTTAGACCAACATGGAAATCACATTCCTCCCAATACATTAGTATGTAGACATGCTCTCAACTACTGTAACACGAGAAGGAAGGCAAAGCTGTCTAGGTCCAAAGAGAAAGGAAGGCTCTTTCATTTGGCATAAGCCACAGAACCTCCACTCGGTTAGCCTGTGCCAGCTGCTTATCATGACATCATTTTTCCTTGGAGCTGCACAAGCATTTTTTCGGTTTACATTATGAAACAACTTCTGTAAAATAACCACCAGAATTCTGCTTGTATGAAGTCATCTTCTTTGGCCCTTCGGGAATTAATTTCCTCAAAGAACATGTACAGCATGTTAAATAACAATTAAAAGGAGCGAGAGTTAGATCTTTTAGATTTAATCCTTCTCAATTCGCATCTGGTTTATTTAAGTACCGTAGCTATCGTCATAATATTTGCCACATGGGTAGTGGTTTATTTAACAATAAAGTTTCCTATGGAAATATGAATACAATGTGGTGAAATTATATTATAAGGTGTTGAAAGTGATGGAGAAAAAAAAATAATTTACTGGAGCAATTTTTTCTAAAACCCATGGAAGATTATATTATGTACCATTTAATATGCTTTCTTATTTCGGGTGAAGTTTTTTTGGAGGGCAAGATAAATTACGATAAAATAATTTTAGTTGTGACAAACATTATGTAACTGGTAATAATTTGTTTTAAAGTTAATTATGAATCGCATAATTCATGTATAAATGAGGGAGAGAGAGCAACTGCATGAAGTCCATTGGTTGAATATGAAAAACGAGACCTTGATACGCTTTTGCCCCCTCCAGATATGAGTCTTACGTGTTATAAGCATGGTTTATCACTTTTGTAAACATTGCTGTAAAAAAGGGAAATATTAGCTCTACAATATGTATTCCTTCACATTCTTCAATTGTTACCAGATGCGATCAGATGCCAGGAATGTCTTCTGTTTTCTCGGCTGAGATCGTCAAAATTAATTATCTCAGCCAATCCAATGCTTTCCCATTGGGAGACAATTGCGCATGTGTGGCAAAATGCTGCGCTAATCGGCATCTCCTGACAGTGATGCATTGAATCAGTTGTAACTCTGAGGAACGTGTAGAGTGTGGAGACACTGAACGTCAGTGCTGCACATCAGAGTGACTGTCACTACAGATGTTCCTTGGCAGAAATGTAAACAGTGCCTTTTCTCAGAAAAGGCAGTGTTTACATTAAAAAGTCCTGCAGGGACAGGCTGTAGACAACTCCTAAATGACAGAGAATTGAGCAGTGAGAGTGCAGGGGCATGATCTATACACCAAAACAACTACATTAAGCTATAGTTGTTCTGGTGATTATAGTTCCCCTTTAAGGCGCAGGATTTAAGGTTACTCCATAAATAACCATACTTTATGTAGAGTAGTTCAAGAAGAAATATTGCTCTTTAACTATTCTTACTCATCCAGTTGCAGTGTCTTATCTACTTGTAGTGAATTGAAATTCAAATGGCAAAATGCAGGCAAAAATAATTGATATCAACATTGTCTTGCTAAGTTATAGGCAAAGCTTGGTTATTTAAGCATAAATTATGCATTTCTATTTTCAGTTTTCTAAAACTGCTATATGTTCTCCTTCATCTTATAGCAACAATTGGCATTACTACTACGACCATTTCTGATGGTAGGCATTTCACATTTTTTGGGAGAGCAGCAGCTAGCTCAACTTTACAGAGGCCCTGCTGCTAACCTTTCACTTGCTTTTGTCCTTTTTTCACAGCCGTAGAAGTTCAGTTTGGTAATAATTAAAAGGAAAATGATATGCAGAGAAAACAGTTTTTTTGTACTTTGTGTTTTTTCACGGGAACTCTCTGCCAAGGGTAACGGAGGTGTGGGGTCAGCACTATTATTTAAAGACTTGTTCCAGTGCCTACTAAAATGCATATTCCAAGTTTACTTTGAATGGAAAACCAGATTTCCTCGAATCAGCTATATTTTTATAGTCCCTTTTGAAGCAAATGGTGAACTTTAAAAAAAAAAAAAAATTATATTATTTAATCATGAAGTCACCGTCTTCCCCTTTTGCCAAGTGCAAAAAAAAAAAAAGCGGACGAATGGCACCATAAAGAAACATGAGAGGGATACCGGTCCAACATGGTAAAATGTGTGTGTGTGGGGGATGAAGGGGGTCGTGCTAATACAGAAGATGAACATTCTAATGAAATAAAGAGTATTTCCACCTCGATACATTCGGGCTGATGCAGTAATTGCTTTATTACGGGATGAAATCTAGTCGTATAAAACCTGATGCCAAAAGCCACACCATGGATTTTGGCAGTCGTTTGGATTTGCAGAACATATTCTTCTGTTTTTTTTTTCTGAATAGACTTGCTTTGCTTGGCCAGGCGTAGAACACTTGCAATGTCTGCCATCTGTTCTCCCTATCACTCTGTCATTGCCACCATTGCTTCGGATAACAGAACTATAACTAATCACGACACTCTGGATTAGTACAGTGTGGTACTGCAAGGAAAAGTGATTACATTGCGTCTTTATTGCCACTGTGTTCATGTCCTTGTTAGACTAGTAGCAAGGGGTGGTGATGATTATTATATGACTTTGGATCACACCCTGGGCTGAGAGGCCACCTCATTACTGGAAGCTGCTGTGTCCCCACCCTCAGGTTAGGAGGATACTTTTGGAAATGGGAGGAAAAGTCATCATGGTGTATCTTGGCAGAGTAAACACTGAACTTGCAACATCTCGGAAAATAAAGGCAGTCGTGTAAATTATTAGCCTTGCTCAGTAAAAACACAATAAAATGTTTCTTCGCAGCTTCCACTTGGCTGGCTGAAATTGCAGATTAATATGTTTAACTAAGAGGAAATATGTGCTTGTTAGAATAGATCTTATGAACTAATTTGTGGACCATAGACCCTATTTGCACATAAAACCTTTGTGCATTTTCCTTTTTTCTTTTGTCAGTGCTAACAAAAAATATTATGTAACTGTGTTTTGTACAAACCTATGTTACCAATGCTTTAGTTTTCCTGTCCCCAGATATCTAGTGCCCTAAAAAAATAAAATGTTTACTAACTTTTTTCCTGCTGTTCTAAAAAAAAAAACTACAATGTTTTACATTGCAAGGACCGGACTACTGCACCCAGAATATTTTTGGTGGTCCTTTAAGTCTAGTCCACTCTAGTTATGATGTTTTGTTGGCTGTAAATGCATTAGCCTAGATTAAAAGGTGAGATAGGACAGGAACGGTGCCCAACTGGCAGTCAAAAGATCCAGAATCTTGGTAATTGTTTAGCGAACGCCAGAAGTGTCCAAATGTACATATCATGCTTTTTTAGAACTTTGATGCTCTGCTAGACTTAAGGCTAGCAAACAATCAAGGGAGTTGTAATGCTGCAGCAGCTGGGATTAACCTTTGGTCATCTTTGAGGTAAACAGTTGTATTTGCTAGAATGTTGAGATTAGATTAGAAGTGTCACTAGCAGGAAAGTGGTGAATCATTCTTTGGTTGGAGCAATCTGGAAACCTGCAGAATGTTTCTGATGATTCCATAGGTTTCCATAATGAATGCTTCACTTTTAGAATGTTGCGCAACATTTCTCTTATTTATGACAACTTTCATAATGGTGTTTTGACCAGTCTAAAGAAAATAAAAGAAGAAGGTAACAAATGGAGCTGCCCTCTTTCTGAAATTGTATGCATAGAAAGCCGTATATATAAAGAAGATTGAAGTGGAAAATGCTTTGCATATCTTCTCTACTCTCTTAATGTATACACTTGTTTTATAGATTTGGGTTTCACAGTTTACACATTGTTCACTGTTTGAATCTTAACACATTTCAGTGCTGCATTGAATTCTTTTTTTTCTTCCTTCCATAGTCCTATCAACACAGCTACATGGAGCCAAACAAATACAGCGTCATATATCCCACATCGGGCATCCTGCACAATAAATTTTACCATAGCCCAGAAGCACTGTCTGGTTTTCAACTAGAACCGGTTGACCTTACAACAAACAAAAGGAACTCTCCTCCTTCCAATGGAAGTTCACCGTCTCCTGTGAAATACCAATCTCCAAAAAAAGGAGGATCCCCTGGACTATATATGCCTTCACCTAGCCCTCCTATGAAAAAGTTAACCCCATCACCACCTCTTGTGCCTCCGTTTCCAATGCCATTGACAATTAACCACCCCATGATCTCAGCTTTTTCACGACATTCGTACAGCAATCCCGGACTTTTACCTCTCCTCGTGCAGCCTGTTCCCTTTATGTACTCTCCACACCTTCAGCAACAAATTATGGTGTCCTCTCTCCCCATCCTAACAGATGACATGGATAGTCCAAGCAATAAACACAGTGAGTATATGAATCATAGTTTATGGGAAAGCCAAATGCATTCACTCAGAATACATACTGCTATACTGCTCATTGCTAGAAGCACAATAATATACTAATATATTTAATCTATCATATGGCCACATATAAGAATTCAGCCATGGCTGACAAAATAACTGGGGAAGAGACAATACCCTACCCCATAACTCTAGATGACTAAACTGAATCATGGTATAGATACAAATTCAAACCGTGTAGCTAGACACAAATTCAAACCATGTCATCTTTAAAATTGCACTCTTCCTAGGTAAACAACCTTTTATTAATATGTATGGTATTCTGTGAGGATCTAGACAAATATTCTAGTTTATTTATTCCAGAGCCTGTAAGAAAATTACACCACCAAAAAACAATAACAAAATATTAACCAGGACTGAAACATCACATGTATTTATTTGTCGATTGTTTTGTGATTTTATTTATTAATATTATTATTATTATTATTATTATTATTATCTATTGTGATTGTATTTCTTTTTTTTTTTTTTTTTACCTCGTCTTAAATTTGATCTCTTATCTGTACGGTTGATTGTTGGCAACTAGAAAATTGCAACCAATTTATTTTGTTCTGTTTTATTTTATTGCCTAGTGCCTGTAACAGAATCATACGAGAAATCACAACTAATAAAAACAATAAAAATCGAACCAGGGTTGGAACAACAAATGCCTGATATGTACCCAGAACAGATGTCCCCCGTTGTCAGTACAACTCCGCAAGGAATGCTGCATGAGTAAGTTCTAATGTTCTAGCTACTTTCATAATCAGCAGAGGTCAACATGTAAGCCAGGACATCTTCAACTGGTTCTCCGTGAGCTTTTTAAATAGGGTATCCACAAGTGGGTTAATATTAAACCCATAATTTCCATAAATACCCCTTCTAGACATTGGTGTCCCTAAATCTTTTGTCTACTGATGTTCTACATGAACTGGATTTAAACATACAGACTTTTAAAGTAAGCCATATTTTCTGGTGATAATAGTCTTGGTAGAAAACAATATGAATCACTACCTAGCCAGTATGTTAATATTCAACATTTTGTCTATTGTTGCTATTAATAAACTTGGAATGTAGACTGTTGGAGTTATTCACTAAATTGAGAATTCAACGTGATTTTTGAATTTAAGGGGAAAAGTAGCCGAACAAAGTCAGTTATGCTTTCAGTTACTCTGGCTTTGGAAGTAAAAAATCATTTTAAATTCTCATTTAGTAAATAACCCTGTCTGGCTGAATTTACAGAGTCTGACACCGTTAAATTACCATGAATCACCTCTCTTTTTATATATATTTTTTATCTTGATATACAAGAGTCGCTTTAAAAAAAAAACCATCTATTGTGGAAAGGACAATACATTCAAAAGGAGCAGCTATGGGAGGGGCAGTTGTTTTAACGGGAAATAGGTGATAATGAAATTGAGGGTTGTGAGTCCCTGGAGAAAATACAATCAGTGTATATTATCGACACAAAGATTTTGTTTTTGAGTGTGTGTGTGTGTGTGTGTGTTTCTTTTTTTGTTAAATATAAACAGGCAGAATACTAATGTGGCTATGAGCTGTAATGTTCTGTATCACTAAACACAAAAAATAAAAATAAAAAATCAAATTATGGGACCAGTTCATCCAATCTGAGGTGTGGCAATATGTTGTGAATGAGAGGAGCCAATTTTAAGATTTCCTGTGGGTGTGGCGCCCATGCCTAGCCCTACTTTTAGGAATTGACGTCAGTCACAGTATTGAGACCGCGCCCTCCCGTTGGCATCAAACAGGAAATTCATAATTACTTTGACAAGGAGTGACTGTAGTAATAATGCCTGAGGTTTGTCTCCCTGAGTATGAAGACTGCATTGCTCCAGTATGTCAGCCCAGGAAAAAGCTGTTTCTAATTATGTCTTCTTGAGGAAGCAGAGTCTGTAAACATCACAGAATGTTAACTGAAACTCTATAGGGTTTCGCAATCTTTAAAATGCCTGCGTGGGAAAGGAGGCTCTGTCCTTTTAATTATTTTTTAAAAAAATAATAAACTCTCGAAGATAATTCCAAGCATTTTTTTGGAAGCAAACTTTAAAGTGTGTTTATTTTTCTCCAAATAATTTGTCTGAGCCAGCCTGGATAATTCAAGAAAATAAGTGAGGTAATATTAAAAGCGGAATGAGGATATTGGGGGGAGTGAAAACCTGAAAAGCAGAAAAAATAAAATTCTTTCCAACTTACCACTTTAAGAGTGTTTTTTTTATTTTTTATTTGAAGTATAGCCCAACAACATCTATTGGACAACATTGCCTAGGAGTACCTGTGGGTTATTTACTAAACAGTGATGTGCGGTGAATTGAAAATCGTCAAGTTGGAATACCGCTTATTTGAAGAATTGTGCAAATAATCTGTAATTTCACAGTTCAGAGTTTAGTAAATATGATTGTAGGAGTTCTGAAATGGAGGCAGTAACTTCTACTTTGGATATATAAATGTGGTCCCTGTTTGGTGAGGTGTACTGTTTACGATGTCTAGATCGCAACTTTAACGGTGTGGTGTAAAAAATGCTAAACATTGTAACCTATATCTCTGCGTAACAAGGTATACAGTCTAATGTTGAAATAGCCAATTGGTAAAATGAAGGAAAAAAGAACATGATATTTTGCATAACATGCATGTTTTACTAATGCAGTTAATAAATGAAGATCGTAACCAATTTAACCCTTTGTCTTCACAGAAATCACCCGTCTGTCATTGTACACCCAGGGAAGAGACCTTTACCCGTGGAATCTCCAGAAACACAGAGAAAGAGGAGGATCCACAGATGTGACTATGACGGTTGCAACAAAGTTTACACCAAAAGCTCACATTTAAAGGCACACAGGAGGACACACACAGGTACACATTGCCTTTAAATATGTTGGATAAAATGTCACACAATAGAAAAGAGCAGCCTGTCATTCCCATGTCAGTGGGCTACGTGCATTCAGAGAGGTGCAAAAGACAAGTGGAAGGGCTGCTTTAATACTTTAGTAACTGCATACTTTTCAGTACTTAAAACTGGACAATTCTCAAAATTCCAAGGGAGAGCATTTGCCAAGCCTCTGTTTTCATTTGGACTTTGTGAGCCTGAGTGTGGACCACATTTCATGCAAAATCACATATTTGTGAAGTGGTCGAATCAGTGCTCATTTGAAATCTGAGAAAGCGTGTAAAAACATTGCAGGCTTCAACAGAAAATACACAACAGCAGGCAAAGTTGTAAAGAACACACATCCATACACCTACATCTAAAGAAGGGGAAAGAAAATGCTATAGTATGAAAATTGAGATGTAGAATATATGAGAGAGGTGACAGACTCACACAAAGAGCTACTCTGAGGTTTATGTAGACAATTTAGGCAGTATAATCCAATGGCATATAGATGGTAGAGGTTCTAATTTGTAGCCCATCACCACATTTGAGCCTTAGCTTGTTGTTTGGCCCATATAGTGCAATGCTGTTGTTTTTTCTATTTTGTTCTTTCACAGGACATTGCCATTTTTACATGTATGTTTGTTTTTGTTTTTCTGTTTTTCTTTCTGCTTGCATAAAGAAAAATGGTTCTTTTACGTCCTAATGTGATCTTCCTGCTCATTCCTGCAGGGGAAAAGCCTTATCAGTGTACTTGGGAAGGATGCACCTGGAAGTTTGCCCGTTCTGACGAACTTACTCGGCATTTCCGTAAACACACTGGAATCAAGCCATTTCAGTGCCCGGACTGTGACCGAAGCTTTTCACGCTCAGACCACCTCGCTCTTCACAGAAAGAGACACATGCTTGTCTGAATGATCCTATTGCCCTTTTTGTACTTAAAAAAAAAAAAAAGAAAAGAAAATCTGGATTCAGCTGGTCTGAATCCAAAGTATAAAATTCCACATGGTCAGTATGTGATGTTCTCAAACAGCTCGTTGTACTTAGCACGGGTCAGACCTTAGAATGTGAACATTCTCTTTTAGAGACGGAGCAGCCCCTCCTGCCCGCAGTACACCTCAGGAAATCAACAAATGGACAGTTGTGCTACATCACGTGTACTTCCAAGCCATATATCTATACTTTAATAACTTATAAAATATATTTAATTATCAACACGATGCCTAATCTGCTTCATCTTGCCACATTGCTCACTTTTGTTAGCGCTAAGACTTATTATTTTGTGCCCACAATTAAAGAATACATTTCTTAAAATAGTGAATTTAATTGGTGTAAGGATGTATGTGCAGATGTCTGAACAAAGAAAAAAGAAAACTTTTGACAGCAAAGATCTTTAATTGGTTACCCTTTTAGGGCTGGATTGGTGTGCAATAAATATCCTACTCCCATGACTGCTGGCTGACACAGGGTTCAAAGTGGATGCAATGCCATTTTATAAAGAGTTGTTAGGATGTATAGACCTGTATAGCACATTGCATTAAAGTGTTCACCTAAGGACTTGTATTATTATTATTTTTTTCATAAAAAGTGAACTTTTATCAAATACATGAAACAATTAAAAAAAAACTTATTTTATTACAAACTAAAATGTAACTGAATTTTTTTTTTTACTTTTAAATGTTTACTGATTTTAAAAAAATCACGTTCCATACACAAACTATTAAAACTAACAAAGAAAGCATGCAATACCATATTTTAACAAAAGCAGAGCACAGCTATCAGTCACATACATGGTTACCGCTGCTTATGCCATCTACATCAGTGGTTCCCAAACCAGTCCTACTGGCCCACCAAGAATCCAGGATTTATGTTCCAATGGAGATACTGACAATACCTGGACTGTTGGTGGGACAAAACCTGGACTACTGGAGGACTGTTTTTTGGAGCAAGGAAAAAAAATACTGTAGAATGAAAGGAGGGTAAAAGGGGGTTATTTCCCTGAACCCTCACCTGCTAAAGGAAGACTCCAAGCACCATAACAATTTTATTCCATTGTAGTGGCTATGGTCCCAACAGTGCCCTGGTTCCTCGTTGGCATAATGTCATTTTAGCATGGTTTAATTTGGATGCCCACACTGCTTCCAGTGTTCTCGAGCAGAAGTCAGATGTCAATGTAGGCATTTATTCATAAAGAGAGAGCTTTAGTTGTTCACTCTTTGGCAATGAATAAGCTGTAAAACAACTGCTACAGCACAGGCACCAGGTGGAACCCAGGTAGGTGGCAAAACATGCGTACAGTATAAACAGACTACTCTGGGATGATCTCAGGGACACTCCATGTACCATAATTTTAAGGTGTTATGTGTGATACTTTAATATATTAATAAAAGAGACATGTGAAACTTCATATTGATTTTAAAATGGATCAACCACCAAAATAAAATACTTTCTGTTGGTAAATCACCTGTGCACAGAACCATGATCTGGTTTTCATATCCTGTTCTAGCATAACAACATGTGGAACTGGGTCCTCTTTTACAATAAACAGTAGAAATGTGATTGGGTAACACCGCTAATACAGTATAGTATAACTGAGCAATCTTTTGGGTTTATCTATAAAAGATTCAAGTTTTTTTTAATTCTCCATTATGGAATCCCTGACACGCGTATCTAATGTTTGCTAAACAATATTGTATCCAGTCCAGTTCTGTAAGACATTGATTCTTCAGCTTTTTTCTTTTAAGTTTATGTGGCAGGAACTAAAATTAACTACAAAGTAATATAGAACCACTGAATCTTCTTTTCATACTTCTCCGCCAGCAATATTGATTGCCTGAGCATCAAGGGATAATTTGTTAAAGTATAGCTGTCATGACAAATACATCTTACTCTTAAATGATAAAGAATACAATTTCATCTAATGAGCTAGCAAAATTACTAGAATATCTAGATTGCTCAAAAAATCAGAGTTTAAAAACCAGTTATTTTTCCCTCCTTTAAATCAGTTCGGTCTGCACAAACCCTGTGTCAATCAGCACAGAGATAAGCATGTTGTTCCCTGCATGTATGCTATCAGGGAAACCCTACTCTGGGTGTCTAGTCTAAGGGAAAGCAATGATTTGAAGGGGAAGTAGGGAGGAGGGGCAGGATCTGTGTGAGAGCAGCAGCAGCACAGACAAAGGAAACAAAGAGCCAGAGTGTTTTTTTGTAGCACCTTTGTACAGAAAATCTGAGGAAGTAGAGGGAGAAAAAGATTAGCCTTTACACAAAGCCTACACAAAGTGTTGTAGAATTGTAACCTGGGATATGCAGGAGAGGTGTGTTTTACAGTAAGTGTAAAATATAAGCTTATTTAGGAACATGTAATTGTATAATAGGAGTCCAGCCAGATGGTTAGAAAACTGCAAACCTATAGTTATCAAGACAGGTCCAGTTTCACATTCTGATATAAGAAAGTATAGCCATCAAGGTGCTTAGCATCACCTGTATTTTGGAGACTAACTTTGGAAATCTAATTAAACAGCAGTATTTTCTGAAAATGCATAAGTCAAAACCTTTTACTCTGATGTAAGCCCTGCACTAACTACTTAAAAATTAAAATGTCATTTCTGCTACCCCAAAGAAAAATGTTTAATGAAATGTGTTTATGTATACAAACAGGACTATTACTAGGTGTAATAAATAGCAGATGTTACGCTCAGAAGTCAGTTTAACAATCCATGATATTTACTATGGTGGCATGCAGACTGGCTTCTGAGCATAACTGTGCTCGGCTCGCAGATCCAATTCCTTATTGTAAGTGCCTAGAAATCATGATAGTAGGGAAATAGCAGGTATAAGTCTGTCTGTCATAGTTGCAAACAGCAATGTGTCATCACTGTTGTTAGCTATAAACAGTAACATCTAAAAAAAAAATTAAAAAAATATATAAAATATTTATATACCTATAAAATATTTATGATATACTCACATTGGCTGTGTTGGAATTTCACAGAAATTTTAACACAATCAACAGATGTTATAAGACTGTCAGGATTACAAGTTGATCCAGCACGCAGTACTGTGTCACACCTAGGACTAAGGATAACGTATAACCGGATCTTAGAATCGCCGGACTTAACGTCTCCAAGAATAGTCAAAATACTTGCCGAGGTCAGGGACACAGAATCAGACACACCAATGAGGGAAAGTCAAAAGTCAAGGATACCAGATATCAGGGAAGTCAAAACAAAGCCAAAGTCTAATACCAGAAAATCAAGATCAGGAACGCACTCTCGGATAACCATACATGGGCAATGAAACCGTGACAGGGCAATGAGCAAGAGGGGAATTGGGTTTAAATATCCCTCTTGTGGATTCGATTGGCTGTAACTGGCCTTTGACCCCAAAGGCAATTACCAGGTTTCCATGTGCATGATTGCTGCTCAGCACAAATCCTCCTGTGGATTTGATTGGCCATGGCCGGCCTTTGACCCCAAAAGTAATTACCAGGTTTCCATGTACATGATTGCTGCTCGGCACAACTTTTCCTGTCAGGACGGTAATGTTGCTCGGCACAACTTTTCCTGTCAGGACAGTAAATGCCATTAACCACATTTTTATGTGTGGATGAATACGCAAGAAAGACAAAGTAGGGACAACTTTGCATCATAAATTTTACTTACACCTGACAAAACGTGACAAAATACGGAACTACTGCCATCAAGTTATGTCATTTTCCCCAGCTGGTGGTGTATATGGAGGTTCCTTCAATCATGTCAGATCCTCAATAGACATCAGCTCTTCAGCACTGATGTGGGCTCCTCTGAGATGAAGCACCAGGAGACGAAGAGGATCCACCGGATGCAGCTGGCGGGCCGTGAGGGACAGATTCAGGTAAGTAACTTACTTTTCTCTGCACACCAGGGCCACCACCACCACCCTGCAAACGGCAAAGACACCATCGGGAGTCTTTGTAAAATATGCTAAGACCCAGAAGGTGACCGAGTCCCTTTAATATACTGGAAATAAAACATTTTAAATGCTTATGCTACCATTTAGTAAATAGACTATATACTATTTCTTGCACTCAGAATAGCCATAGAGTGTTCATGGAAAATCCAAATCATGGAAAATGTACTTTAGTGTATAAATATAGCCAGGATTGTTTAACGCATTTTACATTAGTTAAGACATTAGTTCTGTACCTGTTTGGGTAAATATTTTACTGTGCAAATGCATTCCGATATAAAACATTTCAAACAACCATTAAGCATATACTTTACTAAAAGGGTACCTTTTTTTTACTCCAGTTGTAACTGGTGGTGAGACGCATTTTACCTTTAAACTCTTTATAGGAGCAGCTTCCAGTAACTATTTACATAACTCTTAGTGGTTTAAAGGAACACTACAGAACCCTAAATTAGTGCTTTATATGTGAAGAGTGTGTCCTCATTTTACAAAAAGAAATTGGGACATTTATAAATTAAACTAGTTACATACCACTGGCTGTCAGACAACCGGCGCTGTTACTTCCTGGTTTGGTTAGCTCAGTGGCGCTAAACTCAAGAGGCAGCAATTGCTCAGAGCATATGCCTTGCAAAGACTTCTCATTGAGCTGAATTGGGAAATCTGTGATTGGACAGCCACATAATGTTTGGGCGGGGTTAGAAGGGGAGGGCTGGCAAAGGCTGCAGACAAGAGATCTGCAGCTTTTGTAAGATGTTTTTAGATATACAACCAACGCAAAAAACGCTTAATGTAATGCATGCATGTTAGAAAATGGCCCAAGTTCTGTATATATGACATCATAATGGCAATTGCAGTTCTGTTTTTTTACACTTTTCTTTAGTTAACAGTAAATCACGATTCTTTAAATTACAATAAATGAAATAGTGCAAAACTCAAGTGGAAGTGAAAATAATGTAAAAAAGTCAACAGTTCAGTCAGTTCCAAGAGGTTGCGTGTGACCTAAATTTGACCTGTTAGTCCTGCTCTGAACCAACGCATTCTTCTTTTTTTATCTGTTGTTAGTCTTCTGTTGGGAATCTCACCAGTGTGTTGAAGATTCTTCTATGGGAGTTCTAGTTATTCTCTGGGTGTTTTAGTATGCTATAATTCTGTTGATATCTGGTTGACATAAAAGAAGAACCATTTCCATTTTAATCATTTTTTCTGCGCTCCAATACACATACATTGTTTTGTAACTATTACAGTAACCCACAAAAAAGAAGAATTTAAAAAAAGAAGAAGAACCAATTCTAATTTTGTAATATAACATGACTCTCTTTCCCAGCAGTATGGCAAACCCAAAAGGAATAAGGTGCCCTGACCTCAAATTTACCATGATAGATAGAGGTTTCAATGTTTTACTTAAAAAAATAAAATATAAATATTTGTATTGTGCTAATAGAACTCCTTCATGGGATACCATGTAAGCTGCAGCACACTGCGGTCCTGGGGGTCCCGGACTGCTCGGGGAGTCCTGGGCCCCACATGCACATATATATAGCGATGATCGCTATATATATGTGCATCTTTTGGCCCTCCAGCTACCTGTACACCGCAGGGGAGCCCAGCACAGTCCATCCTCACTTCTCGCTCTGCTCTAAGTCTGTGTAGACTGCGAGACTAAATCTTGTGAGCGCCTCGGTGGTCAGAGCGTTGCCACGGGTTACCATGGCAACGCTCCGTGTGGCTTGCAAAACTTAGAGAAGAGCTGCTGGGAAGTGAAGATGGACTGTGCTGTGCCCCTATGCGGTGTACAGGTACTCTGCATTCACTATATGCACACTACATCCTTTATAAACACACTCGGCATTCACTAAACACACACTACATCCTTACACAAATGCACACTCTACATTCAGTATAGACAAACTACATCCACTACACAAACACACACTCTGCATTCACAAAACACACACTACATACTGACATAAACACACACTACATTCACTATACACATACTACATACACTACAGAAAGATACACTAAGCATTTACTACACACACACTCTGCATTCACTACACACACTGCATCCACTACACAAACACACACTCTGCTTTCACTATAGACACACTACATCCACTACACTAGCACATACTCTGCATCTAATACAAACAAACACTACATACAGGGACGTTTTAGCCGCGAGGCAAACAAGGCATTTGCCTTGGGCGGCATTTTCCAGGGGGCGGCAAAAAACGCCGCCCCCAAATGCCCAGGGCAAATGCCTTGTTAGCCTTGCGGCTAACTGACATGCCGGCCAGTCGTGCAGGCTGCTGTGCGCTGGCGGGTGGGCGGCTGGCGAGGGAGCTCGTCCTCTGAGCACTCTGCTCAGCTCCCTCGCGCGCTGCCCGCAGAGTGAGGCTGGGAGCCGGAAGATGACATCATATTCCGGCTCCCAGCCTCAC
Source organism: Pelobates fuscus (assembly GCF_036172605.1). NCBI lineage: Eukaryota > Metazoa > Chordata > Amphibia > Anura > Pelobatidae > Pelobates > Pelobates fuscus. The sequence continues at coordinate 80,323,054 of NC_086322.1, forward strand.
TCTGCGGGCGGCGCGCGAGGGAGCTGAGCAGAGTGCTCAGAGGAAGAGCTCCCTCGCCAGCCGCCCACCCGCCAGCCAGCGCACAGCAGCCTGCACGCCCGGCCGGCAGCCACTGGACCACCAGGGAGAAAGAGACCCCACCCACATTCCTAAAGGTAAGGAGGCTGGGGGGGAGGTTAAATAAAAAAAAAATATATATATATATGTTAATGTTAGTGTGTGTGTGTGTCTGACTGTGTGTGTATTTGCCTGTTAGTGTGAGTGTGTGTCTGCTAGTGAGTGTGTGTGTGTCTGTTAGTGTGTGTGTGTGTGTGTGTCTGACTGTGTGTGTGTTTGCCTGTTAGTGTGAGTGTGTGTGTCTGTTAGTGTGAGTGTGTGTGCCTGCTAGGAGTGTCTGTTAGTGTGTGTCTGTTAGTGTGTGTGTGTCTGACTGTGTGTGTGTTTGCCTGTGTGTGTGTTTTCCTATTAGTGTGAGTGTGTGTGTCTGTTAGTGTGTGTGTGTGTGTCTGACTGTGTGTGTCTGACTGTGTGAGTGTCTGTTAGTGTGAGTGTGTTTGCCTGCGAGTGTTTGTGTCTGCTAGTGAGTGAGTGTGTATGTTAGTGTGTGTGTGTGTGTGTGTCTGACTGTGTGTGTCTGTTAGTGTGAGTGTGTTTGCCTGTGAATGTGTGTGTCTGTTAGTGAGTGTGTGTTTCTGTTAGCTAGTGTATGCGTATCTGTCAGTGAATGTGTGTGTGTGTGTATTTAGAAGGCGGGATGGGGGGAAGGGTTGGGTGGGGGTGGCGCGGGGGGGAGGGGGGGCCTGAGTTTTGTCCTGCCTAGGGCAGCACAAAACCAGGATACACCACTGACTACATACATTAAATAAACATACAATCTGCATCCAATATACACTCTGCATCCATGACACACACACCTCATCCATTTTACATATTCTACATCCACTATACACACACCACATTCAGTACACACATACTTCCTTCTGGATAGACTCGAGGCAAGCTCTGTGCGCAGACTCGGGGGCCCGCCCCAGGAGCCCAGAACTTGAGCTGTGTCAGGGGTTCCAAAATTTCTGATGGTAGCTCTGAGGCTATCCTCGCTATAAATTAAGGCTTATCTGCCATCACATTCTGTTTCTATGACTGATGCTTTGCTACAACAGCTCTATCAGTATGATGTAATAAAAGGGGTTGCGGTTTATTGGACCTTCACCCTGTGAAACAAGCAGAGAAATGCTGTAAAGGTTAGACCTTCATTAGGCTCAGAATATTGTGTCTGTTTCGGACTTGAAGGAAAACTCTAACATTAGCAATTAAAGATACTGAAGCAGGTTTCCGGTGGGCTAGTGTAAAGAGGTTGGCCAGGGACGCAATTCGCTTCACAGGCGCTGTTGAAATCTGTAGTAGTGATATTGATGTTAGTTTGTTATATGCTATCCATGAAAAATATATTTGTATATATACAGTAAGGGGAACTAGTCAAACCTTATTCTGTCAAATATATAAGTCAATGGGTTATGTCCATTGATTGAATGTGATATAGATTGGAACTCAGAAACAGTGAGTGATTGTGATTGACCGGAACCGCCGACATTACTCACAAAGAGGCTCCCTGAAAATAAAAAAGGTATATGCATCTAAAAAAAGAAAATACACATATTGTCCCGTGTAGTAATTCACATTTATTTTAAACCTTGTTTATACAAGAAAATCAAGGTTTAAAAAAAGAAAATACAAGAAAATCAAGGTTTAAAAAAAGAAAATCAGGAAAATCAAGGTTTAAAAAAAGAAAATACAAGAAAATCAAGGTTTAAAAAAGGTTTAGAGCAGAGCTCTGGGAACTCACATGTATGTCATAAACATCTCGTACAGATATTTATTTGCATATCGGGATACAGGGTACAAGAGTTCAATACAATTGCCCTCCGGGAAGCAACACATCCAGTCTCTGTGCTGAAATGATGTAAAAACAATGCTTTATGGTATAATGCACACCTGATTTTATAAGGTGGCTGTTTATTGTTATTTTTATTCTAATTTCTAAAAGTACCATCATGTTACTGTGTTACACACTCCCTGTTTCCTAATATGCAAATACATTCCTGTATGAGAATTGTTTAGACCACTTAAAGTCACACAAAACATTTTGTAAACTTTTCTTAAGTTAGAAATGCATTTCATGTAGTGCAAAGGAAAGTATATATATTCTGTTTTTGTTTCATACTTTTTTTTTTCTTTTATCTTCTGTTATCCAGTATTTTTGTAAATATGTTGTCAAATTTAAAACTAAAATTGTGATTCCGAGCAACTCTGATAGTGGGCCACTCACAGAACATCATCTATGTAACACCACCATTTCTTAACATGTTTATTCTACACAAATGAATGGCTATTTCTGTATGTTTATTTGTGATTCAGATAAGTTCAACTAAGTGTACTTTTGGATGACCTCTTCTATTGGAGTGGTTTACCCTTCCATAGTGCTTAGTTTTACCCATGGGTATCTGCTTTTCTCTGAAAGGAGTCCATTTTAAAACCTGCTGATATTAATTGCATTCTGCATTGAAGGACCACTAAAGCCTCAATTAAGTGGTCTCGGTACAATGATCCTGTCATTTAATACAGGTTTGAATTTCTAACACTGTTGTGTTCCTTTAAGAACATAGAGTTCATGCTATTATGATAAGGACATGGAACATAATAAACAGATGGCTTAAGCAAGAGGGAAGCATTGTACCTTAATATAGCCTAAGGCTAAGCAGTGGCAGAACTAAAACAAGGAGGGCCCTGATGCATGATTTTTTTGGGGCACCGCACCCTATTACAAGGATGGTCAAAAGGTAGATCCCCATCTGTTCTCCTTCTCCAAACTCTTCAATCACTCGGTCTCTGTGACACTGTCCTCTCTTGATTTCCCCCTATCCCTCCCAACGCTCATTCAGTGTCTCCTTTTCTAATGATACCTCCTCCCTTTGTCCTGTCATAGTTGGAGTCCCCCAAGGCTCTGTACTTCCCCTTCTATTTTCTTTTTATATTGCCTCTCTTGGCAAATGTATTACCTCATTTGGATTCCAATACCACCTGTATGCTGATGACACTCAGATATACCTCTCCTTCCTGGACCTTTTCCCTGCCGTCCTGCAACGTGTCACTGCTTGCCTTTCTTCCATCTCTGACTGGATGTCTTCCCACTTTTTGAAACTCAGTCTCTCTAAAACTGAACTCTTTGTCTTTCCTCCTCCTAATACTGATCCTCCTCCTTCGCTCTACCTTCAAGTTAGTGGTACCCACATCAGTCCATCCTTGCAAGCGCACTGTCTTGGCATTATACTTGATTCTTGCCTCACATTTGAGCCTCACATCCAGTCTGTTACCAAATCCTGTAGATTCCACCTTAAAAACATTGCCCGCATCCGTCCCTTTCTCACGCAAGATGCTACTAAGGAGCTTGTCCATGCTCTAGTAATCGCATGGATTATTGTAACTCTCTCCGTATTGCTCCGCTACAGTCTGAAATGAATGCTGCAGCTAGACTGATTTTCCTTTCCTGTCGCTCTTCTCACACCTCTCCCCTCTGTCAGTCCTTAGATTAGCTTCCTATATCCTATAGGAGTCAATTCAAGATACTAATCCCCACCTATAAAGCACTGACCAATTCTAGCCCCTCCTATATCTCTGATCCGCAGGTATGTCCCTTCTCTGTCTCTTCGCTCTGCCTATGACCTTCTCCTTTACGCTGCTCGAACCCGTACGGCCAACTCACGCTTGCAGGACTTCCCGCGGGTGGCTCCTTTCCTTTAGAATAACTTGCCTACGACCATCAAGCTCTCCCCTAGTCTTCCATTATTTAAAAAGTGCCTCAAAATCCATCTCTTTAGGAAAGCTTATGGCCTCCCAGAGTAACCTCTACCTCATGTACCTGTCCCTTGCTCTCTCCTAAAGGGCAGCACTCTATGCTCTCCTCCAGCTCTGCTTCACTCCACCTTGTTTGATTGCTACCTTCTATCCTCTTGTGTTTTACGCCCCACCTCATATGTAATCTCGTTTGAGCAGGGCCCTCTTCAACCTATTTGTCACATCCTGTTCTGTTCTGCGGAGATGTCTGGCCTTGGCTTCTGGTATCCAGTGCACATTTTACAATTCTTGTTTAGTTTTTCTTGCTTTTTCTGTTTTTTTATTCTATGTCTGGTTTTATTTATGCTGGGTTTTCTGGGTTCATTACTTTATTCCTTTACTGAAATTCCCAGTCTCCTGGATTCCTTAAAATTTTTATTTTTGTTGCCACACCCGTTCCTTTGCCATTTAATCCTTTTTTGTTTCAGTCTGGTCCTGCAGGAGGTGGTTTCATTACCTCTGCTCATTTCTTTGCAGGTAAGTACTGTGTGTGTTTTGTTGTTTATTTAGTCATGAATATCTAGGCAGTTCGGACCCACCATAATTGGAGTACTTTGGAACAATGGTGGGCTGCATACATCTTGGCCATTTATGTATGTCTAAATCTCCAATGTTATATGTCTCCTTTTTTGCCTTGTATCTCTTGTCTTGTTTTTTTTGTCTTGTATTCCCAGTTCATGTACAGTCCTATCCTGTCCTGTTCATGTTTCCCTCATGTCTTGTGTACATGTTCTGGGTTCTGCTTTCTGTCCTTCTCCGGTTCTGGGTTCTTCTAGTCTTGTCTTGTTTTCTGGTTAGGTGCCTGTTCTAGTCTTGCCTTGTTTCTGTACTGGATACATATTTGCTGCACAGCCTCACTATCCATATCCTGGGAGGTCTGCATATTTTCATCTGCACCTGGATCTGCAGAAGCTGCATCAGGCCCTGGTATGTGGGCGCACAAACGCTGGTGCTCAACACCAAGGGGCGTGTGGTTACCCTGCACCAGGCCCTAATAGTCCTTTCCACGCTGAGACTCCCATGATTATCATCAGGCACTCAGGGGTCCCGGTCTCCGTACCGCCACTCGTGACACTATTGTTTGGTGAAAAGACTCTCCCGAATGAGGCGACAATTCGCTCCCTACGAGCCAGGGGAACCATTTCTTTGATTTTGTATAGGAACTCCCAAAGACTGACCGACCACTACCACTTTTTTTATAGAACGAATTTCGGCAGCTGCCACTTGTGCGGTCGGTCAAAATGTTACCTGGGTGGCGATTCGGCTGTAGTATTGGAATCTGAGTGCTATTTGGACAACTTGGGCACTCAGATCCAAACTATCCGGGGATATAAGACTTGTGGAGGTTCCTATTAATATTATGTATGTTTTGGGCTGTTATGTTCTATTCATTGTACTTCTAGTGCCTGGGAGATAATTAATTTAAGCAAAGCAAACTCACTTATCTCCCAGACATAGAGCCTGGGCGTGCTTTTTTTCTATGTTTTGGCTGGAGACCCCATGCTGGGGGTCTGTGTATAAAAGCAGACCATCTGGCCATAATAAAACATTCCTGTTGTTTGGGTATGCGACAACAAGTATTTAGAGAGATTTTGAACGAATGTATCTCTCAGGATACAGGGGATTCATTACATACATACTGATTCCAATTACTATCCCCTCCTCTCCTTTGAGTTCCGTCTCCTCCCCCCTTCCTCTGTTCATCAGAACCTGGTCGCTCAGCCTTAAAAGGTTGCATTAGGTTAAAGAAGCTTCCTCTGAGGCGAGTAGTCACTCTTCAGACCTAATTGTGGCCCGGTCAGATGGCCCTAATGCTGCTTCTATCTATGATATAGGAACACTATAGTCACCTAAATTACTTTAGCTAAATAAAGCAGTTTTAGTGTATAGATCCCCCTGCAATTTCACTGCTCAATTCACTGTCATTTAGGAGTTAAATCACTTTGTTTCTGTTTATGCAGCACTAGCCACACCTCCCCTGGCTATGATTGACAGAGCCTGCATGAAAAAAAGAAAACTGGTTTTACTTTCATACAGATGTAATTTACCTTAAATAATTGTATCTCAATCTCTAAATTGAACTTTAATCACATACAGGAGGCTCTTGCAGTGTCTAGCAAGCTATAAGAAAATCTTAATTAAACAGAACTTGTAATAAAGAAAGCCTAAATAGGGCTCTCTTTACAGGAAGTGTTTATGGAAGGCTGTGCAAGTCACATGCAGGGAGGAGTGACTAGGGTTCATAAACAAAGGGATTTAACTCCTAAATGGCAGAGGATTAAGCAGTGAGGCTGCAGGGGCATGTTCTATACACCAAAACTGCTTCATTAAGATAAAGATGTTCAGGTGACTATAGTGTCCCTTTAATTTTACAGCTATTATCAGATGGATGAGTAGCATTCTTAAAGATTTAGTCATATTAGGCCAGTTCATATGTAACAATACCTCTTTCGGTGTCCACTTTAATTCTATTTCAGACATGTTACAAAACCATTCATAAGATTTTAATCATGTTTCTTTAACCAATACACAATCCCACTGTGCAGGGGCGGACTGACCGGTCGGGCACTTCGGACATGGTCCGAGGGCCCGGCTGGGAGAGGGGCCCGCCATCAGGGGGCCCAGCCGCCCCTTTAAATGCTGCAGCCGCCTGAGCGCTCTCTTAAGAGCCTCAGGCGGCTGCAGCTTCTCACCTCCCCTGTAGCGTGGCCGAGCTGCACTCCGGTCCACGGTGCCTGGCCGGAGTAACTTACTCCCCCCTCCCCTCTTTGTTCTTACCCCCCCATCCCTCTTAGTTCTTACCCCCATCCCTCTTTGTTCCTACCCCCCTCTTTGTTCTTACCCCCCCTTTGTTCTTACCCCCCTCCCTCCCTCTCTTTGTTCTTACCCCCCTCCTGGCACCATAACGACTACACAGAGCAGTAGTGGGTATTGTGCATGGATTATTTCTTTAAATAATCTACAAGTGCCCCAGTAGCCAGCAAGCCAGCCAGCCCACAGGCTGGCCAGTAGCCAGCCAGCCAGCCCACAGGCCACCAGTTAGGCTTACAGCCAGCAAGCCCACAGCCTGCCAACCACAGCCAGCAAGCCACAGCCTGCCAGCCAGCAAGCCACAGCCAGCAAGCCACAGCCAGCAAGCCAACAGCCTGCCAGCCGCAGCCAGCAAGCCCACAGCCTGCCAGCCGCAGCCAGCAAGCCCACAGCCTGCCGGCAGTAGCCAGCAAGCCCACAGCCTGCCAGCAAGCCCACAGCCTGCCAGCTGCAGCCAGTAAGCCCACAGACTTCCAGCAAGCCCACAGACTGCCACCCAGCAACAGTAATTAAGGTAAGAGGAGCCAACTTGGCCTAGGTATCAGCGAGCAACACCATGTTGTGTTGCTATATTGTGAATAGGAACCAGAGTGTTGGAGAGACCCCCCTCCAGGCCCCATTAGACTCCATTGTAGTCTCTAATGGGACCTGGAGGAAATTCTTTCTAACACACTCTCTAAAGGACACTGAGATAGCCTCTGCTAGAATGCTCCCCCCCTCCATGGACCATTAGCCCTTAATTGTAGTCTCTACTGGGGCCTGGAGGCGACTGTTTCCAGCAGGGACACTGAGATGGCCTCTGTTAGAAAGACCCCCTTCCAAGCCTATTAGACTCCATTGTAGTCTCTAATAGGGCCTGGAGGGGATTCTTTCTAACACACTCTCTAAAGGACACTGAGATAGCCTCTGCTAGAAAGACCCCCCTCCATGGCCCATTAGCCCTCAATTGTAGTCTCTACTGGGGCCTCGAAGGGATTATTGCACTTTTGTTCCTTGTGTCTAAAGATTGTGTAGGGTGTGGCTGGAGGCGGTGCATGGAGGCGGGACATGGGTGGCGCTTGCTGCGGAGTATGGGTGGGGCCTGTAAGGGGGCCCTTGATTTATTTTGCCCGGGGGCCCTGAGGGTTCTCAGTCCGCCCCTGCCACTGTGTATGAATATAGGTTCCTTCTTTTTATTACGTCTCCAGCATAAATTTGATTAATTAGCAGAGATTTTTGCTGATCTAGTGGTAGCCCAATACCATCTATTGAGTATTTAATATTTCATTTCTATCAAATTCAGACAATGAATTATTGAAGAAGAATTAGATGATGATTTTACCCACTCTTCTCTGTCTATCCTCATTCCCAGATCCCTTTCCCATTTAAGTATGGCTGGAATTGTTTTTGGGATATCTATATTTGCCATCAGCTCTCCTGATTTTCATAATATTTTTCAATCTTTGTATAATTGAATAGTTTTTCTATTTTAAAAATTATGTTCCTGGACTAAATATGTATTAAGAATATTTTTAACTCCTAAATAGTTGAAGATCTGTCAATTAGGAAGATCATATTCTTCTCTTAATTTTGCAAAAGGTTTAACTTGACCTTGATCGACAAGATCAAATAAATACTCAATTCGTTTTTGTTTCCATAATTTTAAATCTAAATCTTAAAATTAATTGCAGAATATCATTGTTCAGTGTTGTAATTTTTTATTTTTATTTTAAGCCATGCTTCTATTATTTGACTTAGAATTTTGTTCTTATTTTTTACCTGCAATATTAACTGCTTTTCTTTTGTATTCCATATAATTAGGGATATATCTATACCTCCTATAGCATTTTTCTCTAACTCCTGCCATCCATTTAATTCTGGAGAACAAATATTCATTCTGTATATATGAGTTAACATACTAGCTTGATACAGTTTTCTTATGTCTGGGAAACCTCCTCTATTTATTTTTTTAGAGATAACACTTTCTGGCTTATTCGTGGTGTCTTTGCTTTCCAGACGAAATTTGTGAAACTTGATTGTATCATTGTTAACCACATTTTAGGGATTGATAGAGGGATCATTTGGAATAAATAGGACCATCTCAGAAGAATATATGAATTAATTAAATTTATTCGGCCCCAACAGGAGAGCTCCACTTTCCTCCATTCTTTTAATGCATGGCTTGTGGATTTCAATAGTTCTATGAAATTTACATGATTTATTCATGAATGTACACGCAACTATCTTACTTTTTTTTTTTTCCAGACAAGGATCTGCAGACCTTTCTAATCTGTACATCAGGGGTTCTTAAATGTGGTTCTTTTCTCATCTGGCCACAGTCAGGTTCTGGTAGCCAAATAAGGAAATTGTACTCATATTCTTAATTGAACACAGTAGTTTCCATGTGTGAAAGGCATGTTGTGGTGGCCACATGGGGAATATTTGGGCCAACTCCAACAGCTCAGTTAACCCCATTCAATCAAAACTCATGTTTAGGATCAGATTTAAGGGAGAATATATAATATCACTTATTATAAATGAACAGAAACATGGATGGAAAGCACCTAATTAATTTGGATAAAAGTTCCTTCGATTATTCCAGTGACCAGGTTTGTGGTCACTGGTCTCACATTTGAGAATCAATCTAAAGTGTACTTGCATTTGGTTAGTCAGTAATTTGCTGCCATCTACAGGTTATTTCTGTTAGCAAAAATTGTACTCTAATCTAATTTTATAGATATAATATAGCCCCATTCATAAACAGGGCTATACTATTCATAAACAGGGCTATACATAGGACACAAGGTCACCCATTTAGGCTGGAAGAAAGGAGATTTCATCTAAGGCAAAGAAAAGGTATTTTTACAGTAAGAGCAATAAGGATATGGAATTCTTAGTCCATTCAGATGTTTAAACAGCAGTTGAATAAAAACTTGCAAAAACATAACATACAGGGATATCGTTTCTAATTAGTGGGGTAATAGCTGCTTGATCCAAGGAGACATCTGACTGCTTTTTTGGGGTCAAGAGGGAATTGTTTCATTGTTTGTTGCAAAATTGGAAGTGCTTCAGACTGGGTTTTTTGCCTTCTCTTGGATGAACAGCAAAAACATATATGAGGAAGGCTGGACTTGATGAACACAAGTCTCTTTTCAGCTATGTAACTATGTAATCGTCTACACCAGTTGTTCCCAAACTTTTTAGGTTCAAGGCGCCCTTAATATTTCAATATTTTTCCAAGATACCCCAAGTCAAAATTTATAGGTTGTATATCTGTACAGCGCTGCTGCATTTACTGGCTCTATAGTGTAATGTACAGTGTTGGTGTTTGAAGGGGTGCTTGTATACATTTATTGTGTTTTAATACAGTGGTGTGTTTGTATGTGATGTTAGCATTTGATTGCAGGGGTGTGTCTGAATGCAATGTTCACTTTTAAATGTGGATGTACATTTGTGTGAAGTATTTGTGTTTGAGTGAAGGGGTGTGTTTGTATATATATATATTTTTGCTTGAATGCAGGGGTGTGTTTGTATGTAATATATGTGTTAGATTGCAGAAGTGTGCTTGTATGTTGTGCTGCTTGGATGTATGCACATACCTAATACATACATACTTACACAGATATTCATGCACATTAACACACAGAGGCATATAAATACACCGACACATACACACACATAGATACACACTGACATAAAAACACATACCTTTACACACAGATGCACATACACAGATGTGTGGGCGAACACAGACAGAGAAGCACACTGGACATATACATACACACACTCATACACTCACACACATACACACTAACACACAAGTGATTTTTTTTTTTATATCTCCAGCCACCCTCCTGTTAGCTTACCTTATGTGCCAGGAGGGTGGCTTGGAGTCCTGATGCTGTGTGAGTGAGGGGTCTGGAGCTCTTCATGCTTCTCTCCCCTCAGGCTGAGGCTGCCTCCTTTCCCTGCCACGCTGTCTCCCTGCAGGATGCTGGGAGGAAGTGACAGGCTGTCACTTTCTCCCAGCTGGCCGACATTACAGGGACCCGGTCGCGGTCTTTAAGGACCGTGGCACTCGACCGGGTCCCTGTTGAGCATTAATATTCCACGGCACCACTGTGTGCACGTCACAGCGCCCCAGGGTGCCGCGGCACACAGTTTGGAAACCGCTGGTCAACACTACAGCAGTAGGTCCCAACCCAATCTTTATGTACACTCTACCAGTCCAGGATTTAGGGATCACCCTGTTATGTCTCAGGTGTTTTTTTTTTGTTTGTTTTCTAAAAACACCTTAGACACAACTGAGTAATCCATAAATCCTGGACTGTTAGGGGGTACTTGAGGACTGGTTTGGGAACCTACTGGTCCACGATGACCTGTTAATCAAAAATGTGAATAACATAATTTACCCAATACATACATAGCCATAAAACCTAGCTGCCTCCAGGATGTTTACACCATGTATTATTTTTACTTATATTTAAAAATTATTAATAACCAACATTTG